>NC_048298.1:52846554-53205074 GCF_013100865.1 Trachemys scripta elegans
CTCACCGTGCTCGTCGCTCACTGCTCCGCAGTTCGGTGGAAAAAAATCTAGATGAGAGTGCAAAAAATGTATCTTTAGTGACATGTTGCAACCAAGGCTTTTGTATGCCTTGAGGAGGTTTTCCACCAACAACCTGTAGTTGTCTGCCTTGTTGTTTCCGAGAAAATTTATTGCCACTAACTGGAAGGCTTTCCATGCCGTCTTTTCCTTGCCACGCAGTGCATGGTCAAATGCATCATCTCGAAGAAGTTCACGAATCTGAGGACCAACAAAGACACCTTCCTTTATCTTAGCTTTACTTAACCTTGGAAATTTTCCACAGAGGTACTTGAAAGCTGCTTGTGTTTTGTCAATGGCCTTGACAAAGTTCTTCATCAGATACCCAGCTTGATGTGTAAGAGTGGTAACAAAATCTTCCTTGATTCAACAAGTGGTGGATGCTGAACACTTTTCCTCCCAGGCTCCAATGACTGTCGGAGTGGCCAATCTTTCTTGATGTAGTGGGAATCTCTTGCACGACTATCCCATTCGCAGAGAAAACAGCAGTACTTTGTGTATCCAGTCTGCAGACCAAGCAAGAGAGCAACAACCTTCACATCGCCACAAAGCTGCCACTGATGTTGGTCATAGTTTATGCACCTCAAAAGTTGTTTCATGTTGTCATAGGTTTCCTTCATATGGACTGCATGACCAACTGGAATTGATGGCAAAACATTGCCATTATGCAGTAAAACCGCTTTAAGACTCGTCTTCGATGAATCAATGAACAGTCTCCACTCATCTGGATCGTGAACGATGTTGAGGGCTGCCATCACACCATCGATGTTGTTGCAGGCTACAAGATCACCTTCCATGAAGAAGAATGGGACAAGATCCTTTTGACGGTCACGGAACATGGAAACCCTAACATCACCTGCCAGGAGATTCCACTGCTGTAGTCTGGAGCCCAACAGCTCTGCCTTACTCTTGGGTAGTTCCAAATCCCTGACAAGGTCATTCAGTTCACCTTGTGTTATGAGGTGTGGTTCAGAGGAGGAGGATGGGAGAAAATGTGGGTCCTATGACATTGATGGTTCAGGACCAGAAGTTTCATCCTCTTCCTCGTCTGACTCAAGTGAGAATGATTCTGGTGCATCAGGAACCAGCAATCCTTCTCCGTGGGGTACTGGACGTATAGCTGATGGAATGTTTGGATAATGCACAGTCCACTTTTTCTTCTTTGACACACCTTTCCCAACTGGAGGCACCATGCAGAAGTAACAATTGCTGGTATGATCTGTTAGCTCTCTCCAAATCATTGGCACTGCAAAAGGCATAGATTTCCTTTTCCTATTCAACCACTGGCAAAGATTTGTTGCACAAGTGTTGCAGCATATGTGTGGGGCCCACCTCTTGTCCTGATCTCCAATTTTGCAGCCAAAATAAAGGTGAAAGGCTTTCTTAACCATAGTGGTTATACTGCGCTTTTGTGATGCAAAAGTCACTTCACCACAAACATAGCAGAAGTTATCTGCACTGTTCACACAAGTACGAGGCATCTCTGCTCACTTTGGCTAAACAGAAATGTGTCCCTTTGCAAAATCAAACACTGACAAATAAGAGAGCACGGCACTGTATGATTTCTAGAGCTGATATAGGGCAATTTGTTCAGCAGAGTGATGTAAGCTTTGTGATGATTGCATCATCCATGACTTCTAGGAATAACATGATGCAATTCATATCATGTATGATGCAATACCAGCTTCAGATTGCATCATTCATTGTTTTGCCTAAAAAGCAAGTACTGTCCAAACCCAGTCATAGATTTATTCATAGATCCAGTCAAAGATGTATTTTAGTCATTTCTGGTTTAAATTGGGTTCCCTTCCCTTTATAACTCACTTATCCTCCGCCATTTCCAAGTCAAGGGTCGTATATACTAACCCAATAGCATATCTTGAAAACTAGAGCCAATCAACAATTTTAAGCATCATTTTTGTTCTCAGTGACCCAGAATTAGTAAAGTTTGACTACATTTATTTCAGAAGCATTTTGGCTGTAGAGCAGTGTTACCAGAAAGATGTAGACAAACTGGAGAGAGTTCAGAGAAGAGCAGCAAAAATGATCTAAGAACTGTGGGGCTGACTTATAAAGAACTATTAGTCAAGCTAATCTTGTATAGTATTGCTAATAAGGGACATGATAACAGTCAACAAATATCTGAAAATGGTGTAATCACTAAGGCCTCTATTCCAAGCAGCTCTGTGCAAACATTTAGCCCCAATGACCTCAGTTAGGCTCTGTGCAGACACAGGGACCAGTCCAAATGGACCAGCTGGAAGGACTGGGGTGCAAGCCCGGAAAGTAATTACTTAGTGTAGCATACGGGGTGGAATTCAACTGAATAGGATGACAAGGAACATTGAGGGTGATTATTAGGAACCATTTCCAGATAGTGAGATATATTAGGCTGTGGGACAATCTCCCAAGGGGAGTGGTAGAAGCTATGACACTTGGAATTATTAAAACTAGGGGGACAAATGCAACCCTATGAACCCCTCAGTGATAACTGGCAAAAGATTCCCAGTTCTGTAACAGCAACTCTTATGAGGCCTGACACACTCACTACTTCTAACACATTGCCATCATGGTATTTATTTGTAAGGAAACTCATGTGAGATATTCAATGAACGCTTGCGTCATAATGGTCACGATAAGTATTGTGAGATGTGTGTATGGAGGTTACTCAAGAAATTGTATGTATTAAAAGTAAGTTTGAGCCATGTAACCAAGGCAGGGTTGATAAACAAATCTTTCCCTGAAAAAGGAATTTTGATTTACCTGTCTGCTTAGGTCTCTGTTGTCAATTAAGCAGGGTAAACCAAATACAATGGAGTGCATTTGCATCGGAGTTATACAGGAGGGACAACTTAACAGAAGGATAATCAAGCAGCATGGCGGAGAGCTCAAGCAGCAGCAGAGAACTTTATCTGGGGGTACACTTCAAAAGGACACATCTCATTCAAAGGTTTACTGGACTATCAGGAGGAGGAGGAAGAACCCTTTGGTTATCCATCACTTAAGGAGCAAAAAGGACAATGCTTTTTGCATCCATGAAAACTGGATCCTGGCCCTGGAGGGCTGCTGATGCTGAGAGGTTACTTTAGGTCAGATGCTTATCTTAAACAAAGATTTTACTCTGCTAAACTTAGGTTTAGTCTCTTAAAAGCCTGCTATACTTTTATTTGTAACCATATCTGTTGCCTTCATCCTTGCTTTCTATCACTTAAATCTCTATCTTTGCTTGATTTATCTTAAGTACATGTCAGTACTGTAATCTTAAGCAAAGCACGAATTCTTAATTGAATCAAACAAGCTGGTCTCTTTGGTCATCTGGTCATCTCTGGGAGTGCCCAGTGACACATATACTGCTGGGGAATGTTCTTCCAGGGGGCTCAGGAACTGGGGTGCACCAAGTGTTACTTGCAAGTCAAAGCAAAGACTGGCAGAGCTTTGGAGGGATTGTTTGAGTAGCTAACTGATTGCAAGGGTCAGGGAACTGCTACATCGTTTAAAACTAGCAAGTTTTACTTTAGCTAAGGCAAAGGGGTAACAAGGTGACTCATAGTTTTGGGAGCCCCGAGAAAGTGTCAAAACAAAACACTAGAAAATGCCCTCTAGGAGTAATCCTGCATTGGCAGGGAGATGGCATGGATGATCTAATCTGTCTTTTCCATCTCTATATTCTATTATTCTAAGATAAAATAGGCCAATTTTATGGCTATCAGTTTTGATATTTGCTCCTTTAAAACAAAATCAGGATCTAGAGGGAAAAATGGAAAGCAGTAAAAGAGGAAGTTTCTAAGGCATCAGTTTCCAAATATAGGAGTGATTTAAATAAAAAGAAAACAGGCGCTCTGATAGTGCAGATGTTGATAATTAAAACTTAAGCAAAACCAATCTCAGTAAAAAAAATTAAATATAAAATAAAGACATTAAATTGCTGTTGAGCTTATTCTGGAAGAAAATCTAAAATCTGGGGAGAAATATACACGGGGGGAAACGATCAAAGATGATTTAATATACTTCATTCCCAAAGGTGATGTATGCCATCTAGAAATAGATACAGCAGAATTGACAATGGCCAGCAGGCCTGAAAGGAAAATTACCAAAATAATTGGGTCCAGATGATGAAGATGTCATCAATGTAGTGCAAGTAGAGTAAGGGCGCGAGGGGATAAGAGCTGAGGAAGCATTGTTCTAAGTCAGCCATAAAAATGTTGGCATACTGTGGGGCCATACAGGTATCCATTGCAGTGCTGCTGACTTGAAGGTATAAATCATCCCCAAATCTGAAATAGTTGTGGGTGAGGACAAAGGCACAAAGCTCAGCCACAAGGTTTGCCATGACATTATCGGGGATACTGTTCCTGATGGACATCAAGAATTGTAATATTCGAAAACCAGTAGGAGAGCACGTCAATCTTCTAGGACATTCAACAACAGACTTAAAAGTGGCGATTCTTCAACAAAAAAACTTCAAAAACAGATTTCAATGAGAAACTACAGAACTGGAATTAATTTGCAAACTTGACACCATTAAATTAGACCTGAATAAAGACTGGGAGTGGCTAGGTCACTACAAAAAATAATTTTCCCTGGGTTGATATTCACCTCTTCTTGTCAACTGTTGGGAATGGGCCACATCCACCCTAACTGAATTGGGCTCGTTAGCACTGACCTCCCCCACTTGGTAAGGCAACTCCCATCTTTTCATGTGCTGTATATTTATACCTGCTCACTGTATTTTGCATCTGATGAAGGGGGTTATAGCCCACGAAAGCTTATGCTCAAATAAATCTGTTAGTCTCTAAGGTGCCACAAGGACTCCACGGTGTTTTTACTGATACAAACTAACATAGTTACCCATCTGAAACCTGTCAAAATAAGCGAGGGACATATGCAAGGTATATATGCCAGGTATAAAGGAGTATATAATGAGGTTTAGAGTATATGTTGTAAATATTAAGGACAAGAAAGTTAGATGATACAAGAACGTTGAACAATATTCAATAAAGTTTATAAAAGATCTTTTATAATAGAGCTTAATAGATTTGAGTAAATAATTGACAGCAAATAATAATGTGGTCAACAAATTTAGGTCCCAGACTTGCAAATGATTGAGTACAATTTACTCATGTCAGAGGTCCCAAAGAAGCTGGTGGGTAACATGAGTAAAGTTACACACACACTTAAGTATGTGCTGGATCAGGGCCTTAGCTTTTTTCTGTTTGCATTCACAAAGTGTCTGTGAGCACTTGATGATTTCCTCAATGTATTTGTTATGTGAAATGATTTATGAAACACTTCCTGGTCTGTAGATAATTCATGAGCAATTTCTTTCAAGTATTTGGGATTCAGCCTTTGAAAATTCAGTCCCACTGTAGGAGTGGGGCCTAAGCATACAGGAATTATTGGAATAATTAAAGGGAAAGATGCAATCATTATTATTACAGATTTAGTGCCCTGATTCTGCAAAGGCTTATGCATATTCTTATCTTCATGCATTGCCAGTAATCCCACTGACTTCCATCCCAATGGGAATTCAGTGGCAGTACTTGCAATGCATAAAAGCAAGCATGTGTGTTCCTCTTTGCAGGATCAGAGCTGCACACTCCAATCTTGCAATGCGATCTGTTCTGGCGGCCCTCTACACCCATGCAGATCTCATTGCAGGATAGGGTCCTTCTATACCAAGAGGATACAAAGCTCAGAATTAAAATCCAGTGTAAGAAAAACAAAAATAAGGCAAAGCTTTTAGACATTTAAGGCAGGCCAAAGTCAATTACAATCACTATAGAAATTTTCTCAGAATTCACCAGATACAAACACACTATAGTGCACCAAAGGCTTGAGGTATGACAATTTCAAGTGTTTATTGCTTTTTACTCCTGTTTGCCTGGCAGAGCCAATACAGCTAAGAAGCTGCAGATTCTATTTCATTTTGTACATCATCAACAAAATTGTTTACTATGTTCCAATCAGTGGAAACCCGTTGGAAACCTATTGACGTTAAGGGAGTTTCAGAAGTGTCACTGGTGGCACTCTGAAACCAATGGTGTTGCACACACGTCACTGAGGGCCTATTTTGGCTTTCAGATCTTTAGTACTGTTGATAATAGGTGAGATGGAGAGAATCTAAAGGTCGCAGTGAGAGCCCAGGGTGAGTTTGCAGGATTAGGAGTTAGAATATCTGTCTTTTAATTTGTAAACTGAGCACATTGGATAACGACATTCTTGAGACACAATAAATATGGAACTCACCATGACAGTTTTACCAAGTCACTTTTCAGAGTAGAGCTGTTTTAACATCACGATGAACAACCCCAGTGGCCTGCTGTCAAAATCTTATCACCATTTCCAGTCTTCAAAGGATTCCTATGAAGTGAAGCTGTACCTTTGATCCTCCTTTTGTAAATAAGGGTCACTTAGAGCCCAATGTGGGTGTAATTTGAAAAAGACGTGGTGTGGAGAAGCGGTAAAGGATGCCCCAGAGCCCCTGATATGACATAGCCAAACCACTTGCCTGCACCTTGATCTTTCTCTCTCTCGCTTAGGTACTTATCTGGCTTCCATTACCACAGTATATAAGCACCACATAATCACATGGAAAAACTTGATTGGCCAGCATTGTAATTGATAGATGGAAATATACTGAGGCACAATAGTTTGTGAAAGGAAAATGTTCTGTAATAATTCACTCAGAGGGGTATTATTTTCTGTAATCAGATTTCATCTCATTGATTTTTTTTCTCCATAACCAGCTCAATACTATAACACCCCTCTGAGGTAGGGAAGTGCTATTAAACCTTTTTACACCTGGGAACCGATGATCCTGAGAGACAAGGTAACAGTTTGTGGCAGAGTAGATCTCTATTCTGTCTCAGAAAGATAGGGCTGCCCTGACTTCCTCCCTTTGAAAAGCTGCAGGAGGAGATGAGCGGAGTGGGAGGAGGAAGAGAAGGAGAGGTGATAGTGGTGGGGGTTGGTCTATCACTTGCAAGCCTCCTTCTCCCCTCCAGCCTCTTTTCCCTTATGGGGAAATATAGGCAAGAATCCCTCACTCCAGCCTGATCCAAAGCCCACTGTAGTGGTGAATGACAACTGGCTTCAGTGGCCTTTGGATCAGACCCATTGAGAGTGCTTCTGGAAACATGACAAGATAGCTCCCCCCATCTCTCTATATACAGTGCACTGATTCAAGTGCAATTATTGATGCAATCTAAATATATGAATATGCCCTCCACACATTAAAATATTCCGTGAGGTGTAAAAGCCTAAAGAGGAGGAATGTAATATTCTTGTTATGATTATTACTATTGTTGTTGTTTTTGTTTTGCTAATTATAATTATGATATTTGTATTGATACTTCTCAGTGTGCCTATCTGGAAACAAATAATAACTGCCCCTGCTGTCCATGTAAAAGTTCCAGGGGAGCAACTGGAAGTAGTGATGAAAAAGTCAGCATCAGAACAGTGGGGATGGCTCCTGTACTTATAAAAGTAGCTTATGACTTATGCAATAAAATCATCCATTTAAGAAAAAGAAAGAAAGAAAAAAAAGCCTGTTCATCCAAATTTGGAAGTTACTTTTTTCTCTTTAGAGTGTGACATGCCTGAGTAAGTATCAATTAAATCCTCACTCCTTCCCCTCTCTCTGCAGTTCTCAGAGTCAATGAAGGGGAGGGTCATTATAAGATATTACAACAATGGCCCATTTTTAGCCTGTTCCACTGGTTTTTTGACTCTGTTGATTAAAGGGATCATATTGCAGTTTTCCATGTGGTAACTATATTAAATGGGGGGATGGACCAATCTACTGTCACACGATAACACCATTTGAGAGCATTTTAATGGGGGTTGGCAGATTTAAATATTATTTGAGGATCCTGGAGTGTCTGACATTTCAATTTGTTATCAGGCCACTCATATTATACGGCAATCATTAAACATATACCTTAATAAGGTTTCTCCTCGTTCATTATGAAAATGAGTAGGGGAGGGGGAGAGAAATAAATACACAGTTCTTCCTTCCAAAACAAGGATTCAGGAAGTAATACAGTGGAGTCCCTATAGAGCACTGAACCATGTTTTCTAGATCTGCAAACAATCCAAGCAATATATTTACATATTCAAAGCAAGTGAGAGAATTTAGATAAAAACAAGACTAGCTAACATCCTTGTTTTACATACTGTAAACAAACTCATAATCACAAAGATGAAAAGTTAATTATTAGATCACAAGTTGACTTATTTTACCACTAGGATAGGAGCTAATAACCCACTTGGGTCATCTTTGGCTTTATTAGGTTTTTACACCAGGGACAGTCTTTGCATATTACAAATTAATCATCATAAATCAAGTACCAAGTGCTATTTAACAGATTAGCCATCTTCACCTTTTGAGCTGTAGGTAGAGCTGTGGTTTAGCTTCAAAATGAAAGGGCTACATTCTCCATATGGTCTTAGAAATATTTCCCCCTTCACATCAGTGACTGCTTCACTGGGGATATTCTTTAAAATTATTTTTTTTTTATTGAATCTCTTTTTTCAGATTTGTGTAAGTTTTGCCCTAAATAGCCTCAAACACACACTCATTGTACACATTTTAAAGAATGGATGTTTTGTGAAGTATATACTGCTTTCAAAACAAACAATCAGAGACAAAAGGAGAGGAAAATAAGTTTGGGAAAAGACAAACGACATTGTTAAAAGCACAATTAAAGGCATATTGTGAGGTCGACTTAGATTGAAGGTTTAAGTTTTGTAAAAATAAAGTTTTACAAAACTTAAATTCAGTGGAAATGCTTGTATGGCATTTAAAAATAAATTCCAGTGGAAATGGTGGTTTTGTTAGATTTAAACAATTCCTGGCAGTGTTTGCAACACAGGCATTGTGGCAGTATGCAGGTCCCAATCCTGCAAATGCTGACTTCTGTGAGTGGTCCCAAGGGTTTAATCCATCTTCCATTGAAATCAAAGAGACTTTTGCCATTGACTACTGTGGGAGCAGGACTGGGCCCTAAGCGTTGCCTCATATCAGACTCATACTCAGAGCAGTTTATTTGTATTTATTGTGAAGGTGAATGTAGTGAACAAACTAAACAAGCAATGTCAATGGTACAGAGTGAATTAGTTTTTAAAAATTCTTTCAGCTTTACTAATTTGAAGTATTCTTAATAACAGATAAAGTGACATGTTTCCAAAACTCCAATAAGGCAATTCTGTCTTTTGAATTCACTGAATGACTTGAGTGGTCTCAGAACAACAAAAACAACCAGACAAATAAATTGACAATATAAATTAATCCAGTTTGCAAGAGCGTCCTTATTTACATTCTACATCTAGCCAAACTTCATTCTTGGGTTCCGTCTGCTGTCAATGCCAGTTTCAACAGCTTCCAATAGACAAGTCTTCGGAATTCTACCACACATAATGTTCCAGACCTTAAAGGTGCTGTGACGTTGTGCAGTCTATATGGTTTTATAAAAACTTGATAATAAGTCAATATAATGTAACTGAGCTGGTTTTAGAGAAAATACGGTAATAAGTGAATGTAACGTAACTGGGATATGCTTCATGCAAAAGGTCTCTTGTAAGGTATCATTACAAAGCTTATAATCTACTGAGTATGATCATCTGATTTGTATAAATGTACCACTCTTGTATCTAAAACTAGAAATATAAAATGTAACTCTGAGGGCCTATTGTAATTGTGTAAAGTGTGGACCATTAATGATGGTTTGGAATCTTGATGACTCCCATTGTCTGCAGATGGCTGTATTTACCTGTGAGTCTTCCTGTATATGTGTGTGCTGGCAAGTGAGTAATGAAGTCTTGCAGTGACATGTGATCATGTCACCTGAACTGGAATCCATCTTTAACCTGGTGCTTTTCCAGTGAGGGGGGGTGGAAACCCAGAGAGACAAAGAGTTCCCGCCTTATGCAAAAGATATATAAAGGGGGGAAGAGAAGAGAGAGGGAGGAGCCATCATGAAGAATCCCCTAGCTACCACCTGAGCTGCAACAAGAGCTGTACCAGGGGAAAGAATTGTGCCCAGGCCTGGAAGGTGTCCAGTCTGAGAAAAACTTACTGAAGCATCTCTGAGGGTGAGATTATCTGTATTCAGTTTGATTAGACATAGTTTTGCGCATTTTATTTTATTTTGCTTGTGACTTACTTTGTTCTGTCTGTTACTACTTTGAACCACTTCAATCCTACTGTCTGTATTTAATAAAATCGCTTTCTATTTAGTAATTCACTCAGAGTATGTATTAATACCTGGGGGAGCAAACAACTGTGCATATCTCTCTATCAGTGTTATAGAGGGCGAACAATTTATGAGTTTGCCCTGCATAAACTTTATGCAGGGTAAAACGGATTTATCTGGGTTTAGACCCCACTGGGAGTTGGGCATCTGAGTGCTAAAGACAAGCACGCTACTGCGAGCTGTTTTCAGGTAAACTTGCAGCTTTGGAACAAGTGATTCAGACCCTGGGTCTGTGTCTGGAGCCAGACGGGAGTGTCTGGCTCAGCAAGACAGGGTGCTGGAGTCCTGAGCTGGCAGGGAAAACAGAAGCAGGGGTAGTCTTTGCACATTGGGTGGCAGCTCCCAAGGGGGTTTCTGTGATCCAACCCGTCACAGGTGCATTAACCACAGGCAGCACCAGAGTTCTTAAACTTCTATATACCACACAGGGAAATTATACATAGTTAAATATATTGGGCCTGATCTGGTTTTCATTTAAATTAAATGACAAATCTCCCATTGACTTATTTGGAAGCAGGATCTGGCTGATAATATTTAACCTGGACATGTGCCTTTAAGGGAATGCTTTATTAAATATTCATCTATTTTTGTAGCATTCAAGTTATTTTCCCAAATGGCAGTTTTATAAGTTATGAAAATAAGGAAGGTCTGCAACTGCTGTGTGTGCAAAATTCCTATTAACATTGACAGTGCAATGGTTACATACTCCACTCATTGAAGGGAGTATATTTGTGTTAATCAAAACATTAATCCAGAAGGCACCATTTAATGGGACAATTGTCTGTGTAAGGTATATAAATGAGTGTAGCCTATCCTCTCTAAGAAAGAGGAAAGAATCCAGCAGAAATCATATAAATCCGCATCTAATTTAAATTACACAAATCAGAGGGAGAAGGAACAAGCTGTCAACATTTGGCATTAGCTGTCATCTACAGCACAATTATTTTTATAAAACATAAAAACAATTGGAGACTGCAAGAATTTTTACAGTAGCTACTAATGTACTAGCAAGAGCGGCAGGCTTCACGGCTGTTTCTATCACTTGACTACACAGTACTTTTTCATGCATAGGGATTGAGTTTATTTTGCTTAGATATTTAAGACTGAAAATGTATATGTTCCCATTCATTTCTTCCCACATGACTAATATTTTCTTAATATCTTTATTTGGAGAACAAAATATCTTATTCCAAAAGGTACCTTTATATATTTACTTAGATTTAAACAGATGAGATACATAAAATTCAACTCTCCCAAGCTCTAAGAACCTTGATAAAAATTAAAACCACAATCTGTAACAAAAACAGAACAGCAATAGCAGACCAGTGCTTAATCCCATTCATCACAGGACAGCCAGTTGAGCAAGGACAATACAAAACAACCCCACATCAGCTGCCACAAACATACTAAATATAAAATATAGGGAGCATGAGGAGGGTTTTAGGGCATAGGCATTATAGGCCCATGTCTAGGGATGCAGCATATGGAGTCATGTAATTACAGCAGAAACTCTGCTTTCATTTTAAAAAAGTAAGTTTCTGAAGGACAAGAGGACAAGATCAGGCAGCACAGTGTTCATCTTCTTATCAAACATCAAATCCAAAAGAGGTGCCTCAGGTAAGACAAGTTCATTTTGAATTCACTCCTCTGACAAATGAAACCAGAGCCAATGCTAACAGATTTCATGCTCATTTACAGACCACCACAGTCTAATGGGTTAATAAAGGAGCTCGCTGATGCCTTGTCCCCCCAGGAAATTTCAATATGCATATCAACAAGGCCATAGATGCAAAAGTCCCAAAACCCATCTCCATACTTGCCTTCCTAAAACTTTCACAGGTCATCTCTGATCCAACCCACATGGCCAGTCACACAGCGGACCTGATCTTTGGCCCAGGTGTCAATATCAAGGACATCAAAACCCAGCCACTGTCATAGACAATTCATCACCTCATTAAGGTGGTGGTCAGAGCTCTTCCAGATCCCAGGCAACAAGAAAGACCCAGGATCCTGATTTGACCACAAAGTCTCATGGGCTCCACCAAATTCCAAAGTCTGCAAAGGACAAAAACACCGCACACAGGATGAGGATTTGAGGATCTGGTGAATCGTTATCTTTGTACACTAGCCTCAACCATTGACACTCTGGCCCCTAAATGGTCCTGTCCTCCCCACTATCCATAGACATCTCCTTGGATTTCTAACCCCCTGTGCCAGATGAAGAGAGAGGTGCTGAAACACAAGTGCTGATGGCAGAAAATGAAGACTGATACAAACAGAATAAAACAATGTGTTCCTCACAGCTTATGCTGAGGCTATATTAGAGGCCAAGAGAACTTTCCTTCTAGCCTTCACTTGAAGCTGTCAAATCGTCCCTCCATCCCAGGGAGCTTTCCAGGGTGGTAAACCACTTCAAAAATTCTGCATGCCTGGCATCAAAACTGAGCACCAAGCCTGTGAAGAACTATTACCCTGCTTCACTGAAAAGATCACACACATGGGGGATGGCTTCCCAAACAACCTGGATCTGCTCCACCTGCACCCACCAACCGTCAGCCCACAATCACAGGGATGGCCCAGTGTATGGATGAGATCAGCTCACAGATGAGGAACAACTGGTTGAACTCAAGCAAGACAAAGATGAAACTGGTGGGCAGAGGAAAGCATTTTAAAGAGTTTGCAACCATGGTGCAGTTACCTTTGGTTGAAGATACACACCCACAATTGGCCAATTCAGTCCATAGTTTAGAAGTGCTCTTGAATGCCTCTCTGATGTTAAGCTCTCACATAGCAATATCCATAAATAATGCTTTCTATGATCACCAGCTAGGTGGGAAACTCCATCCCCTCCTGGTGAACAATTACCTGCCTTCAGATATTCACCTGGGCATGAAGCCTTTAGCGCTTAGGAAACTCCAACTGGTATAGAACACTTCAGCAGGACTCCTAAGCAACACACAAAGCACATTAAACCTGCCCTCTGTGCTCTACTCTGGCTTCCTATAGAATCTTAACTCAAGTTCAAGTTCTGAATCCTTATCTTCAAGGCACACAATGGTCTGGCCCCAGCATATCTAAAAGATAACTAAATCTCCAGGATGAAGATTGTGGACAATAACTTCACTCCTCTGGCGCAGTGGAATTTTGTACAATGAGGTAAAAGTTCATTTGTGCAGGAGATGGAGTTTTCTCAGGGGCCACCCGGACAGTGACCAGGATATGAGTGGTTGAGCTTCACTGCTAGAGCAGGTGTTAGTAGCCAGGAGTTGGAGCCCAGCATCAGAAACGGAGTCAGAGGCCAGATGCCAAAGCCAAGGGTCAACACCAGAGTCAGAGGTCAGGAATCAGAGCTGGAGGTCAGAACCAGGTTACCTGGAATGAGGCAGGGCAGGGGCATGGCTGGCTCCAAGGCTGGAGCAGAGCTGGAACAAAGCTGGGAACAAGCAGACACAGGAGCTATCACAGCCATAGACAACGCTTTGTGCAGATGCTGAACAGCTGCTGGGCTTAAGAGCCAGTCTGCTGACTCTTCCAACAAATCAGGCACTGTAGCCAATTAGGCAGCTTATATAGGCCAGCTATGCTTGTTAGGTTGCCTGGAGACTGGCTTTGCTGAAGGCCCTGTTCCTGACACAGGACCATGCAATGAACTCCCACAGGAACTGAGATCCAGTTCAAACCTCACCATCTTCTGCTCCAAGTGTGCACTTCTTTGATGTTGTCTTCTCTAACATAGACATATAGAGATCTGTGTGTGTGTGTGTGTGTGTATGTGTGTGTGTATACATATATTATATACATATATAATTTATTACTAATTATTACTATTAATATTATTTAAAAAACCAAGACAAAGACCCCACTGCACACACTTCTCCCTTTGGGGAGCGGATGAGAGTACAAACACATGACAGATGGTAGTCACACTGCTTAAAGAACTGCTGGAAGGCATTCAGATGCTACAGGGATGGGCATGGTAGAACAACATATTTAGAACAGAATAGGCCTCATGATTATGAAGAAAAGCTTGAAAATTTGACCTGAGTGCAACCACTGCAGGGATGTCTGCCTGACTCTGCAAATAGTGAGAGCTGTTGTTTCAGGCTATTGTGGACTGCCTCATTGTGATTGTAATTCCAACACCCATTGCTACGGGGGGGGGGGAGGGGAGGCACCAACAGAAGACCTCTATCTCAGAAGAGAGTCCTTGTGTATGAAAGAAGGACTGGCCCACCTGTCAAGTAACTGCTGCTGTAAATAATACTAACCTATAACTCTGCAAATGAGAGGCCCTGGTACTCCCAAAGGAAAAGGGGGGCCCTTGTTGCCAGTTCCAGTGACAGAAAAAGGGCCGCATGCTGCCATCCCTGCCTCTCTGTGGACACAGGGCCCATGGCACTGGGATATGGCCTGGGGCAGGGCTGCAGGATTGAGCCATAGGAGACACCATGTTGTGATGTGCCCAGGGCACCAAATTACCTGCCTTCCAGCTCTGTGGGTAACTGTTGCCTTTGGCATACTTTATTTAGTAATACTAGTTTTTAAAATCAAAAGAAATTAAATCACAAAACACAATTTAACCTGTACAAAAGGACTGTGGATGGATAACATCATTTTAAAAGTGATACCTTAATTATATGGCACTTAGTAAATATCATTAACATATATAACTGCCCTATCTGAGCATCTTTTGCAACTGCATAGTGATATTTCACTAGCAAAAAACAAATTAAACAAAAAATTGGTCCCTGAAGTCAGAAGGACCAAGGGAGGTGTTTATTTTATACTATTAGTTTATACAGTGAAGTGTGCCCCATCTGAAAGTGGGTAAGCAAGATATAAGTGTCCTAAGCACCATTTTGCAACAGTGGTTAAAGACTATTCTGCATCTAGCTGAAAGCAGGGGAGACAACATGTATCACTGTCCCTTTTTCCAGTACCAATGTACAATTCTTATATCAGTGTCACCTCTCTGTTGAATAGAAGACATCCTAGGCCTCGTTTTAGTATACATATATACTAGGGCTGTTGATTAATTGCAGTTAACTCATGTGACTAACTCAAAAAAATTAATCATGATTTAAAAAATTAATTGCGATTAATTGCAGTTTTAATCAAATTGTTAAACAATAGAATACCAATTGAAATTTATTGAATATTTTGGATGTTTTTCTACATTTTCATGTATATAGTATTGTGTTGTTATTGAAATAAAAGTGTATATTATTTTTATTACAAATATTTGCACTGTAAAAATGATAAAAGAAATAGAATTTTTCAATTCACGTTATACAAATACTGTAGTGTAATCTCTTTGTTGTGAAAGTGCAACTTACAAATGTAGATTTTGTTGTTACATAACTTCATTCAAAAACCAAACAATGTAAAACTTCAGAGCCTACAAGTCCACTCGGTCCTACTTTTTGTTCAGCCAATTGCCAAGACAAACAAGTTTGTTTACATTTACAGGAGATAATGCTGCCCTCTTCTTATTTACAATGTCACCAGAAAGTGAGAACAGGCATTTTCATGGCACTTTTGTAGCTGGCATTGCAAGGTATTTACGTGCCAGATATGCAAAACATTCATATGCCCCTTCATGCTTCGGCCACCATTCCAGAGGACATGCTCCCGTGCTGATGAGGCTCATTAAAAAAATAAGGTGTTAATTAAATTTGTGACGGAACTCCTTGGAGGAGAATTGTATGTCCCCTGCTCTCTTTTACCCATATTCTGCCATATGTTTCATGTTATAGCAGTCTCAGATGATGACCTAGCACATGTTTTTTATTTTAAGAGCACTTTCATTGCAGATTTGACAAAATACAAAGAAGGTACCAATGGGAGATTTCTAAAGATAGCTACAGCACTCGACCCAAGGTTTTAGAATCTGAAGTGCTTTCCAAAATCTGAGAGGGACGAGGTGTGGAGCATGCTTTCAGAAGTCTTAAAAGAGCAACACTCTGATGTGGAAACTACAGAACCTGAACCACCAAAAAAGAAAATCAACCTTCTGCTGGTGGCATCTGACTCAAATAACAAAAATGAGCATGCATCAGTCCGCACTGCTTTGGATAGTTATTCAGCAGAACCCATCTTCAGCATGGACGCATGTCCCCTGGAATGGTAGTTGAAGCATGAAGAGACAATCTTTAGCATATCTACCACGTAAATATCTTGCAATGCCAGCTACAACAGTGCCATGAGAAGCCTGTTCTCACTTTCTGGTGACATTGTAAATAAGAAGCGGGCAGCATTATCTTCTGCAAATATAAACAAACTTGTTTGTCTGAGCAATTGGCTGAACAAGAAGTAGGACTGAGTGGACTTGCAGGCTTTAAAATTTTACATTGTTTTATATGTTAATGCAGGATTTTTTGTACAAAATTCTACATTTGTAAGTTCAACTTTCATGATAAAGAGATTGCACTACAGTACATGTATTAAGTGAATTGAAAAATACTATTTCTTTTGTTTTTTTACAGTGCAAATATTTATAATGAAAAATAAATATAAAGTGAGCACTATATACTTTGTATTCTGTGTTGTAATGGAAATCAATATATTTGAAAATTTAGAAAACATCCAAAAACATTTAAATAAAATGGTATTCTATTACTGTTTAACAGTGCGATTAATCACGTGATTAATCATGATTATTTTTTTAATCACATGATTAATCACAATTACTATTTTAATCACTTGACAGCCTTAATATATACTAGTCCTTGTACAGGGATGGTCAAACAGCATGCAGGGGAACTGCTTCTTTCAGAAACCTCAGCCCAACACCAACGCCCTGTTCCCATGAGCAACTCTGCCTCAAGAACTGACTCTAATTAGAAACAAAGGCAGAAAGAACACCACACATCTCCCTCTCCAAACACCACTGCCTCAAAACAGAGCCTTGGAATTCAGGAAACTAACAACAATCCAGTATGTCTTCCCAAGAATGGACATTTGTTTGCACAATAAGAAAAAAGACCTTTGAAGACATTTTGTAACAGCACCACTTGGTGACACCTCCAACAGAATAAATTATAGTATCTTTAATGGAAGCCAGGGAAAACGTCAACCACTATTCCAGGAGGGGACTACTTTCTGCCTGTGAGAGTCTGTTTTTGACATAGTAATTGTTTTTAAGCCACCAGCACAGGCATGTGTGCTACCTAGAACCTTCCTGTATATCTGGCCACAAGAAGACCACAATGCCTATTTGTGGGAAGGAATGTCCTAGTTTTGTTGGCTTGTCCCAGCCAATTATACTGAAACTCAAGTTTTAATTTAACATTAATATACATTTGACACCCAGCCCAATCCTATTTCCCTGCTGCCAGAAATTCTTCATACTGTCAGGACAATCCCCTTCAATGATATTCTCTCCAACTCCCACCACCACCACACACAGAGCACCAAAAATGCTCCCCACTGTGATATGAAAAAAGATATCCTTATTTTCTATTCCTGAACTCTACCAAAGAGAAACAGCAGCTCTGTTTCTGAAGTGAGCTGATATCACAGCAGATACAGTTCTGGCAAATGGGGAGCGAGGGGTATATTCCCACCTAACTAAAAATACCCTGCAGTTGTGAGCACTTTATTCCCTGAGTTTTCTTACAATGGACAGCAGTGAAAAGGGTCTTGCACCTTTAAACCACCACAATATGACATAAGAATGAAATATCCAGTATCAGCCTGCAACTAAGAGCAATGGCTCTTTTAACGTTGAGGGCACACAATATTCCCATTGATTTCACTGGAACTTGCACATAAGGAATGCAGCTTTAATTCCCAGTTCAGTTTTACCCAATCCCATTTTGGAGACCTCAGCCATATGTACACACAGCTGACTGTCTTTAAAAGATTTATATGCCAGAAAAACATAAAGCAAACAAGGTGAGTGAGAGAACATCTTTTATTGGATCAACTTTTGTTGGTGAAAGAGACAAGCTCTGGAGCTCCTCTCTCTCATATCCTGGGCCCGACACAAGTATAACAACACTTAAAGCAAACAGAAAGAAAAAACATTTTACTTTGCCTGCACACATCTGAAAGTGAGTAAGCAAAATGACCTCAGCACCACTTTAGAACTTTGGTTAAAGACCATTCTGTATCTGGTTGGAAGCAGGGGAGACAAAATGTATTGTTACCCCTTTTTCCAGTACCAACAGCCTAATCTGATTCCAGCATACCTCTCTGGTGAGTGTCTCACAATCTTTAGCACTCCAACACCCCTGGAAGGTAAGGCAGTGCTATTATTGAAGATATTTTTTAAAAAATGACCTGCAAACCAACTTGATACTACACAAAAGTTAATCATGGGCTCATAGCATTGTCTGTTGCCATGAAAAAGATACAGGGTAGGAAAAGAAGTTGTTCTGGGCAGGTTTGCCATTCAAGAAGTGGAATTGGGACACGTTGGCAGTAGGCTAGAATTTGACCATCCTGGCTGAGCAATGTGTGTGTGTGTGAGAAACTGGGAACTGGAGGATGGGTAGGTGGGGTCTGATGTTACCTTGAGAACCAGGTGGGCACTCAGCTGGAGGAGGGAATCTTTGTATAAAAAGATACAAAAGGAGCAGTAGGTAGTTCTGGAAGGAGACCAGATGTATGGGAGCACTGACAGTCTTCCAGCAGAGGCCTTTCTCTATTCAGAAAATAATATCAAAGTAAAATAAGTTTATGTTCAATTCAATCTGTGCACTGTTCACAGCAGTTAGTTTAGTAGAAGTCTGTGATTGCAGACTTCAGAGTAATATGGCCCCATGGTACATTCTATGCAGTAAAGAACCACAGACTCACTACCTGCAAAGTCTGCACCTTAATGACTAGTTTGGATTTCTGGGGCTGAGATGAAAATGCATACAGTCTCCTCTTTTGAGTGTCTTACTGTACTCTGGCTGCAGATGATACTGAATAAAGTAGTAAACATATAAACCAGTCGTTGGGACTGAGAGCTTGTCACTGTAGTTTTCCATTGTCTGACATACAGGGTTAGTCTTTGTGTCCTGCAAAATCCACAGCTGTGGCCCCTTCAAATTTTGAAGGAGGACCTCAGCCAATACGTGGCTGCGGAGATGTGGAGGCTGCCTGGACTGCTGTTTATGGTGCTAGGGCCATGCTGATCTCCCCTCCATCCTATATCCAGCTGTCTGCAGCTGAGTGACTCAGCTGTCAAGAGCCAAAATGATTTCTGGCCACAATATGGAGAAAGGTAGCTCAAAACTGTGAGAGAACCTAGAAATAATGGAGTACAGGTGTAATCCCAGGCGACGAAGAGAAGAGACTAGGTAGAAATCAATGCAGATTAGAATTAGCAGAAGGAAAGAATAAAATCACTCTATAGGTAACTATCAGTTTGTTGGTAACTATCCAGACACATAATGTGGAAGCAGTTTGCTTTTCCTTTTCTGAATAAGACTGATTTTTCATCTAGATTTGCCAGGTTACCTCATGGGTTTGTTTCACAGATATGTGATCAAATGAACCCGCATTCTGCCAGATATGTGATCAAATGAAAACTCTCATAGCAAGTCTCTTGGGAGGTCAATTAGAAAACTAAAGTCGATTAGAAATGTATAATCAGAAAAATACGGTGTTGCATTTAAAAATCAGTCCGAAAATAGAAAAGTCCTCTTAATAAAGTACAGATACGTGATATATCGTCACAGAATGACAACTCCCTTTCTGCATGACTTCACCTCAACAAATTCACCCCATCGGGAGTGCTGGCTAAAGCACCCATTTATTACCATGTGTTCTGCTTTATGAAACAAATGTGTTTCTCCACTCATTTAATCACCAGCAACCTTCCCATAACTAAATCTTTACTTATGAGCATGCTAACTAGGGTTGAGCAGAGCCGTGAGTAGGAAATGTAATTTTGCTCTCCAATTGCCCTATTCATTATCCTCCTCAGCATTTACATTCTGCACAACATTAGGATGCTGCATATAATGTGATCATTTACTATGTGGCTGTGACTGCCAAATGCAATGAATAAAATAGAGTCTTCTGAGAGAGTTATTCTACATACAGAAAAAACACCACTTGGTTTAATGGGGTTTAAAAGTTATCAAGTGCAGTGCAATGTATATATAACATACAGTCTGTGTTTTCAGTTTTCTTTTATGTACAGAATAAAACAAACAAATATTTAAGGAGGAAGGATAACTCAGTGGTTTGAGCATTGGCCTGCTAAACCCAGGGTTGTGAGTTCAATCCTTGAGGGGGCCACTTAGGGATGTAGGGCAAAATTAGTACTTGGTCCTGCTAGTGAAGTGAGGGGGCTGGACTCAATAATCTTTCAAGGTCCCTTCCAGTTCTAGGAGATAGGCTATCTCCATTAATTTATCTATATTTTATTTACAGTCCACATGACTCATCAAGAAACATATTGCTTCTCTCAGCCCTGTCAGGGCAGAAATAATTGTTAGTCATATTTACGCTGGTACCACTATATCCAGGAACAGGTAGAAGGGGAAATATTTTTATCTACTATGGGTATTTTTCTTCCTATTCAGCTAATTTTAGATGTAAATAAACAGGCATTAGCAGACTGGGGAACCTAAAAGCTGTAGTGCCTTTCTCTAAAAAAGCCTGCTTTGATCTAGCTCAGAAGACGGACTGAAAGCACGTGTTTGAAGCAGGAATAAGGGTATGTCTACACTACGAAATTAGGTCGAATTTATAGAAGACGGTTTTATAGATATCGGTTTTATACAGTCGATTGTGTGTGTCCCCACATAAAATGCTCTAAGTGCATTAAGTCGGCGGACCGCGTCCACAGTACCGAGGCTAGCGTCGACTTCCGGAGCATTGCACTGTGGGTAGCTATCCCACAGTTCCCGCAGTCTCTGCCGCCCATTGGAATTCTGGATTGAGATCCCAATGCCTGATGATGCAAAAACAGTGTCGCGGGGGGTTCTGGGTACATGTTGTCAGGCCCCTCCCCCTCCGTCAGAGCAACGGCAGACAATCGATTCGCGCCTTTTTACCTGGGTTACCTGTGCAGACAATATACCACAGCAAGCATGGAGCCCACTCAGCTCAGCTCACCGTCACCATATGTCATCTGGGTGCCAGCAGACGTGGTACTGCATTGCTACAGAGCAGCAGCTAATTGCCTTTTGGCAGTAGACGGTGCAGTATGACTGGTAGCCGTCATCGGCTATCTGGGTGCTGGCAGATGTGGAGCTGCATTGCTACACAGCAGCAGCTCCTTGCCTTTTGGCAGTGGATGGTGTATTACGATTGATATCCGTCATCGTCATATTCCTCAGTGAGTTCAATCAGAGACACCCAGGAAACTTCTTCAGCAGATTCCTCTAAGAAATACTGAACCAAACATTACACGCTGGGCATCTGATTCTTCATTTTGTCTCCTGGAGACCCGGCAGTCCTATTGAACCGTCTTGACAATGATGGCTATCAGTTGTAGTACATCATTTTCTGCCAAGCACCCAGAAGATGCCGATAGCTATCAGTCATGCTGCACCATCTGCTGCCAGCTTAAGATGTAAAAAATAGATGGACCAGATTTGTTCTGTATTCATTTGCTTCCCCCTCCCTCTGTGAAATCCACGGCCTGCTAAACCCAAGGTTTTGAGTTCAATCTTTGGGGGGGGGAGGCATTCTGTGTGACAGTTGTTTGTGTTTCTCCCTGATGCACAGCTACCTTTGTTGATTTTAATTCCCTGTACCTGTACGCCATGTCGTCACTCGCCCCTCCCTCCCTCCGTCAGACACTAGTTTCGCGCCTTTTTTCAGACCAGACGCCATAGCACTGGGATCATGGAGCCCGCTCAGATCACGGCAGCAATTATGAGCACTATGAACACCATGCGCATTGTCCTGGAGTATATGCAGAGCCAGGACATGCCAAAGCAAAACAAGGACCAGCCAAGGAGGCGATTGCAGTGCGGCGACGAGAGTGATGAGGAAATTGACATGGACATAGACCTCTCACAAGGTACAGGCCCCAGCAATGTGCAAATCATAGTGTTAATGGGGCAGGTTCATGCCATGGAACGCCGATTCTGGGCCCGGGAAACAAGCACAGACTGGTGGGACCGCATCGTGTTGCAGGTGTGGGACAATTCCCAGTGGCTGCGAAATTTTTGCATGCGTAGGTGCACTTTCATGGAACTTTGTGACTTGCTTTCCCCTGCCCTGAAGCGCCAGAATACCAGGATGAGAGCAGCCCTCACAGTTGAGAAGCGAGTGGTGTTAGCTCTGTGGAAGCTTGCAACGCCAGACAGCAACCAGCCAGTCGGGAATCAATTTGGAGTGGGCAAATCTACTGTGGGGGCTGCTGTGATCCAAGTTGCCAGGGCAATCAAAGACCTGGTGATATCAAGGGTAGTGACTCCAGGAAACGTGCAGGTCATAGTGGATGGCTTTGCTGCAATGGGATTCCCAAACTGTGGTGGGGCGATAGACGGAACCCATATCCCTATCTTGTCACCGGAGCACCAAGCCACCAAGTACATAAACCGCAAGGGGTACTTTTCAATGCTGCTGCAAGCCCTGGTGGATCACAAGGGACGTTTCACCAATATCAACGTGGGATGGCCGGGAAAGGTACATGATGCTCGCGTCTTCAGGCACTCTGGTCTGTTTCGAAAGCTGAAGGAAGGGACTTTCTTCCCGGACCAGAAAATAACCGTTGGGGATGTTGAAATGCCTATCGTTATCTTTGGGGACCCAGCCTACCCCTTAATGCCATGGCTTATGAAGCCGTACACAGGCAGCCTGGACAGTAGTCAGGACCTGTTCAACTACGGGCTGAGCAAGTGCCAAATCGTGGTGGAATGTGCATTTGGATGTTTAAAACCACGCTGGCGCAACTTACTGACTTGGATAGACCTCAGCGAAACCAATATCCCCATTGTTATTGCTGCTTGCTGTGCGCTCCACAGTATCTGTGAGAGTAAGGGGGAGACATTTATGGCGGGGTGGGAGATTGAGCAAATTGCCTGGCCGCTGATTACGCGCAGCCAGACACCAGGGCGGTTAGAAGAGTACAGCAGGGCGTGGTGCGCATCAGAGAAGCTTTGAAAACGAATTTTGTGACTGGCCAGGTTACGGTGTGAAACTTCTGTTTGTTTCTTCTTGATGAACCCTCCGCCCCGCCCCGCCCCCCCCCCCGTTCCCTCTACTTCCCTGTAAACTAAACACCCTCCCCTCCCCCCTTTGAGCACCGCTTGCAGAGGCAATAAAGTCATTGTTACTTCACATTCATGCATTCTTTATTAATTCATTACACAACTAGGGGGATAACTGCCAAGGTAGCCTGGGAGGGGTGGGGGAGGAGGGAAGGAAAAGGACACATTGCAGTTTAAAACTTTAAAACTTTAACACTTATTGAAGGCCAGCCTTCTGATGCTCAGGCAATCATCTGGGATGGAGTGACTGGGTGGCCAGAGGCCCCCCTACCGCGTTCTTGGGCGTCTGGGTGAGGAGGCTATGGAACTTGGGGAGGAGGGCTGTTGGTTACACAGGGGCTGTAGCAGCGGTCTCTGCTCCTGCTGCCTTTCCTGCAGCTCAACCATACGCTGGAGCATATCAATTTGATGCTCCAGCAGCCGGAGCATCGACTCTTGCCTTCGGATTGCAAGCTGACGCCACCTATCATCTTCAGCCCGCCACTAGCTCTGTTCAGCCCGCGATTCAGCCCGCCACCTCTCCTTTCGCTCATATTGTGCTTTTTTGCACTCTGACATTGAATACCTCCACACATTCTGCTGTGTTCTTTCAGCGCGGGAGCACATCTGGAGCTCCGAGAACATATCAACCTGAGTCCGCCATTTTCTCCTTCTAATCTACGCTAGCCGCTGCGAAGGAGAAACATTTGCAGCTGGTGGAGGAGAAGGGAGAGGTGGTTAAAAAAGACACAGTTTAGAGAACAATGGGTACACTCTTTCATGTTAAATTTTGCTGTTCACATTACACAGCACATGTGCTTTCGTTACAAGGTCGCATTTTTCCTCTTATATTGAGGGCCTGCCGGTTTGGCGTGAGAGATCACTCACGCAGTGCCAGGCAACAGAATTCGGCTTGCAGGCAGCCATGGTAAGCCACAGTCTTTTGGCTTTTTTAACCTTCATAACATGTGGGAATGGTTTCAAACAGTAGTGCCCTCATTTCCCATACCAAGGACCCATTGGGTTGGCCATTTAAAATGGGTTTGCAATGTAAAAGGAGAGGCTGCGGTTCCCGGGTTAACATGCAGCACAAACCCAACTAACTCCCCTCCCACCCAACACCCAATTCTCTGGGATGATCACTTCACCCCTCCCCCCCACCACGTGGCTAACAGCGGGGAACATTTCTGGTCAGCCGAGCAGGAACGGGCACCTCTGAATGTCCCCTTAATAAAATCACCCCATTTCAACCAGTTGACCGTGAATGATATCACTCTCCTGAGGATAACAAAGAGAGATAAGGACTGGATGTTGTCTGCATGCCAGCAAACACCGGGACCATACGCTGCCATGCTTTGTTATGCAATGATTCCAGACTACGTGCTACTGGCCTGGTGTGGTAAAGTGTCCTACCATGGCAGACGGGATAAGGCAGCCCTCCCCAGAGACCTTTTGCAAAGGCTTTGGGAGTACATGAAAGAGAGCTTTCTGGAGATGTCCCTGGAGGATTTCTGCTCCATCCCCATACACGTTAACAGACTTTTCCAGTAGCTGTACTGGCCGCGATTGCCAGGGCAAATTAATCATTAATCATTAAACACGCTTGCTTTTAAACCATGCTTAATATTTACAAAGGTACACTCACCAGAGGTCTTTTGTGTGCCCTCAGGGTCTGGGAGCATGCCTTGGGTGAGTTCGGGGGTTACTGGTTCCAGGTCCAGGGTGCTAAACATATCCTGGCTGTTGGGGAAACCGGTTTCTCCGCTTCCTTGCTGTGAGCTATCTTCGTTGTCTTCATCATCATCATCTTCCGCGTACCCCGAACCCACTTCCCTGTTGCGTGATTCTCCATTGATGGAGTCAAAGCACACAGTTGGGGTAGTGGTGGCTGCACCCCCTAGAATGGCATGCAGCTCCGCGTAGAAGCGGCATGTTTGCGGCTCTGCCCCAGACCTTCCGTTTGCCTCTCTGCCTTTGTGGTATGCTTGCCTTAGCTCCTTAATTTTCATGTGGCACTGCTGAGTGTCCCTGTTATGGCCTCTATCCTTCATGGCCTTTGAGACTTTTTCTAATATTTTGCCATTTCGTTTACTGCTATGGAGTTCAGCTAGCAATGATTCGTCTTCCCATATGATGAGCAGATCCTGTACCTCCCATTCAGTCCATGTTGGAGCTATTTTGCGATCCTGGGACTCCATCATGGTTACCTGTGCTGATGAGCTCTGCGTGGTCACCTGTGCTCTCCATGATGGGCAAACAGGAAATGAAATTCAAACGTTCGCAGGGCTTTTCCTGTCTACCTGGTCAGTGCATCTGAGTTGAGAGCATTGTCCAGAGCAGTCACAATGAAGCACTGTGGGATAGCTCCCGGAGGCCAATAACGTCGAATTCCGTCCACATTACCCCAAATCCGACCCACAAAAGCCGATTTTAGCGCTAATCCCCTCGTCGGAGGTGGAGTAAAGAAACCGGTTTAAAGGGCCCTTTAAGTCAAAAGAAAGCCCTTCATCGTGTGGACGTATCCAGGCTTAATTTGATTTAATGCTGCTAAAGTTGACCTAAACTCGTAGTGTAGACTAGGCCTAATGTTTGAGAGGAATGCTGGCTTTTCAGAAGGTCCTTTCCCCCCTTCCCTCCCACTGATTGGAGCCAAGATTTAAAGACTTTAAAACTTACAATTGATTGACAGAAGTTATATTTTTATAAAATGTGGCATTTGTGAAGAAATACTTTCATATGCTAGAGCAGGGGCGAGCAAACTTTTTGGCCTGAGGGCCACATCGGGTTTCCGAAATTGTATGGAGGGCAGCTAGGGGAGGCTGTGCCTCTCCAAACAGCCAGGTGTGGCCCCTGCCCCATCCAACTCCCCCTGCTTCTTGCCCCCTGACGTCCCCCCCGGGACTCCTGCCCCATCCAACCCTCCCTGTTCCATAACCGCCCCTGGAACCCCTGCCCCTGACTGCCCCCCGCTGCCTGATCTAACCCCCGCTCCTTCCTGACTGTCCCCCTGGACTCCTGCCCCCATTCAACCCCCCCGTTCCCCACTCTCTGACCGCCCCGACCCCTATCCACACCCCCGCTCCCTGACCACCACCCCAAACTCCCCTTCTCTCTATCCAATCCCCCCCGCTCACTGCCCCCTTACCGCACTGCCTGGAGCACTGGTGGCTGGCAGCGCTACAGCCGCGCCACCCAGAGCACCAGGACAGGAAGCCGCGCCGCCCGGCTGGAGCCAGCCACGCCACTGCGCAGCACAGAGCACAGGGTCAGGCCACAGCTCTGCAGCTGCGCTGCCTGGCAAGAGCTCGCAGCCCCGCCGTCCAGACCATTGTGCCGGCGGTGCAGTGAGCTGAGGCTGCGGGGGAGGGGGCTAGCCTCCCAGGCCAGGAGCTCAGGGACCGGGCAGGAGGGTCCTGCTGGCCGGATTGGCCTGCGGGCCATAGTTTGCCCACTTCCATGCTAGAGGCACAAGCACGGGGCACATGTTTGCCATAGTGATAAAACACAGATGGAGGAGTCTGAAACATTTCCCCTGTTTGATTCTATCTTAAGCTTTTCTATAGCGCTCACCACCATAGTATACAAGCATGTATTGGGTGTGAATTCATTTTCATGGGTAGGACCTATGAAAATGATCTTTAAGTAAGTGACTTTACTTCTAAAAAATTAGGTGTAATAACAGCGGCACCGTTCAGTTGGTGTGGGACTGATGGGAAACACACTTGTCATGGCTGCTAGTCTGGATGTAGTCAGCCGTATACCTCATGTACTCCTGAATTATTCATTCATTATACTATTTCTTATTAGAACAGCTTCATGCTTTGTAGCTTGTTCAGCCAAAGACTGCAAGTGCAGACATCATACCAGTACTACACTGAATGTTGACTGTTTGAAGGTAGATGCTGCATTGAGAGAGTAGCTGTTCTCCAGTGGGACATTACATTGAAGTTCGTTCTGTCACACAGGTGGGAGTTAGAGAGGCCATATGGAGCTGGTTAAGAAACATTAGCCAAATAATTTTATTTGCTCAATTTCACAGTCTTTTCCAAATAAATCATTCAGCAAAGATATGGTTTAATTAAAAGTCCATGTCACTTTTGGAAAAGAGTAGTGGTAACTCCAATGACTGATCCAATATCCCTTGTATCAATCAAATAGATTACAAATGCCCATGACTACATATTAATTATTGCCCTGCTGTATTGCCTATATAGTCACTGCACTACCAGTGCATCATCATTGTAAGGCACTTTAGAATATCATGAGTATGAAGTGTGTTCTATGAAAAAAACCAAATCATATTCTGTTCCAGAACATCATGTGGAATGTGGAGCAGAGGTTAGTCAATGCTATTCAACCCAAGTGAACTACACTGGCATTGTCACTGGGGCTTCTGGACACTACTTGTAATATAAATACATGATAAAGAACAATAACAATAATACAGAATAGTGTAACCTTTCTGCCAGGTGGAGTCAGCAGCAACATGGGCCGGGTTTAATATCTAGGGGTTCCTTTTTAACAATAAAACATAAACCCAGCTCAAAGTCCACCCAGTAACCAGGAAAAATTATACCCCACTCCTGGGCACCTCTAGAAGGCAATACTTCCCCACTCAGAAGCACTTGTGTGTAGAAGAAACTTTTAATAAAAAGGGGAAAGCAACACGGCATTGATTTGGGAAAATGCCACAAGCATTATTCCAAAGGATACGACCATGAGCAAAACACCCACCCCAGAGTACATTGGGCAGTGCACTTGCCTGAAAGCCCAACCAACAAAAGTTCCTTCAATGTGCCACTCCCCTCCCCCCCCCCACACACTACACCACACCATACCACACCACACTCACAGTTGTCCTTTGTCAGAGTTCAGAGGTGCATTTGTATGAATTCACCTCCTCACAAGGGTAGGAGGGAAGGCACCTTGGCTTGCTCCTCTGTCAATTGCTCTGCTATCACTCGCTCAGTTTGTTGGCCGCTCACTCCACGGTCATCTTCTCTGCTGTCACTCCAGAATAAGAGGGATTGTCACATGGTGGGATTTGCTGATATAACTATACCTATTTAACTATATAACTGGTATACAGGAAATGATTCCACAAAACATTGGTTTCAATAAACCAGCATTTTTTGGCAGAAAATAAGTTTTGTTGAAAATTTTTCCATCAGCTCTAGTGAGTTTGTTTGTCACCTTATACATGTCTTCTGGTTGTAAATACGGTGCTCACTCTGGCTCTCTAAGCCAAGACAGCAAATTTAGAATGTTTCATTTACCAAAGTCCTGGAACATTCTCAAATAACTGTTAAGCAACAAGAACCACTGAGATCTAAGCTTTGGAGGGTCGCCTGAAACTAGCAAAGAGTGGGGCAGTGATTGTAGAGCTCAGCCTGTCAGATTTATCTGCCAAGGCTTGCTCCAGAAATCACCAGAATTTAGATTTGGAAGACACAGCTGTGTAATTTCAGAACACATTGCACTGAAGGTCTGTTTCTGCTCCCTAGCTCCACCTTCTGGAACTGCTTTTAACCATTGATTGACCAAATTCTTCAAGACTAAAAGGCAAGCATCAGATTTATTTCTGAGAAGGAATGTGTTTGCCATCTATTGCTTTTGTATTTCCTTTTTGTTGTCAGTCAACTCGGCATACGTTGGCAGCACCTAGTTCCCTGCTAGGCTCACAGATCGTTATGATTTACAGATGGCCTACAACTGATGAAATGGCAAAGGAAGAGGTCAGGTTGCAAGAGGCAAAATCTGATCCATTTAATCACAGACAATGATAATGTTTCTGTTTCTGTGTAGCAGATGACAAACATGAAGACATAACTTGGGGTGATAGTGTCCTGAATTGGTTAACACTGCAGATAATATTTGATCATTAGTTCCTTCTGCAGAGAATTGTCACTGTACTTCTATTTTCTTAAAAACAAAGTTATGTTTGCAATGGGTTGTATTATCCAGGATCTTTGTCGTAACACTGAGTCTATGGCTCCACTGAACCATTTTTCATCCACTAGGTAAGTGTTGCAATAAATCTTGTCTGCCTTTGGCTAACCTGTCAGCCTGAGGTACTCACCAGTCCCACAGCAGTGAAGTTTGCTCCCCACCGCAGGGAGCAGCTGATAAAGTGGCACCTGATATGTGCCACTCAATGTATGCAGACAAATTGGAGCCAACTGATCATCATGTCTTCACCACTCCTCAGTCTTACTGAATAAGCATCCCTACTGGTTTCTCTGCCTAGAGTTTAACATTTTCAAAAGTGGTTATCATTTCAATATCTATGTTTTGGAGTTGTGAAGGTAGTCTTATAACACAGTTCTGCTGCCACGTAGGGGCTGGTTCAGCCCCTGGCATAAGTTAGGAAAGCCTTCGGGCTATTCTAGAGTATACGTGGCTTTCTATGGCCAAGCAAGGCCATTCTAGCAGCCAGGAATAGCTGACATACAGAGGTGCTCCTGCCATGCCCTGTAAAGTCCCCTATATTAAAGGGTGTGGTGATGATGGGAGTTGTGTGCAATCTAGACTATGCACAAGTTCCCACCACAGAAGGGGAATTTCAAGCTGGCCAGATCTGGTGCTTTACAACAGTGCAGGAGTAAGACAGAGAATAGAGCCCTAGGACCTTAACTTTGATCTAATATTCAGTGGGTAACCAGTGGTGTTCAGAGCATCACATAAAGTACTTCCTTTGAGCAGTGCTTACCAGCAGGCAGGCTGCTGTGTTCTGACCTGCTGGAATGCCCTTATTTTTTGTGGATTCTGTCCCAAGTACAGTATATTGCAATAATTAAGCCTGAAGGTCACAGATGCCTGGATTATTGTGACTGAGTGTGGAGCTGAATTTAAGAATGGCCATACTGCATCAGACCAATGGTTCATCTAGCCCAGAATCCTATCTTCTGACAGTGGCCGGTGCTAGATGCTTCAAGAAGAATGGCCAGAACAGGGCTATCTATTGAGTGATCCATCCTGTTGTCCAGTCCCAGCTTCTGGCAAAAGTTGCCCGGCCAGCAAAAGGTGGTAAAAAGGATTTTATACTGCTGTTGCTATGGGGGTGTCCTGTACCAAGGAGGAGTCCATGATTGTGACTGTACTAGAGTTTTTTGTCAAAAATGTCCCACTCTTGCTGGCAATGGTTCTACTCCCTCCCCTCCCCCCCCCCCCCTCCCCCCCCGGCAGCACCTGTAGGAATGGTTGTGCAGCTCAGGCTCCTGTTTTCAGCAATGTTGTCTAACCCAGATCTTTAAAATGCTGGCAGCAGTCAGAGGCCTTCTTATACTAACACTCCCACTGTTGATACCAATGGTGCAGCTACCCTGATGATAGCAACAGAGGAGAAATGTTGGCAGAATACTCTTGTGTAGCTACATCATAATTGGGTAGATCTGGAGGGCAGAAAAAAATGTGGCAGAAGGCACCTCAAGAAGAAGAGAGAGGCAATAAAAGATGACCAGAATCATCCTGTTCCTCCTCTCCCATCTATCCTGGTCACTGCCCTTCTATCGCCTCCCCAATCTTTCACTATCTTTTTTTCCATCTGCTCTAATATGGCATAATTTTACTTTGTGAAATAATATGGCTGAATGCAGAAGCACCTCTGGGGAGGCAGCACAAACCTTTTTCTCTCTGAATCACAAAGCACCAGTGAAGTTCTGCAAAATGATGTGGGGAAGGGAAAGAACTCAATATTCTAGCTCCCTTTGCTAGCACCTTTGGCTGATTGTCACCCTCATTGTTATCAGCTCTGTGATTTTATTCAATACCTTAATCTCTCCTTCTATGTCCTGCACCCTTTTCCTTTCTGAAAGGATTTGTCAGTCGAACCTTTCGTGCTAGATATATTTGAAGAATTAAATTATTGTCAATGTCAGTGGTTAGGAGCTCTTCTTTAAATATTATATGAATTCAACAGTGGTTAGAAAATAGATAAAGAGATTCCAAAACTCATTAACATTTTATATAAGTAGCAGCTTAACCCATCCGAATTGCTTTTCTTTTATCACAGTTACTCTAATTACCCTCCAACCACAGGGACACTGAACACTAAACAGATTGCTAGGTCTGCTTTGGGGGAGAGAACAGACTAGTCAGAGGCCCCCTGGCTTTGAGAGGGATTTGGGGACTTATGTTTAGGGTTATGCCTCCCACAAAAGCACCTCAGCTCGCTGCATCCAGTGACAGAAGCCACACAGTTTCTCTCCAGAGTCCAACATGTGGTGTCCCTTCAGGCCAGTCTGTTCACAAATATTCCCTTTCCCATCATACTACTGATCAGGACAGCTTGCCAACATCACTCTCTCTGTTGCACTCAGACTGCTTTGGGCTAGAACTAATTCAGAATCAACTTTCACCTCTCCTCTCAAATAGGAGGATTTAGCAGATTATTTAATCAGAGCAGAATTACTTGATCTAAAAGTGACCTGATTTTAGGGAAATTTTCACTCATTATTTGGGGGAACCTTATGACTTTAATTGAAGGTATGAGATTAACTAACTATTGTACAGTCTTACAGCAAGTGAGGAGCAGCAGATCCCGAGTCCCCGGTCAGCATTCTCACCTAAAACTGGTGCAAATACGTTGATATGATTTATCTTAAAGGGATGAGTGGCTGGCTTATAAGTGTCTCCTGTTCCTTCAGATCAGTAGTCCCTCTTGTGTAGTCTCCTCGTATGACCTGGGTACCAGTGCACCCATCATGACTCCTTTAATCCACTCCTTCTGGGGTCACTGTAATGGCTGGATCCACACAAGAGTGCCAGTCTCCAGGGCTGGTAGGTCCTTGGCTGACCTGTGATACTCTAGTGCCTGTTTTCTCTGATTGATGGCCATATCCTCCTGGCAGCACCTCCATCCTGCTGGCTGCAACAAGTCTCCCCTCGCTGGCAGCAGGGTTTTGGTCCTTGACCCATTTTTGCCTGCACTGAACTGTTGTGGCTTCCCTGTGATGGGTTATTCCTCCTATGTGCCAAAAATGCTAACCAGGGGTCTGAACCAGAAGAAACAGCCTTGTGTAACAGACTTCCTGCTGTTTTCACATTATTCCACCTTGATCTGTGAGTATGTTGGGGAGGAGCTTGTGTATGGATTCTGCAACTGCAGGCAGCTGTGGACAGAACTTGGACAGAAAATGTATCATTCCTATGAAGCATTTTACCCCTTTCACATCCACTGGAGCTGGTATGTCTGATTGCCTTGATCTTATTGGGAACTACTTTCAGTCCTCTGTTGTGAGCAGATGTCCAGTCATGATTCAAGGAGTCGGTCATGATGTCATCACCGCTTTATTAAACTGTGTGGACTGATCTGTCCATGTGGCTGAGTTGCTTCCAGTCCAACTCCCTGCATTCCATGTTCCTCTGGTGTTGCATCAATAACCGTCCCTCTAGGGAACATTGACTCTCTTACTCCAGTTCCACTGATCATGATACAGAACTGGTCAGAAAATGGACTTCCCGTTCCACAGAAAATTATAATTTTATTGCATAATGGAAATTCAAAAATATTTCAAGTTTGAAACATCAAAATATTTTGCTTTGGAAACATTTTGTTTCATTTCAATAATGCTATACAGCACTAGATCCATACTAAATATAATATATACATATAATTACATTATTATAATATAAAAGTCTAAATGAAATATTTTGATATTATCGAAAGGAAACAAGAACGCTGAAATGAATAAAATTTCTTCAAAATTGACATGTTCTTATAAAACATTTTGATGTACATGACAAAAGCATTTTCTGACGGCAAACTGTTGTGTCAAAAATATTTCAACCAATTTTACTAAATGGACACACTGTATGTTCCTTGAATTTTTCCCTCAGAGGCAGATTAATGAGAAATAAATCTATGAATCACTTGCACTAGTGCTTGCCAGGCAACTTCTAATCATTTGTCTGCTCCATCTGGCAACAACTTAAAAGACTAATTACCAGTGATCCTAACAAATATACAGTAAGATTCTTAAATCATCTTTTAAAATGAGGCCAGCACAGTAGCATCTAGTCCAGCATGACCCAATACAAAGAAAAATGTCAGAGTCAGAATAAGTTGCCTGAAAAATAAGCAGATGGCATTAAAAGCTTCCACCTGTAAAAAAAATCTACAAGGAAAAAAAAAGCCCAGTAAACTATTGAATTATTTAAAGCTTGGCATCAAAAGTCCATAATTTTGTAGAAAATAGCAGCTGTGTTTACTTTGCTTTTTACATCTACCTTCCAAAACAGTAAGAACGTACGAAATTTTAGAAGAGGAAAAGGGTTTTCAGCTCAATATGTCTTTCTTTTTTCAATATTGTTATTAATAATAATGATACATTTATTTTTCTAGAAGAAACATCTGTGTGCTGCACACACACAAAGGCATTAAACCCAGAAAATGTCCAAATGACAACATGGCCCAATAACCAAAATGATATAGAAAATCTAATGATACACCGTCTACCAGCAATAAATAGCACACCCAGTAAACACAAGCATAAAAGGAAACAAAAAGGTCTTCAATCAAAGTAATGGTTCTCTTGCTACCTAGTACATGAAATCACCTTTTCCTTCTCAAAACAATGTGTTTCCTAATCCCATTTATCCCTACTGCCACGGGGCCAGATTCTGATTTCCATTACACTGGTTTAAATCCAGAGAAACTCCAGTGAGACAATTCTTTTCAAATGGGACAATTTCCTTGTTTGACTAGAAACTTTTGACCAAGGAATCTAAGCAAACACATTACATTGACGTAATCTCCAAGTTCCACAGCATGAACTCTGTATAGCCAAAGGATCTCCACATGAGATTAATGCAGTTGAGCTGAGCAAATGCCCAGGTCTGCCACGCCATTATATTAAGGTTTCAAGTGTCCTGTTTCTTCACATAAAATATTAAACAAATGTTTCTTTTCCCACTTTGTTTTGTTTTAAATTTTGTTTAAATATATCAAGAAGTCAAGGCCAGTTCCAGGCACCAGCGCAGGAAACAGGTGCTTGGGGCGGCCAATGGAAAGGGGCGGCACGTCCGGGTCTTCGGCGGCAATTCGGCAACTCAGTCCCTCTTGGAGGGTAGGACCGGCCATTGAATTGCCGCCGAAGAATGAAGTGGTGGAGTAGAGCAGCCGCTGAAGTGCCACTGATCGCGGCTTTTTAGTTGTTGTTATTTTTCTCTTCACTGCTTGCAGCGGCAAAAAAGCTGGAGCCGGCCCTGCAAGAAGTGGGAGGGCAGGGAAGGTCAGTGAAAATACAGCTCAATAAAAATTAATGAGGGAATCCAACCCTTCCCCAATAATTCCCTGTCATTCTTGGAGCCATTCAGTCATCTTCAAAACTAGCCTCCTGATTTGAGTCTCCTCCAAAAATCTGTCCCCTGCTCTTCTATTACCAAACCCCTTATCCATGCATGGCAATTTCCCTCCTAGAATATAGCAACCTTCTTCTCTCTGGCCTCATTGTACGAGGCTCTGTTCAAACAGACAGGAAGATATGTTCTCTGTCCCCATAAGCTTGCAATCTTGTAAGACAAGTGATATGCACAAAATGATAGAGAGGGTTGCAATCAAATGTATACACACACACACACACACACTTTTAAAAAAATGAATAGAAAACATCTTAGCTATGCCCAGCTGCCGCTCAGCCTATCCTTTCTTGGAGGTATCAGAGAAGAAGTAGAGGCAGGGTAAAAGAAGATGGTTGCGGGAGAAGCAGACAAATGAGCAATCATTGCCATTCAGCTCAAATGAGTTGGATCCCAGTTCGGCAGTGCTTATTCATGTGAGTACTCTCATTGCCTTCAGGAGGCTACACGATGTGAGTGAGGGCTACAGAATCTGGCCCTTGGACAGTTATGGTTTCTGCCCTTACAGGTGAACAAGCAGATCTGTCAATAACTCAAAGAGCCAAAGATCTGAGTCAAGTGCTATAAAGTCAATCCTCTAGGAAGCGTAGAGGTGCCACACTTCCTGTACACTCTTCAACCACACAGCAGTAGGAAGTTTTGTTACCTTATTGCTATGCATAGTTTCTGTTCTTAATAAAGTGTTTATCTTGAACTGTGCTGCTTGTCAATAAAATATTAAAGTCCATCTTCATTCTGGATTTTCCATTTTCTGAGCCAACTCCATCTTCCACTATATCTTTGTAAAATTTAATAGTGTTTTTCAGAAAATGAACCTGCCATTGATAGTTTAGCTGCTGGAATAATATTAATTTTTCCAAGTGTCATTTTTTAGTTGCGTGTCCACATGTAGAACCTGATCCTGCATCTATTGAAGTCAGTAGTAAAACTTCCTTTGAATGTAATGGTACAGGAATCAGGGTCTTGCAAGGTGAAAAGTAAAATTGAAAATGGACACATTTTTACGCATACTTTGTTTCTGGCTTAATCTTTGGATTCTGCTGGTCCTGCTTACGTGGAATGAACAAACTCTTTTACATTTGGAATTCATTTCTAAGGGTACGTCTACACTGTATGGGTAGACAGATGCGCGATCTGTGATCAAGTTAGTGGGCTAAAAATAGCAGTGTAGCTGGGGATAGCATGGGCATCTTGGGCTAGCCACCTGAGTACAAACCCATCCGGAGACCATGGGTACATATTTGGGCGGCCAACTCAAGCCATTGCCCATGTTAACCCCAACCACACTGTTATTTTTAATGTGCTAGTTCAAGCATTTCCAGTGTGTGCCTGTCTGCCCGAGCTGGGAAGCATGAGCCCAGCTGCAGTGTAGACATCCTAGAAGGCAAGTACCTCTGCTGATAGTACAACTGTGTGTAACACAGTTCATGTACACTAGGAAAAAGGTATGTGGCTCGTGCAACATGGTCTGTTTGAGGGGGAAAGAAACAGAATGGCAGTATAACTTCAGGTGCATCAACACTGCTCCTGTTGCTGCCACTTTCTTCCTTCAGGCTGCCTCACACCAACTCTACCCTTCTTGCCATCTTCATGCTTAACATGAACCAAGACAGGAAAGGGGGGGGGGGGATTACTGAATCAATTTGAGGCAGCATCTAGTTCTGATTGCAAGCGTCAAGCTTTTTCTGAAATATCTCAGAAGAATGGAAGTACAGACAGATTTATTGGTATACATACTTCACTGGATTTATTTTGGTGGCGTATATATATAAGCAAAGATTAAAAGCCAAAACAAATGTCTAAATCATTGTAGATTGGTAGTACAGTGGGATAAATGCAGCACACTCCTCAGCAGATTCTAGCAAGATTCTAAGTACTGCAGATTGTAAAAGATGATGGCATCTTTTGCATTCTCCTGACTGAAATCCAGAGGAGAAATTCCTTAAAGAATTAAGAGAGCTGAATAACAAAGTGTCTTCTGGTAGTTTAATATCTGGTTTCTTATTATGCTATGGATTTTCTTAAAAAGAAGAGTTTCAGATAGAGACTGAAAGTGTATTTATTTAATTCAAAAATACTAACAGCAGGTGGTGATGCTAAATGCCAAGAATCAGGAAATTCAAAGTTAATAATAACACCACCTTAATAACATTAGAAATAATAAAAGTAATTCCTCATATTAATATAGCACGTTCAACCTGAAGGACCCCAAACTGCTTTACAAGCTGTATGCGCTGGAATTATTTCACTACCATTAAAATGTAGCATTCATTCCACATGAGCCGCAGTACAGGGTACTGTTTTTACAGGGGGAACTGAAGAACAATGTTTCCAATTGAAACTACAGTGGGGAATTTTATAGCAAGTGACTTATAAAACTACTATGGAACTGGGCTCACTGCACCAGTTTTATGAAAAGTGGCATCATTAGTGACCACAGGTGATTAGGATCATGTTTTTGTCTCCTTCGATAGATATTTATTTTATGCAGATGTATTCAGAATTGAAAATGAGGCACCTAGTGAAGGCTGGAGGAATACCTGGTGTGAGTCACAAACACAAACAAATTTAGACAGCAGAACCCAAACTGGCCTCCCCGCACAGAGATAACCTCCATCAAACCTCACCCTCTGCAGCAGCCTGCACAGTAAATGTGCTTTTGCAACATGCCCTGAAGATCATCAGATCACAGATATTTTGGGCCCCACTGTGGGAGCCTGTTCCAGAGCTGAGGGAGAACACTCTACTGCCAGCCCCCTCTTTTTTAAATCCAGAGGGATCTAGCTCAAGCACTAATCTCAACTGCAGCAGTAGGGCACTGATAGAGATGTGGTCTCTCAAGTAGAAAGGGTCCAGGCCAGGTAGGGCTTTATAGGTTAAAACCATCTCCTTAACTTCAGTCTGGAACCCAAATGAAAGTCAGTGCAGATCATAAAACAGGTGTCATGTGCTGCCCAAGAAGCACAGATTTAGGTGCCTGGATCTTGCAATCAGATCTACATGGGCAGACCAGGCAGATGCATAGAGCCCCACTAAAGTCAGTCCCAAAAGTCAAGGGTTGAATGCGCTAGGAGACTGAGCTATCTTCTCATCCTTAAAGGTTGTTCCTCCAGAAAAGTCCATGGGCAAAGAGACATGAGGGAAGCTTGAATTTCCATTGCTGTCTATGTGATCAACCTATTCTGTTGATAAACAGAGGGCATTGGTTTCCAGGTGTGAACAGGTAAATGGTCCACCACCTAGTGGTCACAGTCTATGGCAGTCACTCCACCTAGTGGTTATAGTCTCTGGTGGTCACTCCACTTAATGGTTATAGTCTATGACGATCACTCCGCCCAGTGGTTATAGCTGAGGGAGGCATAGGAGAACCCAGGCCATCCCACTTCTCTGGGTTTTGACCCATGGCTCTATGAGGTTTTCCCAGGGCTTGGACACTGATGGGCCTCAAATCAGCTTCTCTGAGTCACTTTCTACTTCCCTTTTTCCTGTACCAAGCTTCAAGGTGTCCACATAAGTACCAGTTTGTGGGTTGCTTACCTATCTTTGACTGTAAGAGCTGCCACTCACCAACGATCCTTCTCCCAGCCTGGGTCTGGCTAGATCCTGCTCTGGAGCTCCCAGAGCAGGTCCTTCTCCCTGCCCTGTCCAACCACAACTGAGCCACCCCACCTCCAACTGGAGCATGCTTGGCAAGGGCGGAGGGGTAGGACCTCTTGAGCCCAGAGCTGCTTTTTAACCCTCTGTTGGCTAGTGGGCGGATTTATACATCCTGTCACACCAGGACTAGGACATTTCACTTTAAAAAAATAATAATGGTACATCAATGGATAAAAGATAGCATTTCAGCTTTGACTTTGAATTCTCAATTTCTTGCCACTGTGCGTTACAATCTTCCATACCAAAAAAAAGAAGAAACTGTTGTAATCTACAGTTCTAGCTCAGATCACTACACTAGTTCTCATTTTTTGCACTATAGCAGTGGTAGCAATTTTATAAGTGTTAATATTACTTAAATAAAGCGTACTGCATTCTATTCCCATCACTTCGGTAGCATTTCTTAATACTGAAATTATCTTTTTATTAAATAATTTTATTAATTCCCATAGACTAGAAACTGATACACGACCAATGAAAGGTCAGACAAATCAGAGGTTGTGAGCACAATGGACTGAACAGTACAGGATATATCTGTATATACATGTGTGTCAGCTGGGGAAACAAGGCATGCTGCTTCTTCCAAGGGCTCATATCCAGTCTACTAACAATTAAGATCAGACTCTCTCCAGTTTCCAATTAAGCCAGTTCCAGGTACAGGTGTTTATTTTTGAAAACATTTGGAAAGGCCTCTAAGCTTATAGGTATTGTTTTGTTCCATTAGCAGACATGTTTCAATCCCTGAGTCAATCCCATAGCTGAGGGTAAAGGTCTATTTTTCCAATAATGCTTTAAGCGCTTAGTTTGAGACATAGCATTACCAATACATGCATGCATTTTGTTTAGTATTTTGGAGTCATGTCACAGCAAAGTTGTGAAGGAAGCAAATTTATAGCTGATGATAGCTGGGTGGGAACTGGTTTTCCAGACAGGAACATTTTTGCTATTCTAAAGTTTTCCCATTCCCCATCGGGATGAACCTGACATCTTTCAAAGATGAAAAATGAGAGACAGAGGGACCTAATAGTTTGGTGGTTGGTTAGGACATTCACCTGGGATGCAGGAGACCCAGATTCGAGTTGCTGCATGAGTCAGACCAGGAACATGAACCTGGGCCTCTCACATCTGAAGTGAGGCTGTTCTGGGGTGGGTTTGACTGACTCTCTAATTTGGACCAGAAACTCCATCCTGGACCTGAGCAGACTTTTCAATGAAAGTTTCATCAAACCCAGTATGTTTCCATGAAACGTTTTGGTTTCAGCGAACCAGCACTTTCCAATGAAAAAAATGTTTCAACAAAAATTTCACTGCCAACGTTTCTACTTGTAATTGTTCTGGGACCACAGAAAATATTCCTGAACTTTTCATCAGTTCCAACGGAAATGCTAAGTGCTCTCTCACCAACAGAAGTTGGTCCAATAACAGATATTACCTCACTCACTTTGTCTCTCTAACATCCTGGGACCAACACGGCTGCAACAACACCGCATACAAACACTACCATGTCCAGCTTTAGGCATTTATCATCAACATTGTTTATTTTATGCACACAGGCAGGCATCATGTAAACTGTATGAATAAAACCTGAATGTGAATAATCTCAATGCGACTGTATGGATATAGTTCTGATCGGATCACTGGAATCTGCCCATTCATCACCAGCGTATTCAGTACCTATATTCTTTTTCCATTTAACCTTGAATTTATCCTCTGGGCCATTATATTTATGCAGCAAGAATCAATAGAGAGTGGAGACCTTTTTGTGCTCCATGGACATTGCTGACAGCTGGTCTATAGAGGATTAAAAGTAGGCTCTGGAAAGTTCTGGCATTGGTTATGTCCCTCAAAAGGCCCCATAGGATTGATTCTCCAGTCCATTATGCCAATTTTTAATTGGTGTAACTCAACAGGATCAGTGGAAGTACATCAACATAGAACTGGTGTGACAGAGTGGAGAATCATGCATCCATGGTCCATCTATGGGATTCAGATTGGAATTTACTCGGAGTCTAGGATGTTGAGATCTAGGGTTTTGACTGGGACCTCTCTTTAGAGTTATCTTTTTCAGGATAATTAGTTAAGCAAATCTATTTCTAACCATGTTGAAATGTACAGGATACTAATACCTGGCACATGAGGACACTTGGATTTAATTAATGGAGTTAATTCCTATGTAAAATTGCTACTCAGCACCTTCATCATTTAAAAATTATTCAGGCAAAAAACAAGGACACTCCATTTGTTTGTTCAATAATCCATTGAAAATAGAAATAGCTAGCAGCAACCTTCTTCCTTACAAGTCTCCTCTCCTCTGGTGCTGATTACATTTTATGAAAGGCATACTATACCTAGCTTGCTTTGGATAATAAATCACTAAACTGGGAGCTTCAGTTATATTACTGATTTTGATAACAAAATTAATAGAATTAGCTGCTTATCTGCCCCACCAGGAGATTTTTGTGAAAGAAAGAAAGAAAGAAAGAAAGAAAGAAAGAAAGAAAGAAAGAAAGAAAGAAAGAAAGAAAGAAAGAAAGAAAGAAAGAAAGAAAAATCTTTTTCTATGGCCAGAGCTGGTTGTATTTCTTGTGTGTGACGGTACAGCAGTTATTGTGATTTCCCTTGGTCTCCTGCAAGATGATAAAGCCCTGTCTAAAACAATGAAAGAAATGCTATCAATTACTGTCTGCTTGTTCTTGTTTCATGCATAATTAAACCTGGACAAAGACAGCATCAGATCAGACACTAACAAGCAGCATCACAAAGAGTCCAGTTGCAGTTTGGTGCTGATAAATAAAAATTCTAAGCAGCTCATAAACAGAAGAGGGGAGGGGAGGATTTACTAGCCTTTGTTTGCTTTTATTTGCTGGTTTTATGGCAAGATCATCTTTTGAAAAAAAATGCAGAATTGTTACTTGCTCACTCTAGGGCCCCAATCCAACTCCCCTTGAAGTCAGTGGAAAGATTCCAATCAATTTCAATGGGAGCTGGATCAGATCAAAACTTGAGCTGAAACCAAAACCCTTTATGATCCCCCTTCCTCCCTACGCTTCAACCGCTGGGGGTTCAGATGAATTGGAACCCAGTTCCAAACCAACCCTTGTTTCTGTTCTGCACCAAAAAAAAGAGGAAAACGTTCATCTTCTCTGGTTTCACCCACTTCTATTTGCAGATGAGAGCTGGACCAGAATAAGAAAAACTTATCTGAACCTTCCAAACCGCGACGATGTGGAAGGATGTGGGACCTGGACCCAATTCATTCCTGGCTTTGTGAAACCAAAACACAATCTGTAAGCCGTTGCAAGCCTAAGCCCCTCTGGTTCTGCCTGTTTCCAGGAGTTCCAGGAAGCTAGTGAGGCCAAAAAAACATTTCCCCACAGACTGTAGATCATCAGCAGCAGAGTAACCCATGGTCTCTAATGATGCCTGAGGGATGCAATAGCTCTCACAGCTGATGTGCACCTCACCTTGGGGTAAACAGTAGTTGAATTAGCATAACTGCAGATGAGCCTTCTTCACTGCCTCTGATCACACTGGCTCCCACAGCCTACACACTGCAGATCAGGAAGCCTGAATACAGCATAGCTCCATGGCATGCAGAGGTTGTGTACTCCCTTTGTGTGATCCTGGTATCCTGCCTTCAACCTATGTAGCACAACTGCTTTAGTTTCAGTGTAGTCCTGGCTCTCTGTAGCCATGGAATAGGGGAAGGGATGGAGCAGGTTTACCTCATGTTTTTTAAGTAATGTATGTGAAAGATTTTCTTATTTAAATCTTTCCAGGAAATATTTCCATCTCCACAGGTACATTTTTGCTCCTTTTTAGAATTAATTAATTTTGCATTCAATGAAAATTAATGGCTAAAAAGGCAAAGTAAAACATAAACAATATTTAATATTAACTATAAATCTAAGATTCCTTTCAAGGACCTTTGGTCTGAGTTGTAAAAGGTTTTCTAATTTTTATGACCATTTTTAAAAGTTACATTTGTGTTGATGTCATTTCAGAGATCTTGTAGGTTTTACTCATTCTAAAATGTGAATTCCCGAGTCTCTGAACCCTATTGCTTGCCTTAACTGTGTCATGTACCCCTTTGTCTTCAGTTATTTTTACTTTGAAATAGAGCTGATTGATTTATTTCTTGCAGACAATATCTATTGCAAATTTAGCCTTTTTTTCTGTTAGTGAGCTGTTTACCTGCCAATCTAGAGTTCTGAAAAAGTATTTGTTATTCGTTACGATTAAATATTTAAATTACATCCGAGCACAAATTCCCCGATCAGAATTGGGACCCCTTTCTACTGGGTGCTGTATAAACATAGAAAAAGGAACCATTCATAAGTATTTGCTTGGAAGCTGTTTATTTCAGCTAGTCTCTCTTCATGGAGTGAGCAGTCACTTACAACACGTGATACCAGTTTGACTGTCTGACTGGATGACTGAAACTTTCTAAACAAGAGAATGCTGAATGATGAACAGTGAGCAATGCATTTCCAATGGGAATTTTTAGACAAATAGCCATTCATGCTAAAAAAGATGAAACTTTTTGGGGTTCATAAATATTTTCACAAATATTTGACAGCTGTCTAAATAATTAATAATACGAGCCTACAAACAATAGTGAACTGAACCTGGTGCCTCTAAGCATGAAAATATACTAATGAATGTCTTAATGTTCTACCAGCTCTGCTTCTAAGTGCTAAGAGAAGCTGCTTTTGTTTACAGCTGTGTCTTCCTATTGAATGATTTCTTCATTTCCTTTTTTTTTTAAATCAGGAAACACTTTCAGATATACCTTTGTTGTCAGCCTTCTGAAAGCAGTGGAAGCACAGCTAGCTAGAGGCAAAGTTCTGCAGTGACACCACACATTTCAAAGTACAGAGCAGAGAAGATGTGTCAGGGGCAGCCTCTTTATGGAGATCTCCCATAGAGATGGTATGGGATTAAAATACTTCTTTGGGGGGCAGTAATTGCAGGAATGGCATCATAAACCTGGTGACATCCATTGCAGGTAAGGAGAGACATGAGTACTGAATTTCCTGTTCCACTGAGAGACATCTACCCATGGATATCCAATTTTTTTCTGAATCTGTCCAGCTAGCAACAGCAGCCAATACAGACCCTTGTGTATCCAAGCAATTAAATCCATCACAATTAGAAGGAAGCCATTTGAGATAATAACATTTTCCAGAGATGAAGAAAAGCCACTGGTAGTAAATAGTGTAGAAAAAACTTACTAAACACACAGCTACTTTCAGGCAAATATAAAGATCCCTGCCCTAAAGAGCTCACAGTCTAAACACCAAATCATGCCAATGCTGATTACCAGTAATATTTCTTATTATCATGAGTCACCCCCAATGTTTTCTACCTAAATGGTTTGCTTTTCATCACCTACTGCCTTTGTCCATTTATTGCAGATTAACTCAAATGACACGTAGCGCATGTTCAGACTCTCACAATTTCATCATGGACAACAGCCTGTGCTAGAAATTAAATAGTCAATACTATTCCCAACGATCCATCTTTGACTTTATAATACATCTTATTTCCAAGACTACTTAATATATTTGGGGCTGGGTTACTGAGTCCTTTGGTAAAATCCATGTTTATGTGTGTGACGAGTTGGATCACAGAAACCCCCTTGGGAGCTACCACCTGACGTACCAATACTACCCCTGCTTCTGTTTTCCCTGCCAGCTCAGGATTCCAGCGCCCTGTCTTGCTGAGCCAGACACTCCCGTCTGCTCCAACACAGACCCAGGGTCTGAATCACTTGTCCCAAAGCTGCAAGTTTACCTGAAAACAGCTCACAGTAGCGTGCTTGTCTTTAGCACTCAGATGTCCAACTCCCAATGGGGTCTAAACCCAAATAAATCCGTTTTACCCTTCATAAAGCTTATACAGGGCAAACTCAAAAATTGGTCGCCCTCTATAACACTGATAGAGAGATATGCACAGTTGTTTGCTCCCCCAGGTATTAATACATACTCTGAGTAAGTTACTAAATAAAAAGTGATTTTATTAAATACAGACAGTAGGATTTAAGTGGTTCCAAGTAGTAACAGACAGAACAAAGTAAGTCACCAAGTAAAATAAAATAAAATGCGCAAATCTATGTCTAATCAAACTAAATACAGATAAGTTCCTCACCAGTTCCAGAATGCTCCCTTTTACAGGCTAATCTCCTTTTAGCCTGAGTCCAGCAATCACTCACACCCCCTGTAGTTACTGTCGTTTGTTCCAGTTCCCTTCAAGTATCCTGGGGTGGGGGGGTAGAGAGGCTCCTTCCTTAGCCAGCTGAAGACCAAATGGAGGGGTCTTCCCAGGGTTTAAATAGACTCTCTCTTGTGCGTGGAGACCCCCCTCCTCCCTCCTCTGCAAAGTCCAGCTCCAAGATGGAGTTCCAGAGTCACCTGGGCAAGTCACATGTCCCTTCATGACTCAGTCTTTACAGGCCGAAGCCATTGTCCACATGGTATCTTGCAGGTCTCCAGGAAGACTTCTTATGTGGATTGGAGCATTCCAAGATGCATTGTTCCCCAAGTGTTTCCTGATCAGGTACTTAACCTGGCGAATTCCTTCCTAAAGAAGCTGTCTAAATGCCTCACAAAGCTTACTTAGAAACCAAGCCAGCATACAGCCCATATTCTTAACCTCAAGTAGAGAATGACATAGGATGAATAGATACAGTAGACCATAATCTTTACGGAGATATATTACATGGCACAGGCAGCACAAAACATATTCCAGTTATGTCATATATACATTTATAAGCATCCCCCCATACAGCTTATGGGATACACTGTCACAATATGGTCTTAAAAAAAACCGACTGAGAACTTAATGCTTGTCCTTACATGTCATCATTAGCCCCCACAAGCACTTTAATTCTACCAGCCTGACAAAATCCTTTTGGTTATTTCTGAAACAAAACATTGGTGCAGTGCTTCTGGGCAAGGAGACATATGTGTCTGCTTCTACAAAAAATAAAAATGGGATTTTCCAGCAATCTAGTGACGTGCAGGATCCAAATTCAAGACCATGATGGCAGAGCTGGAAGCACACTCAGCCTCTAGGGGAGAGCTTCTGATTTACAGAAGGAAGTGTGTTGACAAAGTCTGAAGGGAGTGTTAGTCAGTTCTGCTCCTCAGCGTAACGCAAAAGCTTTTAGAGTCGGGGGACAAACATCAACAGACCCAGATTTAAAATAGGAACAAAAGAAGGGGAACAACAGGGATCATGCATAGGGAAGAGAAATGTGGGAGTGCAACTGTGGCCTAACGAGGACCTGACTCTGGCCTCTTCCATTTTAATATGGGAACTGTTAGTAGTTATAGCCCCACCTGCAGTCAATAGTGCATATTTAAGATCTAAGAATATTGTACCTTTAAGAACTGACTGCTTGAGTAACCTGTCAATCAATTATAACACCCTGTTGGAAGAGGAAGCTTGTGGTAGATGAGATGCAAGCATGGAACAGTACAGTCCTACCTCTCCACTGGAACAGGAAGCATTAAATGTAAGGTTGACACAATATCAGAAATTATAAATTATATTAAATGTCTATTCATATCATACTCTTCTAACAGGCGAGTACATCCTCAATCTGAGTTGCTGTTATGGGACATAAAGCATCAGGGGGTCCCTAAGGTAGACTAGTTCATCACTTTTTACAACTTTAGCCTTGAGGTGAACACACTGACTTATAGGCAGCCAGAGCAGTTTTCATAGTGTTGGCATTAGCAGCTCTCAAAGGCAACCCCTCTTCCCAAGAATTAGTGCTAAAATATTCTACAAAAGCTGCAGCCTACAGGTGGCTTTCAAGGAGAGCCTGAAATAAAGAGGACTGAGTAATCTAGCATTAACCACCCTTAAAACTAACTTCTTAAACAAATACTAGAAGCTAATATATGGATATTTTAACATTTCTCCCTTTAGGTGCCTGTCAAGGCTCCTTCCCCACTCTGAACTTTAGGGTATAGATGTGGGGGCCTGCATGAAAACTTCTAAGCTTAACTACCAGCTTAGATTTGGTTCGCTGCCACCACTCCCAATGTGCTAATTCCCTTTCCTGGGTAGCCTTGAGAGGCTCTTCACCAATTCCCTGGTGAATACAGATCCAAACCCCTTGGATCTTAAAACAAGGAGAAATTAACCATCCCCCCTCCTTTCTCCCACCAACTCCTGGTGGATGAAGATCCAACCCCCTTGGATCTAAAAAACAGGGAAAATAAATCAGGTTCTTAAAAAGAAGGCTTTTAATTAAAGAAAAAGGTAAAAATCATCTCTGTAAAATCAGGATGGAAAATAACTTTATAGGGTAATCAAACTAAAAGAGCCCAGAGGACCCCCCTCTAGCCTTAGGTTCAAAGTTACAGCAAACAGAGGTAAACACCCTAGTAAAAAGGTACATTTAAAAGTTGAGAAAACAAAGATAAAACTAACATGCCTTGCCTGGCTGTTTACTTACAAGTTTGAAATATGAGAGACTTGTTCAGAAAGATTTGGAGAGCATGGATTGATGTCTGGTCCCTCTTAGTCCCAATAGCGAACAACCACCAAAACAAAGAGCAGAAACAAAAGCCTTTCTCCCCCCACTTATTGGTCCTTTGGGTCAGGTGTCAGCCAGGTTACCTGAGCTTCTTAACCCTTTACTGATAAAAGGATTTTGGAGTTTCTGGACAGGAGGGATTTTATAGTATTGTACACAGGAGGGCTGTTACTCTTCCCTTTATAGTTATGACAGTGCCACACAAAACACAGCTGGAATTTTAAAATAAATGCATGAAGATGGACATGCCCAGAATTTTGTTAATAGCAGCTTTTACAACTAAAAATCATCTCTTCTATTTTGAAGATCAAAACAGTGCACCCTTCTGAGATCAGGGACCACTTTGTGCTAGATGCTGTACAAACACACCATAATATGTAGTGCCTACCCTAGAGAGCTTAAAGACTAAACAGACAAAACAAGGGGTGGGAGAAAGGAAGTTTTATTATTATTATTATTATTCCCCATTTTACAGAAGGGAAACTGAGGCATGGAGCGATTAATGCCCCAAGTCCTGCAAACAGAACTGTGTAGGCAGACTCTGATGTACATATGAATCTCTTTGCTAGACCATGGCCTAATTACCCCAGGAAATTTGCAGCAGAGCCAGAAGCTGAACTCAGATCTCTTTAGAGCTGTCTAGTGTCTCAGCCACAAAAACCATCCATCTCAATCAAGCAGAGTCTTTGAATAACATTGGTGATTACACAAAGAGAAGAATTCAGCACTCCAAGCACTTTAGAGGTTAGGATTCATCCCATGCTAGCTCACAAAAGTGGCACCAGTAAGAACACAGGTGATGTGCACCTGCATGCTGGGAACCCTCAGCAAACCTAGCATTCCAGGTTTGTTGGGGAGAAGTTTCCCATATGAGTGACTGGGGCTTTATCCTGGTCTCTGTGAAGGGAGAACATGTTTTTTAAACAGTTTTGGAAACAAAAGTTCTAACAACCAATAATGCAGAAAGTGAGATATAATGTAGCCAATACTATAGAACATAGTCACTTATACAGCAGGGGCAATATAGCACATGTAGCATAGCACAGGAAGCATGAAGGCACGACTCATTTTTTAAGACATGATTCTTCCCCCTGCATCACAGGGGCATTATAAAATGGAAAATATTGTTTTTCTATAAGGGGAAATCAAAACATTTTTTGACCTGTCAACTCTTCCCTCTTCAGAGAAAAACACCATAAAACTATGCAGTAAATGAGATTCCCAGTGCTACATAGATTGTAGTAAAAACAACAAAGAGTCTGGTGGCACCTTAAAGACTAACAGATTTATTTGGGCATAAGCTTTCGTGAGTAAAAACCTCACTTCTTCGGATGTCCTTTTCCTGAACTACAGTATGCTGAATGTCCATTCCCCAGTGCAATAACAAAACATGATGACCAGGGCTAGCTATGAAATTGTGAGAAAAATGCAGCTCCTGGAACCCTGTGAGTAGAAACAGGCTTGTTCTTACTGAACAGAAGTGCCACTGAATGAGCTTATTCATTCTGTAGTTATTGAACCTGAAGTATCCCTCATGGAAAATCCTAATGATTTAATAGAAAATTAAACCTTTCCATAGGATTCTTTGAACCAGGCTTTAGAATTTAATAGAGAATTATATCCCTGCAATGGAAATCTATAAGAAGGTACAAAAAAACCTATTCTATACTAAATTCGATAGGACTTTAGAATAACATCTAGACAACTCCCTTAAATGTCTGTAGAAACCTACTGGGTTTTATAATTAGCAATTTCTACAGGGCTTTTTCAAAAGGGACAGTATAACTACACAAGCTAGGTGAGGTCTATCGGTCTCTCCCAGCTCTTATATTACTGCCCATCACTGTAGCACCTAGGCCAATGTACTCGCCTCTCATTTGTAGATTTCCAAGTCTATAATATGTTCATCTTTTGCCCTGCAATACGGATTCAATGAAAATAAATGTGACAGCTTCATTCTCCTCTAAACACCACAAAACTCAGAGCTCAGTTCTGCCCTCGGGTATACCCAAGTAATTTGTATTGAAGTCAGTGAGCCATATTCCCTGAGGCTGCAACTCTTTTGACTTCAGTGGAGTTATGCCAACAAGGGATTTACCCTAGTAGAAGCCATAGCTATGTAAACTGAGGGCTAAAGCGGGCCCTAAATTCCCACACAACTTGGCACAAATAGCAGCTGCTGCACAAGACAAGCCCAGTGGTAGAATAGTAATGGTGGTACAGGTCAAGCATTAAGGGCAATGGCAGAGCTGTGTGGGAAAGCTCACACAGTACCTGCTCATCTTAGGAGTCCCTCATTTTACAGCTTCCCCAAGTGACAGCATAACCATATTGTCCTCTTCCCCCGACCTTTCCTACTCCTAGACCACCCTGTGCTATCTTCTCCTCCTGTTTATACTCATCTTATCTTTGGCCATCCCTATTCAGGAGAGCACTTAAGTGTGTGCTTAACTGTAAACACATGTACAGATCTCATTGGAATCAATGGGACTTAAGCACATGATAAAAATTCCCTAATAGGAATGATTTTAAGCATATGTTTTAGGGCTTTCCTGAATCAAGCCCTTTGATTGTAAGCTCCTGAGGACAGGGAACATCTTCATGTGTATTATATAAAGCATCCCGCACATCTATGTTGCAATATAAATAATAAAAAGGAACACTAAATCCTCTGTGATCATTTAAAGTATTTCACACACACCTCAGCATGCTGAACTTTTGGGGTAACAAGACAGCTGGAAATACTGCGCATGGACTGTATTTGTTGCACATTCCAACAGGGATGTAAATATTCACACACGTTTGAGCATCGCTTAAGCAGCAGCAATAAAGACCCTGAGCATTTCCTGAGAATTAATGATAATCTGAGATTGTTAATAGCCTGAGGTGAAACCTTGGGTCATTAACCCCAATTGGTCATTAAACCCTAGGAAGTGCCCAGGGCTGAAGTCATTATGGCAATTATATTTGTCTGGGTTTTTTTATTTTTTTAAAAATTAATGTTTTACTATCCGCACTGTGGTTCCTTCAACCTGCTATAGGTTCAGTTAGAATGGGAACATTCCTGTCATCTCCATGGATAGCTGAATATTGTGCAAGTGTTGTCAAAGTCATCGGGGCACAGCATGCAAGAATAGGTTAGGGACCCCCTTCTCCATTCCAAAAATCTACAGTTTTGCTTACCTTTACCATCTTGGAAAATCAGAATATATCCATCTTGTCATAAATACACAAACACACTCTGCAAGCCATTTACACATTTATATAAAATGCTCATTGGCAGTGATGTCTTACTAAATGTTATAGTGCAGGAGCCCAGAACAACTGATTTCAAGTTCTGGTACGCATTACATAGTCTCCAAAATCTATCTTGTGTGTGATGTCATCATAAGACAAAGAACCCACATTCAAAACTAATATTTTACCAGTTATTGTATCTAATTGAAAACCTAGACAGTTGCAATGAGATTTCACACATTGGTAATAAATACACATATCACATCAACATAAAACACACAACTCAACTTTATATAGAAAACTTTCAAATAAGTAGCAAGATGCATGGAAAGCACACATGTAGTTAGTCAAAAAGCCTAAGGGCTTGAGTCACCAATGTGTTGCTCAGTTTCAAGTTGGTACAACTCTATTGGAACTGAAAGAATGGCAATACAACACTAAATGGGGAGTAATGCAGTGGGAAATCAAACCCCAAATATTCATACCTGAACCCACAATTTTTCCCAGGGAAAAACTTGCAATTAGAGCACTAATCATGGCTGGGCAACAAATACAAACATATGGACCACTCTTGAAAATGTAATTTGTGTGTCACAGACACCAAAAACAAGGATCCATACTGCAATGCAATTAAAAACAAATCTATTAAAACCATGACATCCTCAGCACTTTTCAAAGATCATGATACCATAGTCCATTTTACAATACTATCTAAGTCATGCACTTATCATATATGTCTACTTCCATATTATAGAACTGTTGCCTAACCTAGATAAAAAAAATAGCCCTTACCAACATCTGTAACATCTTCTAAGTACCTCTAAGATATATACACTATACATATAGGGTTTGATCGTATCATATAGGGCAAGAGTCACTGGTATGCTCAAGTTACTTTTAGGCCACCCCATAAACTCAATTTAACTGGCAGACCAGACCTGGTTTACAATGGTTTTCCATTGTCAAAATGCTACTTAGCAGCTAAAGTGCACCAGTGAATCCAGCCTAGTTAGGAGAAACACATTCTAACAGATTAAAGAGATTAATTCTGATCTGAGGCCATTCCCTAGCCACTTCCTGCAATGCTCCCCCAGCCTCCTCAGCCTTCACCTGCCAGGGCCAGGACCCCCTACACCCTTCTCCTGGAACCTCCAAGTACCCCCACCTGCTCTCCCACACTCTGCGCCCCTAGCCCATTCCAGCCCACACACCCCACTCATCTGGTCCCCGCAAACCCCGCATCCCTCAGTCAGTCCCCTGCACCTTTCCAGATAAGCTCCTCACTGTGGAAGCAGCAGACACAGCGAGTTCAGGGCAGCAGCAGACAGGGCAGGGGGCTGCCTGTATAGCAGGGCCCATGGAGGTACAGGCTGGGCAGCAACATGAAGCCCTGACAGCACTGGCAGAGTCACCGGGAGCAGCCCTGAGCCACTCAGCACCTGAGTCTCAGCCACTTTCTTTCCCTGGCCTGGGGGAAAGCCCAGCAAAGAGTTGGGGGCTGTTTCCTCCTCTTTGGAGACCCAGCTGTTCTGTCTAAAAGTAGACTGTGGGGTAACTACAATAGTGCCCAAGGTAGAGTGGCCTTTCCTGGTTGGGCCCCCATAACCACTGGTCCTGGCGCAACTGCACCACTTGCATCATTGAACGTCGTATCTTTCATGTGACTTAAAACTCTGGAGCTTCTTTGGTAAAGGTTTCAAATGTGGAGATTTCCAAATATTTCTAACCGAGCAGGGAACATTTTCAGCACATGCAGATTGTTCACAAACATAGACAGGTGGTTTCAAAAAGTAGAGGAACAAACCCTTAAAGGTCAGTTTCAGCCTTCTTCTCTACAGTCATGGAGAGCCCCCAGGCAGCAGAACTGGTATAATCCCACTGCACGGGGGAAGGATTTGGATGCAGGGGGCAACAGGGGTGAAATTTACCCTTGTGCAGAGGGCAGTCACAAGGCCTCTTCATTAATTATGTCCCACTTACACTCTACACGGGGGTGAATTGCACCTCAGGCTGCATGTCCCTTGTCTAGCACAGAGTCCTGTCCCATGAGAGTATTCTGCACAGCAAGGGGGGTGGGGTGGAGTGGGTGGAATCTTGGACAGACTGGAGGATTCTCTGTCACATGGATCCTCCCATCTCCCAACACATAACCCTAACCTGCAATGGAGCCCACTTTAGGGGGAAACAGAGCTACTTCAGCCCAGTGGCTGCATGCTTGGTGCTAGGATGCCTTTCCCAATGGGCACCTGTCCAACAGCAGCCCGGTAACTCATGCTGATCATTGGGCTAAGAATGACATGACATGACATAAGCAAACAAAAACTGTTTCAAATGTAAAATCTCACAGTTATTAAACTATTTCCACTTTTGTAAATAAAATATAAATATTCACGAGTTAACATCTCTAGCGAGAGGAAATCCCTTGTATTGTTAGGAGTATATAACTAATACCCACAAGTTATGCATATTCCCTATGGCTAGAAAAGATGATGCTGTGAAGCTACATTGACTTAACAATGTATACCAAACACACAGGATTAAAAAGTCTCAGGGTAACATTCTAGTCCCACTGAAGTCAATGGCAAAACTCCAATATACTTCAATGCGCCCAGAATTTCCCCCCAATTCATAAACACAGCTCTCCACAAATTCTTACTGGGGGACTGAAGAACATACAAATGCTTTATAAAATAAAAATGACCTAAATAAACATCACCCTGTCCCTTCTTTAGGACAATTCAAATACACAGACAAATAGCATATCAGATCTATGGACAGGTTCTAACAAGAAAAAGGGATTACACTATCATTCATTCCCCAACAGCTATTGCCACAGAAGCATTTAGGTACCAGGCATAAAGTAGTGTCCTGGCAAGGAGCCCGCACATTCTTGGATGGCACATATGTTTGCTGTGGATAGTATTTATTATAACAGCTCAGTAGGACCTCTATAGTCAAGGGTCAGGGAGCATTTCCATTATAAATAAAGAAGTTTAAGGCTCTAACAGCTTTGTTGGGTCAAAAGTATTAGTAAGACAACCACAAATTTGTTTTTACAAAAGATCCCGACATAAATGCTATTGTGTTGTTTCAGTTCTAGAGATCTTTAAACGCTGCTTTTTGACAGCCTAGAAACCAAAATAGCTTGTAGGGCTTTTTTTTAAACTTTTGTTTTACTGAGAGTCCTGAAGCTAGTTTAACGTTTTTTCTCTGTAAATTTAACCCATACACAGTACATGGCCATTACTATGCTATTTCCCTTGGGAGGCATTCTTCTTACAGAGCCACCATAGGGGAGCTAACACAATCCAGAATTGATATAAACGAACAACAGCATTTATTTGGATCTGAGGATTTTGGTTAAAAATGCTGCCAATTTATACAGACCGACCACCTGGGGCTAATCTCCCTGAGGGACACAACTGTCTCAGTACATACATTATTTTGCCTGCACAGGTCAACAAGCTACCTTTGTATCAACTGCATTTTAAAGCATGTCCTCAGATAAAATGGATCAGCTCTGATCAGCAGCTGAACGGGAGACCTCTGAAAAGAAGAGGCTGTCAAGAAGTGGTATTGGTGATTCAGTAGACAGGCTCTGCTATGAGTCAGTACTGAACCAGTGCCTCAGCAGGGTGCTATGGGTCATTCTACCATTCAGGGTGTTAAGTATCAGAGGGTAGCTGTGTTAGTCTGTATCTACAAAAACAACAAGGAGTCTGGTGGCACCTTAAAGACTAACAGATTTATTTGGGCATAAACTTTCGTGGGTAAAAACCTCACTTCTTCAGATGCATAGAGTGAAAGTTACAGATGCAGGCAATATATACATACACATGGAGACCACTCTCTGCTCTCCATATGTCAGTATATAATGCCTGCATCTGTAACTTTCACTCAATGCATCTGAAGAAGTGAGGTTTTTACCCATGAAAGCTTATGGCCAAATAAATCTGTTAGTCTTTAAGGTGCCACCAGACTCCTTATTGTTTTTATTCAAGGTGTTGTTTTCTTAGATGAGATGTAAAACCAAGGGCCTAATCACTCATTCATATCTCAGTGGCTGGGTAATTTTACTACATTCTGCCCATCTGCATCTTTGTCGTGATGAGATTATTCTACACTTTCCTCAACTAAAAGGTGGTGGTGTGTTGTGTTGCTAACACAGAATAGCCACTGTGCTCCACCCAGAGGTTAAAATAGTGACAGCTGAGTACTCCCACTGTACAGTTTGTAAACTACTCTGGGCTCTGTTGTATTAATTTAGATGAAATACATGAGCCTAAAGAATCAACATAATCTAGTCACTGTCCAACATTAAACAGTATTCAACAAGGTTTAGTATACAGAGACCTTGGCCTGCATAGTCACCTTGATGGATCGGTCCATCAGCCCTCACAGAGAGAGCACCGATCACAACATGTCATTCGTGCCATTCCTTCCGCTACCTGCTGGCCAGACTGTCAGGGGCACCGGACACCCCATTGGCATAGCGCACCACAGCCTAGAACCCCTGAGCTCAAGCAATCCATCAGCTTCAGCCTGCCAGAGAGCTGGGATTACAGGTGTATGCCACCATGCCCAGGTTGGCCTGTATAGTACCATGGCATAAACACCATTAAACATCCTTTAACCCAGGGGTTCTCAACCTTTTTCTTTCTGAGGCCTACCCCCAACATGCTATAAAAACTCCACGGCCCACCTGTTCCTCAACAACTGGTTTTCTGCATATAAAAGCCGGAGCTGCTGTTAGGAGTGAGGAAGCAGGGCAATTGCCCGGGAACCCATGCCACAGAGATCGCACAACGCTAAGTTGCTCAGGCTTCAGCTTCAGCCCTGGGTGGTGGGGCTCAGGGCCCCGGGCTTCAACCCCATGCGGTGGGGCTTCAGCTTTCTGCCCTGGGCCCCAGCAAGTCTAACGTTGGCCCTGCTTGGTGGACCCTCTGAAACCTGCTCATGATCCCCAGGGGGCCTTGGACCCCTGGTTGAGAACTACTGGTTTAGATGGTATCGAATATCTGTCCTTTTGGGGGGAAAGAGAAGAAATTATTTGTGCGGAGCTGGAGCTGTCGTTGCTGTTGTTATTAAAGTCTGATCCCATTTCCTTGAAAACAAAACAAGACAAATTCACACCAAAAGGGAGAGAAAAGAATAGCAAAGACAGATCATGCAGCTTCTGTCCCTGGTATTGACGCTCACTTGCAGCCTCACTATGGAAAAACACAGGCATGGCACATGGTGTTATCAGCCACTCTGAAACCTAGCAAACTTGTACCAGGATCAGGTTGTTTAGGGCTCCCTCTGTCTTTGGCCCGGTCTGGTCAGGACATCTTTTAGGATCAAGATGAAGAAGATCCAGGGTCACAGGAGATGGATGCAGTGGCAGCCATAATGGTGAAGCTTGTGCCTGTAGTGAATTTTTCTCCCAAAGTCTCTTTCATTAAGGACTCCAAAAAGGAGCGTTAGGTGGAATAGCTCATATTTTCATTATTTTGTCCACCAGTTAGGCCTAGTTTCTGAACCACCAACTTTGGTTCATTCATTTTCAGTCTCACACGGTCTTGTTTACTGGGCATGATCTTAACACAGTCCTTGAATTATATCAGCACGCCTTTTCATTTCGACTAGTTCGGCCTATCTCCCTTTCAAACCTTTTCCCATCAGCATTTGTTATTATAGGTTATTATGAGAGCTTCTTACAGTTGAGCTCATAACTAAGGTAAATTTGTAGGTCCAATTATTACAACAGCTCTATCTGGGTGAAAGGTGCTATAATCAGTTGTTGTTTTGTAGTGCTCCAGAAGCTGTTATCCCAATATAGCACCATCAAGAGCCATAACAGGATCTTCTACCCACTGCTTTACATACCCAGCAGCTGGAATGTTGGTTGGCAATGGTTGTGAAACTGGCTTTCCAGCCTTTGAGTAGAATTAAAAATGAAGAGCAGACAGAACCATATCATCAGCAAGGCAAATCCCAAAGGAGTAGCCTCCTTGCAGATTAAGCGGCACTCAGATCAGTTTCTAACTAGATCCTTAAGACTCTGTGGCTGGATGGTCAGTCTGTAGTCAGTATTGTACCACTCAAAGTCAAACCAATATTGCTTTCCACTATATTTAGAATCAGGGTTTTCTGGATGGCCCTCAAAGGGCACAGTGGCACAATCTAGCTGAAATATGGGAATCCAAATTTAAAGTAGTAAAACTCCAAAGCATTTGCTTCTCCAGCACGTAAGTACAGTAGCAGGATATATACCCCGTCATAGCTTTTCCAGTAGCCATCATTGAGAAGTATGTTGAATGCTCCTGTTTAGTAACTGTTAAAGTACACATTGCCTTGTATACATTAGACTTTTAGAAGGTGTTAGGTATTATGTTATAACAACACGCTTTTAAATCCTACTCAAGATAAAGCCAATTAAAGTTCCTCAAGGAATAATCCTAGCCAATAAAAGGGACAGGGGTTGTTGAGACAGAGCCTAGCCCAGGAAACTTACTATAGATAATGGCTTGCGGTTTGTAGTTACACATTCTTTTTTTTTAAATCAGGAGGATACAGCAGATACCAGAAACTGAATGCTAGATGAAGCAATTAAACCAGATAATTAAAAGCAGCCTGAGTATACTTTGCTTGGAGCTGTCCATTACAACAAACAATATATCCAACCATCGGAGGCTAAGCACACAGGTATTGGAATTTCCCCAGCTTTTGTTATGATGGGCCACTAGCCAAATTTTTCCCTATGGTCCCATACAGAGGTTCCTGCATCAGCTGCTTCCCCAGTGAAGACCATAAGCAAATATCAAGAGACCATTGTCTGAACCTTGAGTAAGATTCACTAATAGGCTCAGGCACTCCAGCAAAATGTAGCACTGAATGATCTCATAGGGATAACAAACCACAGTCTAATAGCAAACCATCCATGCGCATTAGCCAGTGTCATCTTCTGGCCACCTTCGGCATCCCCAATTCTTTCTTACTCTAATGGCAACTTGGTCCCCTTCCCTTTGTGAGACCCCATGATGAAGCCTCCAAATTCAGGCAGCTATAGTTATAAATTGGTGGCAGTGTTTGAGAACATTACAATCTTTCTGGATAAGTAGTTTGGTTTTGTTCTCTGTAGTATACTGCAGATTGTAATTAATGATAAGGGTCAGAGTAAAGACCAGGAGAAGTGCTCTCCTACCAGGAGCAAAGCTAGAAAGACTTCAGAAACATATAGTGGGCAGTAATTTTCAGGTTTCTTCAGTAGATCTCTGAAGAACTGGAACATTTATCTGCAAGGGAACATCCCACTTCTTGATACAACCTTGTACATTTTTGTGACTTTTCAGTGAGATTTATGCACATGCACTGAGAAATGACTATACTCCTTTGGCAAGTGAAAGATTCTTAATAGGTTTTTTACTTATTTAATTTATTCCCCGCTCATCAATTTCTTCTGAAACTAGCCTTGGTTCCCCTTTTCTAGTTTGTCTATGCACTGATGATATACTGCAGGAAGGATTTCATGTGGAGGTAGAGGGGGAGTTCTTCCTCAATGTATTTATGAGGTTCTTTGCTGAAAGAAATGGAGGATTCTGTAATTTTCTCTCTTTCATGGTTCTTGTAATGATTATATCCTTGTCAGTTCCCATCCTCCGATCAGGATTGTCTAGCTTCTCTGGGTGCATCTCTTAACATTACTTCCATATTTTCTTGTGTGTCTAATTAGAGTAGACTTTTTCATGAATATCCCTCAAAGCTGAAACGCACATACACACACAGAAATATGGATGCATGCTGTCAGTTCCCTGCTCTCTCTCCATTCCGGGGCACATCCTTCCAGGAACAGCTTCTGTGGTAGAGTAAGCTCTGTTGCCATGCTTCAGAGAGATGAAAGTGAAAGTACAGAGGAAGCGCCAATTGAAATAGCAGCACATAGGATTCACATTGATAATTCCTGCTTTGCGATAAAGCCTGCAGCTCATGATAAGACTAAAGACACAAAAAGGGTATTTTCTTTAAACAAAAGAAACCCACATAGGTAGTAATCAGTCAATAAATTAGAAAATCATTAGTAGCAGCAGTGAGAGAGGAGAGCAGATCCCCAGACTGTCTAGAAAAATCTTCCTTCCTCACTTACCCTCAACCTTAAGGGAAAAGAGGGGAGATAAATATAAAGAATTCTCTCCCCACTACTCATCTTATTGTTAGCAGCTCCAGCCAGCATCAGAGCCCTCAGATGGGATCTCATTTAAACAAAAATAGGTTTTCCTCTGTCTGAGTAAGAAGGGGGAAAACCAAACAATTAATAACAATACAGTGAGAGAAAGGATTTATAAAGAAAAACATTTATTATAATAAATGAAAACAAACATTATTTTCAGGCTGAAAGGAGGAGTCACATTAATAATGATTTAGCAAGGACCCCAGAGGCAGCTGAGCAAAACACAAAGCCTAACTGATGATGGTGAGTGGCTAATGATTAAAGCCACACTCAAGTTACAGTATAAAAATAACAAACCAACAAAGGGGGACCGACATCTGCCACAAAACTTAAAGTATAAAAGAAACGTGACTTGTGTCCTTTTGGTAATAACAATATCAACATTAACAACCTCAAGGCTTTGTTTCAAGTCAATATTTCTGGAGCTTCCTGGAACAATAAATCTTGATGTTAAACACAGTAGAGGTCAATCTCTGTCTAATATATGCTTTGTAATGCATTTAAAGTACAGATATAGTATGTAGATGGTGAATTATTCATACAAGCAGCCTATTAACGAATAAGTCAATATATCAGCTTCTCAGAGAGATGCTATCAACTTAGAACAAGATTTGGGCCACACTAACAGTGAAAGAGAGGGTTACCCCTACAGGAGGGTGTATACCCAATGATATACCAACAGCACAACTACAAAGTTATTTATCTTGTCTGTCTCTTTAGTTCCCACCAACTTGTTCACTGTTTAAACCCATTTCTAGGCATATATTGTACATTTTTACTCTTAAACTACATTTTTGGAGTATCAACATTTTTGTTGTCAGGGTGATGCCTTCTCCTAGGTATCTGTTAGGGCACATCTTCACTACCCACCGAATCGGCAGGTAGCAATCGATCTATTGGGGATCGACTTATCGCGTCTAGTGAAGACGCGATACAATCGATCCCCGATGGCTCTTCCGTCGACTCCGGAAATCCACCGCGGCAAGAGGCGGAAACGGAGTCGACGGCGGCGCGGCAGCAGTCGACTCGCCGCCGTCCTCACAGCCAGGTAAGTTGACCTAAAATACGCCACTTCAGCTACGCTATTCACGTAGCTGAAGTTGCATATCTTAGGTCGACCCCACCCTGTAGTGTAGACCTAGCCTTAGAGATGATTGAGCAACATCCAGAATATTTTATTCAACAGGAGCCAGTTTGTGATAAGGTACAGCTTAGAGCAAGTTGTGGTACATCATCTGCCTCACCCAGGAATAGCCCTGGGAATTGATGTGACTCACCTTTGAGTCACAACAGTTCCTCTGCTTCCCCCATGTTCTGCCTGATCTCTAGTAGTGAGTATGAAGGAGTGGAGTCAAAGTTATGCCCATTCCCTGCCCCAGGTCTGCTCTGGGAAGGGAGTAAGCAGGCACATAGCAACCACTTAATCCTCTGTGTCCAGACCCACAGTCTAGGTAGCCTCTGGCTGGATGTTGGGGAGTTCTTACTCATGTGTATGGCCAAGTAGTCAAGCTCATAATCTAGCTCTTAATTTGTTCCATCAGTTGTCCAATAAAATTGCTCGCCATTTAATTTTTCCCCTCTATTCAACTAGTTCTAACAAAGGTCAGACAATAGTCATTAAAATTAATTATTCACCGTTTTTCCACCAGTCAGTAAACGAACATTTTTTCTCATTCTTTCACTTGGCTCTTCTTTTTCTTTATCCATTCACCTTAAGTTTTTCTCAGGCCACCTGTCACAGTGGTATGAACATGCAATATAAATCAGTTTGTTCATCATTCATATTCTTATATGATCTACTCTTCCTATGGCCTCCTTACTCTTTAGGCCTGATTGACTTTAGTAGGACAGCGCAGGTTAAGCACATAGGATTTAGCTCTCCATGAATCCCCCTGCTCTTCTTCCGCAGTCTTCTCTTCCTCTCCCTGGGTTTAGTTATTTTGCCACAAATTTTGAAAGACCCACAGTTCCCATGTGACAAGAAGCTTCAATTCAAACAAAGAAATGGCTGTGAGAGCTGAATACTTAAAATCTATGTCTAATTTTCTTTTTTCTATGAGTCCCTTTATGAGTAGTATGGGTGTTAAGGAGGAGCTCATCGTTAGAAGATCATGAAAGGAGGTACAATATTTCCTTTTATTTCCATCAAAAAATCCATATCTAATTACATATGAAGTATTTTAACAGGTGGAAATCTCTATGATGTGGTATGGGTCCCAGTCACAGTAAGCCATTAGGTGCCTAGCAATGATTGACGTAATGGAGAGTTTCATTTCAATCCCAGATGGCTCTAATTAAACATCCCTGCAAATGGACCATATCCCTTTTAATGTTCTTCCAAGTTTTCTGTGGTATACTGCTATTTCAGCTGATCGCTGCCCAAATTTGAGTCTGGGAAACATTAACAAGAGCTTCTGTCCTCAATTTATATTGTTCACATGAAAAGAAAAGGCATTGGAACCATTTTACAGAAATGAAAATGGTAACGTTCTGATGCGAGGGAAGAAAAGGCAAGGAAATATGACAATCTACAGGAATAAAGAGAAGCTCAACGTAAGGAGCTGAAATAACAATTGATGGGACTAGAGGATGAGACAGATTTAGCATATAGAGCATAACAGTAATAGGTTAAAACATATGCAACAGAAATATTTGCTGACCTGCCTGGTCTGTTTCAAATTGTCTGTGAGATTTGTTTGCTCCTCAGTAGGCATGTATAACTCCCATTAACATTAAAGGAAGTTAGCGAGTACATTGACAAGAGAATATAACTGTGTCTGCCAAATGCTGACCAGACATTAGAGCAGATTTAAACAATTAACAGGATCCCCCATCCAGTCATTGGACTTGCTTGCACATTATAGCTGCCAGACCTTGAACAAGGCCTTCGTAGATTGAAGGCAGCAGCTCTACTGACACTACTCTTCAATCATATGCAGAGGCTGTCTCCATATCACTCCCAGTCCAGGGAATAAGAAACCAGAAATGCAAACCTTCTCTCTCATATGGCAAGCAATAGCACTGGGACATAATGTCAGCACAACATGGACCCCTCAGGTGCCCGGTACTCAAATCTGTGCTAAATTGAACCTATTTTTAAATGGGGTTTTCAGAACATGTACTCTAAATATGGATTCAGCCAGCCTGTAATGTAATGTAAACAGGACCGTTGAATCTGACCCAGCATGCATACAAGTAGCCTGATGTCAGAGCACTTCAGTAATACTGTCAATCAGAGACATTTTTATTTATACTTTGTTCTAAGAGATGTTTGTGCCCCCCTGCTATTTTTCCCCTCTCAATGGTTCTTCAGTAGGCTGGCCCACTTAACAAGAAGAACAGGACAGGTTGTGACTTTCTTCCAAGTCTGCCAATGTATATCCTGGATCATGCCTAGGAGCTTTAAAATATGGCAGGGGTTACCTTCTTCCCTCCTCTCCCCTAATCATGAAGCACACTGCCCTTCATAGTATTTCCACCCTCTCCTGGTCTAGAAGCAAGGGATTAAGCTTGGTTCCCAATCCCAATGCAGATCCCCTTCATAGCAATGCAGTGCGCTGCCATTCCCAGACACTTTCATACTTGCTTATATGTGAAACCAAACAGCACATGGCATGACACTGATGAATAGAGCCCTACAGAAGGTTTTTAAAGGTCTGAAAGATATAAGCTTGGATATATTATCTAGATTTAATTATATGTGTCAAATACTTGAAAATACTGCAGTTCTGACCCATGATGACTTTCTGAATTAATTCTTGAATCCAAGATTTACACAAGTCAAAGTTTCAGAGTCAGAATCCTTTAAAAGAGCCATACATACAAAACAATAGCTGTATATCAAAAGTTGTAGCGCAAAGGTTGTCGGCATAGACACTTCACAGGACTTCTCCAAGCACACATCCTTTATACATGTACCTACATCTAGAAGAAGCTCTAACCTTCAAGAAGCTCAGCAACAATAAACATTTGATTATTTCTACTAGGAAAAAGAGTGTAGCCCCTTTTCCTAGGCATGGCTCAAGCCTGGCCCCTAGTGCTTGCCAATCAGAGTGGCTTCTCCCCCTTCACATGGGTTGGATCCTAGGGGCTTTGTTGTGATGCCTGGTGCCTCCACCCAAGGTGACTCCTCTCTGTGAATAGGTCACAGGGGGTGCTGTCCTCTGGGGAAATGACTAATACTACTAATCTTAGCAAGGAATATAATGCAGTACATAAGAAACAAAATACACTAATACAAACCTCAACAAATGAAATGCCACATTCCAAAATAACAATATAGCAAAGTATCAGGGGGTAGCCATGTTAGTCTGTATCTACAAAAACAACAAGGAGTCTGGTGGCACCTTAAAGACTAACAGATTTATTTGGGCATAAGCTTTTGTGGGTAAAAATCTCCCTTCTTCGGATATAGCAAAGGGGACTTTACTGGGGACAAGAAACAGAAGGAAAGGGTTAAGAATAACTAAAAAGCTATAACATCAACAATATAACAAAGTTCCCACCTCCCAACATTCACAACTATATCCCGACCCCCAGCTCCCTCCTTGGCACCTCTCCAGGCAGATGGAATGCCTAGGATGAGTCCAGAGATGGGTGTAGCAGTGCTGCATGCATTGGCCAGCTTAAGGAAAGTGCAAGGGGGCCCTCTTACAGGGTTTTCAACTTTTAGTGGGGCACAGTCCTCTCCAGGCTCCCTGGTCTGGAGTGCTCTGGAGGTCTCTGCTGACTTTCAGTAGCCAGTGAAGGGTTGATCCTCTGCCTCTCTGGCCACTAGTCTCTGCAGGGCAGGAACTGTCTGACAATATACTACATCCCATAGCAGTTCAAAGCAGAGACTCCCTGAGTTGTTCCGCATCTCTCTCAGCTTCTAAAGTCCCAAACTCAAGAGCTCCAAAAGTGAAACTAAAACTAGTCATCCCTCTGTCTCTGAGTCAGCCTGTCCCCTCCAACTGAGGGAGTATGCAGTCCTGGCTCCTCATTGGTCTAGCAAACTGTCTATATAAAACACCCAGTCAGAAGCCTCCCTCTACTGGCTTTTGCAAGAATTTCCAGCCTTTTCTCTCCCTGCCCCAGACTGTAAGTAGACTTGGAAATGGTTGAGTCCAATCCAGGGCTGCAGCAGCTGACAAACTCCAAAGAGGGCACGTTACACAGGGAAGAGAGCATGAGGTCTACAAAGTTGCCAACTATGATACACATCATAGGTCAGCTTTCAGACTGGACCAAATATTTATCCCTATCTTTTGATAACCTGAAATCATGGTGATTCTCCAAATTAAATTCCCATCACCAAATCAGCTCCTCCCACAACTTTTGTTCTGAAAACTTCAAAAGAGAAAAAGTTTCTTCCCTTACAATAATGATTCTCTTGCTCCTTGAACATTTTTCCATCAATAATTCCTGGCAAATCAGTCATCACCAGCAGCCATTGTATTTTCTTGAGGTTTTTACAGCAAAGATACTTTGCCTCAGGCTATTAATGCTCTCACGAACCAGCCATTAACCATATCAATGAGTGGTTTCAAGATTAATAATGTTATTGAAATACATAACTTAAAAATTGGTACAACCAGTAACATTTAAGAGATTGGTGCATATGTGAGATAAGCTCTCACAGCTTTATTCATGAAACGTGTTCAAATCATTGTGTATTTCTAGCATAGTGGCCTGAATATAAAGGTGGTTTTACTTCAAAATGTTTTCTCAGAAGTTTTCAGGGGTCAAATATAAATTTAAAGGTTTTTTTCTTTGGGGTAGGAAGGTAAAGAGAATGAGGAGATGGAGTGTAATTGCTTTTCAAAGTTGCATGGGAGATTTGGAAACTCAATTCCCATTAGAAATTAATTGAAATTGGGCATTTTAATTTTGTAGGTGGCTTTGAAATTCCCACCTGAAAAGTTTTTACTAGCGAATAAACCACTTTGTATATGTTTCCCAATTTCCCATTGGATCTTGGAAGCTCATCGTTACTAAAATTTTCAAACAAGATTCCAAAAGCCCTGCTAGCACACCTCTAGGACTGCTGTTGATGGGCTCCTCCTACTAAGTATGAAAGCTCATGCTCCCTGGGATATCATGATGAGAACAAAGTGATTTCACAGTTCTCCCCAAAGCTATCACTAACTATAAGTTTAGTAATATCAATTTTTAAAAATCATAGTATATCTAAAAAGGCAATATTTTCAAAGTGACTGTGAAACACTATATCCGACCTGTGCTCTTTTCTGTGAAACTTATTCCTTAGGGTCCACTTCTTGTCCCTAGAATGTCATGGTGTGGAGCCTGGCTGTGTTACACCACCCTAGAGACTAAATCAGATACAGAGGGGCACCCATCAGCAGGGGACATATGGCTAGATTTTCTAAAAAAACTAAGAATAGCTGGGTGCTGAGCCCTTATTTAGGTACTGAAATGGTCACTGAACACCTGAAAATATGCCCCTGAGCTCTTCTAAAAATCTAGGCTATAATGCCCACTTTTCTTGCAGATCCCCCACCCCCCAACACACACACACACATGAAGGGCAGTCTAGGATTCCTTCATAGTGACCGCCAGTTGTACTTCTCTGATGTCCATACAAGGGTAAGAAGGAATCCTGCCCAGAGAAGTGACAGCTGGGGAGACTGAATGGGCCATGCAGCCCTGGAGCTCTCAGACAGGAAACGATGGGGCCCGTCCAGTCAAAGAAACAACAGCAATCAGGTGGGAGAGGGAGAGAGGCCTTCAGTGAATTCTTGAAACCCTTTTCTGGAGGCGCTTAGCCAGACCCTTTTCCCCCCAGCTTTCTCTCTCCCCCATAGGCCCACAAGATCTTCACATGAGTTATTGCAGCTGTGGGCCCAACTTGGGGAAAGAGGATCAGGATCCAATGAGGGGTGGTTGAACGAGTAGTTCCATGGCTCCTGATCAGCCTGTGGAATCTCTCTGCCCTAATTATAATCAGAAATACACAGCAAAACCCCTGAGAACATTTGCATCTAATCCCAAAATGGGTGTTTCACAACATAGCTTTCCCCAAATCAATCAGTTTACTCCCATATCAATCACATACATACCAGTCTTCCCAGATACGTACCAACAATCCCACCCATAAATCTGTCATTCTTCTCCCCAACCCCAAACAAAGGCTGAATCATTCTCTCCCCTTTTTCTAATCTCCTTTCCCGCACAAAAACCTCCCAGGGTCCTTTTCTCTTGGTCCTGGCACTGAGCTCCTCTTCACAAATGTTATGGCTTGACTCTAGTTCTTATTGTGCTGCATCCATCCCAAGAGCAAGTTAAGATTGGTGTGGGAACCTTAACTGAGTGTTTCTTGGGGGTTTTGTGTTAAATTCCCAGGGTGGGATCTTCAAAGTGCCTACGTGATTTAGGAGCATAAGTATCAAGTACAAGTCACTTAGGCACTTTTTAAAATCTCACCCCCAACCTTAATTTAAAATGTGGTTTTATTTGATGAGAATGTTGTATATTTCTATTATATTTTCTGTGATGCCCCACATATTACTTCTCTCAATGGATTTTGCTATTTTTATTTATACAAAATTCCTAAACGAAAAGATTTTTAACATAGGATGATTTTTCATTTCCATTTACTAGGCCCCAGAAGAAAATATTCCTTTTTTCAGTTGCAATAATAGGTTCCTTAGTGAGTTCCACAGATGGATGATAACAGCTTGAGACCTGCCTCTGGCTTTCTCTCACATGCTGTATGGTTGCTTGGGTCACCATATCGCTGCTGGAGGAAATAGGTAACCACTTTCTTTTCTCTATTGACCATTTACTCTTGGCTTTTAATTTATTAGTGCATGTTGATCCACATGAGAATACTGGTTACGTAAGAATTGTCTATCAGAATTGTAAGAACCAGAGTCCATTAAAGGAATGTAATGATCTTTCACCTCTAGCTCACTTGCTGGATTGTAACCCACATTGGTAGTTACTGGATGTTGTTACTGTCTAATGGCTTTTGTGGCCTGCTGGTGTGTGAAATGGCAAATTGGGAGGGGAATTTTGCTCTGCTGTTACCAAAAGAGCCAGCCTTAGCATTTTAGCAATCCAATTGCTAAAACTTGTCTGCAAAACAATGTTTCAACACTCCCAAACATAAATGACTTCTGTATACCAGGATCACACTGCCACTGAGTAACCATCTTGGGGTTTTGAAAAGGTCAGTGAGGGGACTCTTCAAGGTACCCCAAACTCAACAGACTTGTTTTATATAGAAAAGGAGATTCCACAGTTATTTCGGAGGCCACAGGCGTACATAATACATTGGGCCCAGTTTATACCATCCATCTATCCATCCTCCTCCGCTTCCTCTTTATTTGTGCATGTAGGCAGGATCTGAATGAGCTTTCTCATGACGTCTAGTGACGAACTGGGGGGGAAAGACTTCAGGAGCAGACTGTATTTGAATAGACACCCTCCTACTCTGCCTAGATGTTCAACAGACAGAGCTGCTTTGCCAAAGTGATCAATTTTGGCTGGTTTGGGGTTATTATTCACTTTTATTGTTGAATGCAGGGGTAAGGAAATGTTGTTATCCTTATTGTACAAGTAAAGGGCAGCAGAACTCTACATCGCATGCTCTGATGGAAGGGGTCATCCTAAACTGAACCTCACTTGTTAAGCAGGGGGTAGAGATCCCAGTGAAAGTTAGAGGGAACAGATATTCCAACTTGGTTGTGTGGACTTTGCTTAAAGAGTCCTAGACGTATTTGATCCTTCCCTGTCTAGTGTTTAAAGACAGAGCTGATTGAACTCAACAGAATGTCCTTGTTTCTGTTCAGTGATTACTAGCACTGAAATCACTGATAAACAGATTTAGGGGCTAAACCTCAGAGCTGGTTTGGGGACAGTGTTGTAGTGAAAAGCGGTGCAGAGGCTGCACTGGCAGTGAAATCACTAAGAGCTGGGCTATGTGGTGGAACCTCAGAACCAGGGGCGGCTCCAGGCACCAGCACAGCAAGCGCGTGCCTGGGGCAGCAAGCCGCGGGGGGTGGCGTGCCGGTTGCAGTGAGGGCAACCTGAGGCCTGAGGGAAGTCCGCCGGTCCTGCAGGTTCGGCAGCAATTCAGCGGCTGGTACGCTGAAAGCGCGGGACCGGCAGATCACCCGCAGAAACGCTGCCAAATCCGCGTTTCTGGACCGCCCACAGGCGTGCCGCCAAAGGCCGCCTGACTGCCGTGCTCAGAACGTGGCATTGCAGACGTGGCAGTGAGTGGGAAGCAGCAGCAGTGCTGAGCAGGGGCAGGGAGAGCAGTGGTAGAGGTGGTAGGAGACAACAGCAGAGCAGCCAACGGTGGCAGAGATAACGGTGGCAGCAGGAGCAAGCAGGAACAGAGGCAGTGGCAAGTGGCAGTAGATATAACCGCAGCAGCAGTGAGCCAATGGCAGAGACATCAGCAGCCACAAAGACATTGCTTGATCCCCACCCCCTTTTTGAGGTCCATTCTGATCAATTTCATGGCCAGAGAATTTTTAAATTAAATTAAAGCTGGGGGAGGAAGCCCCAAGCTCAGTGCCCAGAGCCGTGGAAGGAGCTGGAGGCTGGGGGGCAGGGAAGGAAGCCGGGAGCCCAGCTCCCAGGCTGCTGCAGTGCAGAAGTGAAGGTGTCCTGCCCTCATTTTTGCACTGTCTCTGGAGGTGGGTCTGATCTCCATACCAAGAGTGGCCATGCAGGGGAAGGACAACTCCTCTCTCTCCCCAGTGTGTCCGGACTAGCAGCTAGGGGATCCCTGGGCTCCAAGCAGCAGGGGATATCAGATTTCATGGGGAAGGGCTGATTTCACAGTCCGTGACATGTTTTTCATGGCTGTGAAATTGGTAGGGCCCTACACATGAATGCACCACTGAACTCTGGGTCCTCACTGACCAACGACAACCAACTGTGAGTGGGGTGTAGCACACAGAAAGGGCAGGGCATGTTAAAGGCACATGGTTTCATTAGACTTTCAGACCACAAGGTGGAAAACCGAGGCAAAAGACACTGCCCAACGCACCGTGGGGTGGGTGTTTGCTCATGGTTAGATGCTTTTGAGTCATGGTTGTGTTACTTTCCCAAATTAATGCTAGGTTCCCTTTCCCTTTTAACAAAAGAAAACTTTGATTATACACAGACCCCCTCGCGAGTGGGGCAGTATTGCCTTTTAGAGGCACCCAGGGGTGTTTTTTTAATTTTCCCAGATTACTGGGTGGGGGCTCAAGCCGGTTCTCTTTTGTATTGTTAAGAGTACCCCCTAGATATTGAACCTGGCCCTTGTTGCTACCAACTCCATCTGGGAGAAGGTTACATAAAAGGGTGACATGCCTCTGGTCGGTGTCCCCTAGGTGAGCTGGCACAGAGTTCATGATGTTTGGTTTCACTAGCTGGGCACAAACAATAAATGAGAAGCAGAAGTTCCTCTGAGCACCAAAGACAGGCTGCTGTCTCTCTTCTTGTATTTTATGTAATTGTGTCATGCAGCCCCTTTCAGCATTTCACTACAGAGTAGTTTTTTTACAGCTGCCTGTGTAGAGTATCCTGCTGATAGACACAGGTCAGTGGGTGAGATAACTAGCTACTTCTTGCTGAGGTGGAGTGAAAAAAGAGATTGCACGAAGAGCAATACATATGTATACATATAAAGGTTATATTATGCCACTCCATAGGTTTCCTGTTCTAGCCTCCGAACTGCTATGTTTGGTTTCACTTTCATCCCCCATTTCCTCATACTCACCGTTTGCCTTCTGCAACACTGGTGGCCTGCCATATGCTGCTTAAATGCATCTTCCATTCAGGCTATTTTTCAAGTGTGTTGTTAGAACAGATGTTATAATATGGGTACCTTCTAGCCCTCTACCAATGTTCTTCTTGTATGTACAATAGACATCACTGCCATCCTCTTATTCTAGATAGATGCAATTTTCTTTTCAGGTTGCTGAGCAGTGATGCACATCTATACTCCTCTCTATTAACTTTAAACCTGTCAATTGGTTTCTCTCTAGGACCTTTAGTTCTACTTTTTTTTAAACTTTACTCTTATCTTAAACTTTCTTCCTCTGACTTGTTGGTAACTCTAACAGCACTACTGCCATCATCAATTTTAAGAAGTTTGGGGCAAATCCTCAGCTGGTATAAATCAATTTAGTTTCATTGACTTCAATGGCCCTTTGCCCAGTTGAGTCTCCTGTATCTACTGGTGGTATGGAAGCATGAATATCTATGCTTTCTTCCATGCTGTCCTACATATCATCAACATCAGTAGTAGTATTACAATAGTGGTCAGAATGTGCCATGTTCTGTACACCCCCCCCAAGAAGACACAGTTCCTGCCCCCACAGAGTTTACAGTAGAAGACAACAAGCAACAGATGAAAGGCAAAGGGGAGTGATTCCTACTGACAGAAATAGTTAACAAATTATTTACCTAAGGGCTCACCCTAAACCATTCAATAGTCCAACCAGGAAAAAAACGCACACAGTCAGTGCTAGAGATCCCATAAACTACCACCCAGTGGCTAACTTCCTTTTTCTGAGCAAGCTAACCAAGAAGATAGCAGAAAATCTTCAATGCCAGTTTATCAGGTTTTCCATTATCCTGAATCTCACTCAGACTTCAAGCCAAGGAGTAGTTCACACACAGTTCTTCTTGCTCCGATGAATAAACCTTCTGTCTATACATAAGGGAAATACATCTGTACTCATCCTACCAGACCTCTCTGTGGCTATAATATTCATCAACAAATACTCTTGTCCTATTTCTATGAGTCTGCAGGGGTGAATGGAAATGACCTAAAACTACTCAAGTCCTTTCTCTCAGACCAAATCTAAAGAGGCATTATGGGCACCTGTTCCTTCATCTCCAAAACCCTCCCCAGCAGCGACCCATCAGGTTCAATCCTTCTCTCTATGGTTCAACATCTCTATGATGCCATAGGGAGAGCTAATGAGCTAACACAGGCTCAGTTGCCAGCAGTACACAGCTGACACCCATCTCTACACCTCCCTTCTCCAAATATAAATAGCAACATTGTCTAGCTTTTTCAGAGCTTAGCCAAAAATGTGAACCTGAAAGAAGAGTACATAGCTAAGGCTGAGCATAAACAAGACTGAGGTGATTCTGGCGGGAAAGGGGAAATTCCTCAGAAAACTCGTCTTTTCAATATTATTTCCTACTCTTAAGTGCATCTGCCCTCAGATTTTTAAATTGTTCCTCAGCCTGGGCATCTTTTTGGACGACGCAAAGCTACTGGATACCTGAAGAGTCACAGTGGCAAAAAGCCCACTCCCATCTGTGACTGACCACAAGACTGAACCCCAGCCCATCAGACATAGACCTGGCTATGGTAATCCACATGTGTGCAACCTCCAAGATTTCTGCATGGCATTATATCTAGAAATAAAACTGGACACCATGAAAAAACCCCAACTGATACATAACTCAGCAGCACATATGCTTGGTACATAGATCACTGTAAGAGCATCACCCTCACATTCTAGTCTCTGTACCAGCTCCCATTGAATACAGAGAACTCAGTTCCAGGTCTCTGTCCTAACTTTCAAAACCCTGTATGAGACTGGCTCTACCTACCTGAGAGATTGTCTATCCCTCCACAGTCATGATCTTCCACAATAGCTATGTTATACTGCAGCTATGAAACTGTCAACAAATCGGGGAAGACTTATGAGCACAGAAAACTTACTTTCACAGCAGCTGGACCAAGGCCGTGGAACTTATTACCTTCCTAAGAGAAAAGAATGCCCACTAACCTCACAGCATTTGGAATTAAGTATAAAACTCATCTCTTTCACATAGTAGTTCTTTACACACACTTCAACCTTGCTTCCTTTACTTTTCCCCCAAAAGCCAAAGTCAGGTAACTTACTACTGAATCCTATTCTATTTAATTTTATTTCTAGGGATCAACCTAGATAAGACAGCCTTATGTACCATTTAGAACCTAGAGATAGGTAGGTAGATGGACAAATAGAACATACAAATCCATTTTTATTAAGTGTCATATTTCTCCAGCTGGCTATCTACATCACCATTACTAGTTGGTTGGTTGTGAGCATCATGGTAGAAGTGGGTCTTGATGAGGATTTGAAGAAAGATGGGGGCAGTGGCTTTGCAGACCTGCTCAGGAAATAAATTCCATGTGCAGAATATAACATGAAAGAAGGCATGGAAATGGTTGTGAGAGAAGTGGATAAACAGAGCATCAATGCTTTTATCAAGGCAGAACAGAAGGAATTAGGGCTGAGGCAATGAGAAATATGGGTACATAAATAAGAAAGAGCAGAGTTGTAAATGGGTCTTGAAAGTGAGGGTTAGTGGCTTGAACTTGATGCAGTAGAAAAGGGAGAAACACTAGAAGGATTCAAAGAAAGGATTGGCATGACTCAATGAATACAAGGTGCAAAATTCAGAGCTGGATCTGACAAGACCTGAAGTCTGGGGTTGTTCAGATCTGGGATTTTGATTCTGTTTATTATTGTCAGGATTTTCAAAATGTTCATCATTTAGCCTAGCTCTGCGAGAGCAGAATTAGGCCAACACAGAATGCTTTTCAAATCCTAGCCTATAACAATCAAGGCTATTTGTGAAATTCAAATCAGTGTGTGGGTTTAGAATTTGAACAGTCCTACTGTTCAGGTGTTCACATATTGATTGTTTTGGTCCAGGCCAGTCTTTAATCAAACAATGTTGCCTGCTTTGCATGCTTCTTTATCCCACCTCCCAGCCATCCTCTGTCTTATAATAGCAACAACAACAACAACAAAGGAAAATACAGGGTTTTTAAAATAATTTACATACTTGGAACTTCACAAATCTTCTCACCTGGCTCACAATTTAAGGTCCTGACCTGCAATTAACTGTCAATTGCAGGATCAGGGCCTAACATGTGGTTGAATTCTATAAAACTTTCTCCTAACCAAAAAAAATTGTGAATCTACTGGGTCATTCTTTACAACTGGCTGGTGATGTGGAGTCTCTAGCAGAATACCCTGCAGTGTATACTGCTGAATTACGTGCTCACAGATGACTTTTGGGGTAGTGGCTTCCTTAACTGAAACAATTTTGTTAGTGTAGGTTTAATATTACATGCCTTTTGACACACGTTTGTGTTTCACTTGCTTATTTTTAAAAAACAGCAGCATTTGTTTGCAGTGGCATTGTAATGCCCTCATAATATTAAACCATAATGTCAATAAACTACCACTGACATTGTAATGGCTCACATTACCATATCATTATAGATGTTAAAGTCAGTCCCATATACTTTCACCAACATCACTATTGCTGCTGCAGCCATAAAGATGTCAGTGACAGTGCACCGAATCACCATTATAGGCAAAGTCAAGATAATAAAATGTTGCAAAAAGTAGCTATTAGGTCATGCTCAGTAGCTGTTTCCAAATATAAACCTCTGAGCAGTTTAAAAATAAATTTCAAATTAGCCAAACTCACCAATCTGCATTAAGAACTAGAATTAATGTGAGCAAACCCACCCTACCCCGCCTCTGTTTTCCACTGAAGGACATTTTTAAGCCAGAGATCATCTGAAACCATGTATATTTTTATGGCTATTCCACAACCAAAAAAAATAAATTTAAACCACTGGAAAATTAAAGGGCCAAATTCTGTTCTTGGTCACATCTGTATATCCCCATTGGCTTCATTTGATGGCAATAGAAATGCTCTGGATAAGTGGAAAACACATCCAGGTTTTATATACCAAGATTCTGCCAACTGCAACTTAATCCAGCCAAGGTGGAACACCCTGGAAATAGGAATTTATATTCCAACACTGACACAATTGTTGTACTCAGGCCTTTCTTTATCATTAATATATCAAGCTGTCTCAGATTAATCTTTTGCATCAGATTTGTGAAAGCAATATAATACCAGGGAGGCTAATAAAAAGCAGTTAATAGAGTTGCTGGCAAAGGGAGGATTCACTTTAATTTAAAAAGTACAGGGGACTGAGACTGCCTGGCATAAATGGGAGTGACAGAGGATAGTATAATACACACAGCACCCTAAGTACACTAAAATAAAAGCACTAACTGCAATAACAACATATATTTATGGACATTACATTCAGGGAAGAATTAAGATTACATGGTACAACTGTAATTATACTGCATGCTGTGGTTGGATTGCTTGTCCCTTATACACAGTACATAAGAATGGAAGGTGACAGGTATAGTGAATTTTAACCATAATAAAATTCAGATAGGTAAACTTATAACAGGGGGGAATACAAAAGAGGGAATTTTGTAGAAAAATTTAAAATTTTCAAGTGAATTTTTATTTGTTGGGATTTTGGTTGGTTGGGTGGGAGGGTATTTCTTTGCAGCTAGGCAAACTGCAAATCTTGTGTGACTAATTTTCATGTTACTTCTTCAAATTTCCAGTTGGGTTGATCAGTTGCGATTGGTCACAAAACTCAATATGTGATATTGATTCTTCTTCCCTGATTGGCTGAACCAAATCCATGTGGTCTAAAAGGTGACTAGAAGCCATTTTGACTCATTTTCACAGAGGTAATGGTGTGTTTTGTGTACTCTCTCTTAGAACATATCATAACTAGTTTTTTATATAGAGATAAACTGAAATTCCATATAATCTATCTCTCTCTATATGGAACATGGAGGTTGGCCTTTAAGCCCAGGCACAAAAAATGGAAGGGGACTGTTTTTTTCTGCGTATAAACACACCCACACATACTATACAGCTAGAGAGAGAGAGAGTAAGGAAGAGGAGAGAGAGGTTATATAGAATTCCTGTACAAAGCAGAAGGCTTATATAGAATTTGTTTGCCTGTACAAAGCAGAAGGCTGTCGGGATAAGGGTTGTATTGCTTCTGGACATTAAAATGCACTGTTTATTTTAATAATCCTGAAAATTTAAATAGAAGCTTAAACAAGATCAGAAGGCCAAACTAATATCCCCTATCCACTCTTCATTTAGGCCCCATCCACAAGCCAAGGTTTTATGGAATTAGAATTAGCAATTTTTCCCCCCATGTTTCCCTGTCTATGACGATATTTCAGTCACAATGCTCTATCCTTCCAATAAAATATGTTATTCTACAGAGACAGGATCTAACATTCCATACAAACTCAAAATACAATTTCCAGCTCCTCAAGTAAATACATTGCTTTTTTCAGAGGGTAAAATATTCTTAAGATCACTCCTCCATGTTTGTGTTGTAAATGGTTCAGAATTTGTCAATACAAGGCTCTGCTCAATTCAAATATATACACAAAAATTATCCCCCTGTTTATCTGTTACCCTCTCATCAAATATACACAGAAGAAAGAAAATGGGACTTATGGATGTTTCACATAGATATTTTTAGATATGCAGACATATATTTCATTGAAGAATTTATTTAATTTGAGGCAATCCTAGAAAATATGAAGAAAAGAGCCTTCATTTTTCTTACATCATTGACACATGGAAGATGTATATTTTGAAATGAGACCAGCCTTTGAGTTATTAGATAAATTCTGTGCAGTAACAAAGTAAATCACAAAGTGTCTTACTCTATAAGGAAAATCTTTTATTTCTGGTATAACCTCCTGACTGGGTTTCATTTGATCCCTGAACATTTAGGCCAGATGCCCACTGATCTCTAATTTGGATAATTCTGTCCATTTCCAAAACTTGTTAAGAAACGTTTACATCCTTTCGGGAGTCAACATGATATATAAAAGCATTTCCAAAACTGTCATATATTACATAATGCCACTTACCTGACTCCTTACAGACCAGTTCCAAAATCCAATAAGTGCTTCCATCACAGAATGATGATTTCTGGGGGGGGAAACAGTGGAGTTGAATCCAGATGAGATAATCTTAAAAGAAAAATCTCTAAATGATTATAATAATAAGCACTGAATTCCCCTCTGTTCTTTCTATTGCTGACATTAACCGTATAATAGCGGGATTCACCCATTTTCCAAAAAATGTCTTCATGGGGGGTTTTTTATGGTCAGAATTTTATTAAGTTTTTTTTTTTTTTTGGCTTCTTTTATATTATTGGTTGTTGCTTGTCAAACTTTGCAGTTAATTATACTGAAATCAGCCCACTTAGTTCCCAATTCCTGCAAAGATTTATGCATTGTCTTAAATTAAGTACTCATAGTAGTTAAAATGAAGCACGAGTGTTTTTTATGCCTGAACCGCCTTGGTTTTCATGACTGAAAAAAACAAATGTTTCTCTCCCTTCAAATCGCTCCTCAAAAGTCATGGCTTTCAGTTAGCCTTTCATCTTTGATCTCAGCCCTAGTGTTATGCACTATCTCACTTGTGCCTGACTATTAAAAATACAACAAAGCAAAAAACAAATCCTAGGGAAAAAAAACAAAGAATCAATTGCCATTCTTTGTAAATAATGACTCTTTCATGCACAGAATTCCTTGTCCTTTGTTTTCTGTTACTTCTCTTCCTTCTTCACCCCCACCACTTCCTTACCCTTCCTCGTATATTGTCATTATTCATTATGCTACCAGTCTTGTAGGCTTCTTAGGGCAGGGATCATGTCATCTCAATTGTCTGCACAGCACCATGCACCTCCAATGGTTTTACAAAAATATCAATAAACATATTCCCCTCTGAATCAAAATCTTTTTTTCTGGGTCAACTCTACTCCTTCTCTGGATATGAAATAATATAGGCATGTTATGTCAATGGTTTTTTTTCCTCTAGAAAAGAGAATTCAATTAGGACTTTCATGAATGGTATGGAAAAAGACAAAGCTGAAAAAATGACAATACAAGAGAGCTAGTAAAACATTGTGCTGAATAATATTTAATACCATCTACCGTCTGGAAAAAATGCTAGAAGACTGAATAAAATTGCAATTCTGATTCACAGAAAGTCAAATTGTATAACAATACAACAGTCAATATAATATAACAGGGGCCATCTCTCCCAACAGTATTTTCTGGAGAAAGGTATTCCAGGATTAGGAAGAAGCCTAACTGGCCTTTCCAAACATTTAAGCCATTAGTCCACCATTTTCACCCTATACTCCCATTGCTATTTGCTGTTCTAATTGTTATTACATCCCCGAAACTGCATGATTAAACAAAAATGATTAAAGGTCTCTAGATCAATGGTCTGCAGACCTCTGGAAGTACACAGACTATGTCTAATGGGCCCACGAAAGGTTGTTGTAACCATAGAACAGTGGTTTTCAACCTATGATCTGTGGACCTCTGGGGGTCCACAGACTACGTCTAAGATTTCCTAAGGGGTCTGCACTGCCATTCAAAATTTGTATGGGTCCACAAATGAAAAAGGTTGCAAACCACTGGTCTAGAAAATAATGACCTCTGAGGAAGATTGAAAAACTTGGGTTTGTTTAATCTGGAGAAGAGAGGACTGAGGGAGGACATGATAACAGTTTTCAAGTACAGAAAAGATTGTTACAAGGGTGAAAAATTGTTCTCATTAACCCATGATGATAGGACCAGCAGCAAGAGGCTTAATTTGCAGCAAGGGAGGTTTAGGTTGGACTTTAGGAAAAACTTCCTAACTGTCAGGGTGGTTAATCACTGAAACAAAGTGCCTAAGGAGGTTGTGGAATCTCCATCATTGGAGGATTTTAAGAACAGGTTAGACCAATACCTGTCAGGGACAATCTAGTTATTACATACCTTTGCCTTGAGTGCAAGAGACTGGACTAGATGACCTAGTGAGGTCCCTTCCAGTCCTACACTTCTATGATTGCACATGGATGACAGGAGAGGTCCCAGAAGACTGGAGAAGGACTAACATACTGCCCAGCTTTATAAATGGAGAAAAGGAGGAGCCGGGAACTATAGACCAGACAGCCTGACCTTGATACCTGGGAAGCTACTAGAACCATGTATAAAAGATTCAATTTGCGAATTGGACGATAAAGGGGTAATCATTAGCAGCCAGCATTGATTTACTAAGAACAAACTGTGCCAAACTAACTTGATTGCCTTCTTCGACAGGAATAACTGGTTTGATGGATAGGGGGAATGTGGTGTACGTAATATACCTGGACTTTATCAAGGCTTTTGACACAGTCCTACATGACATTTGATAAGTAAGCTGGAGAAATGCAGGCTCGACGGAACTACCATTAAGTGGATACATAATTGGTTAAACAACCACAAATAACAGATTGGAAGGAGGTCTTGAGTGGGGTTCCACAGGGATCTGTTCTGGGTTCAGTGTTATTTAACATCTTTATTAATAACCCGGATGTAGGAATAGAGAACATACTGATCAAATTTGCAGATGACACAAAGGTAGAGGAGGTTGCAAGCACTTTGGAGGATAGCGCTAAAATTCAAAGAGATCTTGATAAATTGGAAAACTGGGCTATAGAGAACAAAATGAAATTCCACAAAGACAAATGTTAGGTGCTACACTTAGGGAAGAAAAAACAAATGCGCAAATACAGAATGGGGGATAACTGGCTTGGCAGCAGCATTGCTGGGAAGGATCTGGAGTTGTGGTGGATCACAACCTCAACATGAGTCAACAGTGCGATGCTGTTGCAAAAAAAGCAAATGCATTTTTAGGTTGCATTAACAGAGGCATAGCATGCAAGGCACGGGACATGATAGTACCACTCTAATCAGCACTGGTTAGCTCTCAGCTGGAGTACTGTGATGATGTCACCTGATTCAAAATACCACCTTGGACACTGCTGGTGCTTTTCAACTGAAGAAGGAGGGTGGGGATCAAACAGGGAAACAAAAGATTCCCGCCTGATTTAAATACATAGGGTACATCTGATGGTTTCCCTCTGTAACTGTTGCCCTGTCTGAAGAAGCCGACAGCTTTCAGCAAAGGATAAAACAAGTGTCATTCTGAAGTGTCTCATAAATTGCAGTTTCAGGGGTATAATTGTGCCCTTGGTTAGCCTGTGAATACTCATTTACTTTGCACCCATGTATCCCAGGGCAAAATTTGGGCCTATACCAGTAATATACGAACAGAACCATAGTACTAACTTTAGTTACAACGTGTAAGAGGTTCATTCTTAAAAGCTGACATATTTTCAATGCCAGAGTTCTGCTGTCATTTGGATTACTTACTGAGATGTCTTCACAGCAAGTGAAGCAACCACCTCTGTTTCTAATCAAGAGGGTTCCAGCTCAAACACCTCGGCTACTCTCAGCAGTAGCAATAATTCATGTGGAGAGGGGGCAATTCCTGTGCAACCAGATCTCAAGCCATTTCGGTCAAAACTGAGTTATGATTTTGAGTGCCTCAATTTTTGGGTGCTGCACTTGCAAGACATTAAGAGACCTGTTTTTTTAAAAGAGCTGAGCACCCTCCTTCAAAAAAATCAAGCCTCTAGAGAGTGTCTCGAATTGGGAATCCAAAAATGGAGGCACCCAAAAATCTCTAGTCCCATTTAAAAATCTTGACCTAATTAGTGTTCTAAATTAAAATCACTTCCTTGAACTCCAACTGGAAATTTATTGGCAGTGGTGCAGATCCCTGAAGTGATGTGTTCACTGTGTGGAACTAGACAGGAAGCCACATTTTGCACAAACTTGCATTCCCAAATAGAATGTTGTGGAACATCAGGGTTGGAAGGGACCTCAGGAGGTCATCTAGTTTAACCTGCTGTTCAAAGCAGGACCAATCCCCAGACACATTTTTGCCCCAGATCCCTAAATGGCCCCCTCAAGGATTGAATTTACAACCCTGGGTTTAGTAGGCCAATGCTCAAGCCACTGAGCTATCCCTCCCCTCATGGCAAGCCCTCCCACAATGGCCTTGGTATGTAGCACATTATTGCAGTAGTCTAATCTCAAAGAACCAAAGCAATGGAAAATCGTGGCAGGACCTCATCCACAAGAAAAGGACAAACTCTTGCAGAAAAGCATACATGGAAGAAAAGCACTGCTAGCCACTTCCTACTACTTGGGCATCCAAAAGTACCTCAGACCTTATGAGTCCCCCAAACTGTGTTACAAAGAGTGGACACCGTTCTAGAAATCATTTTCATCATGTCCTTCAGGCTGATTTTATGTTTCTACTAGTCCTCCCATCCTCTTTTTTCTCTTCATAATTTGCCTGCCTTCCTCAGAGTTATACAATGTCCCTCACATTCTATTTCCACATTTGCATACCCATATTTCTTCATTAAACAGAAACCTCTGTGCTGTACAATAAAGTTCTCCATTCCTTAGGCTAAGCACACACACAAGCCTTTTGTCTCTGAATAAGTGGCTTCATGTGTGACTAAGAGGTCTGAAATTTTATTACTCAACCTTCTAACTTTTGCATTGCATCAAAGGGAAGGTCAGTAATCTTCTTGACAGTAGATTAAAAAGTAAGAAGCTTAGCAAGAGGGCCTAGGAATGTAACCTTCAATGCCCCATTAATATGCTTTGAAATGAATCTTGATGTAAGTTTTCAGCAAATGTTTAAAGAAAGATAATACAAATGAAATGGTCATTTCCCCTTTATTATACTAATAACTTTACCTGTTGCTAATAAGATTAATAAGTGTTTTGTTGCAGAAATGGAAGACTATTCTTGGGGAACTTTAGATCATAGTAATTTCCAACTGTATTATTGTAACATACAATTTTAGCATACTGTCAAAGAGAGCACAAATTGAATTTCCACCTAATTCTGCACTTTTACTTGTGGAGGTGTATGAAACTTCTTTCAGTTAAAGCCAAATATTTTACTGTGCATGCACAATTTTGCTAATGAATGAGATAGACATTTTTCATTTGATAAAGACACAAACTTAACGTATGTAAAACTGTATAGTCATTTTAAAATAACTTGCACCATTGTCAGAATTATCTTTTCAGATGTTCAGCAGGGCTAGGGATTAATATAAATGTAAATGTAATCAAGCACACTACCATACTTTTAATAAGATGTAGAAACAGTTTCCATCTCTCTGTATTGTGCTGAGACCAGTCAATACTTTGTTATCAAAGGAGATCAGTGGGGGAATCAGTGTACCAACCAATACATGTCTTGATTCAATAATGTAACATACTGTACTGAATTTGCTGAGACTGTTTGGATGCTGACTCATGATTAAGGCTAAGATTTTGTCACGGATATTTTTAGTATAAATCACGGACAGGCAAAAAAGAAAAAAATCACAGAAGCCCGTGACCTGTCCGTGACTTTTACTAAAAATATCCAGGAAAAAATGGGGATCTGCAGGTCCCCATACCGCCTGTAGTAAGGCGGCTGCAAAAGGGCGAGGAGCCACCTGCAGCAGCTGGGGGCTGCAGGGTACCCCTGCAGGGGGCCAGGAGCTGTGGGGTGCCCCTGCCTCCTATGTCAGCTGAGAGCTGCAGGGTACCCCTGCCACCCACAGCTCCAGGGGCCCACAGCGGCCGGGAGTTCAGGGGATCCCCTGCAACCACATTGGCTGAGAGCTGTGGGATGCCCCTGATGCCCACAGCTTTGGGGGCCCATGGCAGCCAGGACCTTGGGGGTTCACCCTGTGGTAGCTGGGAGCTGCGCGGTACTCCACCACCTGAGGTGGCTTGGAGCTCTGGGGGCCGCTAGAGGTGGTGAGGGTACCCCGCAGCTCTCTGCCCCCACGAATGGCGGGGGACCCTACAGTTCCCAACTACCGCAGGCTGAAGTCATAGAGGTCACTGGAAGTCACAGACTCCATGACTTCCGCAACCTCTGTGACTAAATTGTAGCCTTACTCATGATAGTAAGTTCCAAGGGGATTTGGGAATGGTTTATACAAAAAGTCCCCAAAGTAATTGTGATCTCAAACATTATGTTATGAAAATATGACGAATCATCACCTTGAACACTTCACTTCTATTTTGTATCCCCATACCCTTACCCTTACCCTTTATCTTTGTATATTATGTCTCTTTTAAACTGTCAGCTCTTTGGAGCAGGGACCAAGTAGCTCTAGACTTTAGATATGTGGATAAACATAGGGCACAAAAGGTCTTCTCTGAAATCTTAACGCCTACTAGAAATAAAATGAAGTGTAAGGGATTTAGAATAAAACAACAGTGATGTATTCTTCTTCTCTTGGCATATGAAGAAAAATATACAGACTTTTTCTTTGAAAATATCTTTAGTACTCTTGCAGAGTGCTAGAGTGAGAAGCCTATTATCCTTTGTTCCAGACATGGAACTTCTGCAAACTGTCCTGTGCTTCAGAGAAAACACACTCTGCAGGGGGAGTGGTGCTATCTTTGGGGTTGAATTGCTCTCTGGGGCCATTTACATATTTTGCATTTGTGCTGAGACTCAGAGAGGGATAGCTCAGTGGTTTGAGCATTAGCCTACTAAACCCAAGATTGTGAGATCAATTCTTGAGGGGGCCACTTAGGGATCTGGGGCAAAAATCACTACTTGGTTCTACTAGTGAAGGCAGGGGGCTGGACTCAATGACCTTTTGAGGTCACTTCCAATTCTATGAGATAGGTATATCTCCATTGGTATCCAATTAATACAGGTGTGATTATGTTCCCACTAAGAAGTGGACTGATACAACTTACTCATTTATCACAGGCCACAAAACATTACTACCAGCTTTTGGAGACTAATATTATTGGATAATGTGCTGGATTTTAAGCAATAGGCCGGTAGTGAAAAGACCCAGGTATCTCACAATTCGATATTATTTCTCACAGATTTGACAGATAGGCTGTTCTCTGTCCTTGCATACTGAAAAACAAGAGAAGGCCAAAATGAAAGTTTAATCCTTAAATACCTCTTCACATATTCTAAATATCCAAGATGCATTCAAATCATGGAACCCAATAAAAAAATCATGTAGACTAATATTAGCTAAGAATTTCTTATTCTAAGGATGTTTAGTACACAAAGGTCTGTGTCAGAGGCTTTCACACCAGTGCTGGTTAAATTATTCTTTTTGTCAGCAGGTTATGCTTTTTTAGGCCACTTTTGGAACATCTCCCACAGCTCTCAGTAGTCATCTACAGGGTTGCTATAACCCTTGACCTGGCAGAAAGCTGGGAAGATCAAATTTGTATTTGAAATGTATTCTCTATATAGGATGAAGGTGGATGGCTACAGTCATATGAGTCCCAATGGATTTTTTCCTTAGAAATTGAAACACTCCATTTCTCATGGTGGAAAATATCTTATCTGAGAAAGTCTGTACTACTTCAGAACCACTTAGACCAAAGCACTCTGGCCTGAGATTTTTCTCTGAAATCACAATAACCAACACACGGGTCATTTTAATGCACCTCTGCACTTCTATTTTCAGTCAGCACTGAAGCAGAAGTACTGAAAAATCTTAAGGAAGGTGATTCTTGCAGTATTTCTGAGCCAGAGTGTGCCAGAATGTGACTATTTATTTAAATATAGATACATTTTCAAATGGAACCTCATGTTTTGAGATTAACACATTATAATCTTAGACTCTCTTCTCAGTACAGTCGTATAGAAAAAGGCAGCTATAAAAGTTGTGGGAAGAGTGTCAATCTCTTAAGAAAGAGACTGATCCAGATAAGGCTACTGACTCCAAAACAGAGAGCATCAGGAAGAAAAAGTTAGGTGCTACAACTCTTCCCCCTTCCTTTATACTTAGAGGGGATGCAGTACCAATATTTTATATAGGTAGCATTGTTTCCCTTTCTTCTTGACATCTTCAGTCATTAGTAGTAGTCATAGTCAATCATAGTTTGTATATTAAAATGTAGAAATAATGTTCAGATGGTGCTTATGAGAATTAAAAATATGTTGTTGACACTGTATGTGACAAACATATTCAGGATAGTTAATTTATTGGTTCTTTATAAGTAGCATTAGAAGTGTCTTAACCTTTGCATAGGCAATAATAATAATATTTAGCGCCAACAGAGCTTGAGTCAAACCCCACTGAAGTCAATGGGAATCATGCCATATAGTACTTGCCAGTCATAGGTCTCAAAGCATTTTTCAGAAGAAAATAAGCATTATTATCCAGGGACTTCTAGGTGACTAAGCAAGATGCTATATGGTGTCTGTATGAAAAATATATTTGATATCTATGATCTATTCATTTTATTTTTCTTCAAGATGAACAAAGAGGAGATATGCAAAATTATTGTGTGCATGTATATCATACAAATTAGCAAAGGGTTTTAGTGAGTATTATATAAGCCCTAGGTGTGTTAAAATGCTGTGACAATTGCAGGTCCATGAGACATGTAAATTCTCTGGAGAAACCTGGCATGTAATTAGTTGGGACCTAGATGTTTTGCAGCTCACCGATTTCTGTAGGCCTCCCGCCACTATCTTGAAGGATGTTCTGCATATGTTGTCATGAATACAGAGGAGCACTCGGTGAGATCCTTCACTCTTCTCAATTCTTTATTCCATATGCTGAATAGAGAGATTCTGAATACAGAGAAGGTGCAGAAACCTGCTGTTTCTATTCCCTGGGATGAATCCGGCCCATTATATTTTATTATCCATTCTAATGCTACTTTCTTTTTCAAAGAATAGGTTCTGAGAATTACTTTTTTGTCCAGATATATAGCATTAAAAATGAAACAACTTCCTAAAATAAAAAACCGTCCAGAGATTATCACTACTGAAGGAGTGTTACCCTGCTTGATATTCAATATGTTTTCTCTTGACAGTTTTATGGTACAATTAAATTTCATACTTTCTTTTCAGCCTACTCTGAATATGCATTAGAAAACCAACCATCATAATTCTAAGCCAATTGGCCTGATTTGCTTGTTTAAATTCACATACTGCTTCTTTCTGTACATTTCATTGCTGACTGTGTCCTACTGATCTAAGAGAGGCTATAAGTTGTACCAGCAGAAGTAGAATCAAAGCAGCACATAGGCAGCAAAGGGATAATTTGCATTAAAACTATTTTTCTAAACTCAAGTTAACTTAACATGAAAATAATATCATTCTAAAGTATTGTGTTAGACTACACAAACTGGAAAGACACAGAGATAATGGAGGGGTAGCGAAAGAAGATTATGGTACTCATCCTATATTAGCCGAAAATTATACTGGTATTTAGATGAACTAAATAATGTAATAAGATTCATTTGAATGCAAAAATAAATGAGAACTTAGTGATATTAACTTTTAATGCTTGTCATTTTATGTTAATTTATATTTTAAACTGATAGTTGATTTTTTGTAATCAGGCTGGCTAATTATAACTTAAACATGTAAATTTGACATGATGCTGATACCAAATTAAAAAAAAAAACCACACACACACACAACAAAGCACTTAGTTAGAGAGACCTTCAATTCATTGGCACTGGATTCTGCCAGCTATCTTAAGCATTATGCTTTCCACTAGTATCCTCATTTGATTTCTGCAATATAATTTCTTTAGTTTGTTTTACCAAGGACAAAATAGTGATACATTTGATTTGTGTAACCTTTTCCTGATAATTGATTTGATCATCCTTGGAGAACTCTTCCATATATTTTTGATATTTTCAAATGTGGTTTTCAAAGATTCCCCCATGTTAAAAGTATTATTAGCATGGAAAAAAATCTTTCTAGTGCTGAAATAGTTTCAAATTAGGATCATTGGCACTGTTCCTAAACAGGGCATAATAAATTTTTCTTCTAAGTCCTAAAGGGGCACTGACCTTCTAAAAATCAATATGTAAAACTAATATCTTACATTGAATACATTTGATTCCCTTTAGGGCAATTATTTCACAACATCTGTAAAACAAAAGATGTTACGTCTAAGCATGCCAAATAGATAGCAGTTTACATGTTCCTGGAAGATGAACACTTTCTTTCCCTAATTTACACTTTGAAGTTGGACTTTATTTCATTTCTTTTATCTTGTTTCCAGAATTGAAATAATAAATTCTTCCTGTCAGCTCTGTACAGATAGTTTTTTAAGTGCTCATAATTCAGATATCTTTTTAAAAAAAAAAACAGACAAAGCAGTTTAGCTTCAATGACCTTGGCTTTCATCAAACTGGGAGAGGTTGTGCACAAAGCTGTATATATAGCAGAGGCATGTTAAACAGATAACCTTGCCGCAACACTGTGTTATTCATTTGAACAGATTTGTTTTTTTGTGTAATGGAGCTCAAGAGTTTCATGAAATCTATTTTTATTTGGGTACATGTATAAAGATAGTTTACAGATCTTTATAGATTTTAACTTTTTATCAGGATGTTTCTCTCCCCCCAATGTATAAGGTTTAATTGATATTGTCACACAGTATGTTATAAAATAATGTAGGTCAGCAAGAATGATATTTAGCAGCAGCAGGCCAAATCCTGCTGTCCTAGTCTGTCCTCACTTAGGCAAAACTCCAGTTAACTTAAACTGGAGTTTTGCCTGAATAAGGACTGAAAGCCAAATTGTGGTCTCCTAAGGTAAAAACTTCACAGGAACGTGAATTTCAGCCATGGGCTTTCTTCCAAATCATCTTGTGAGGTAGAGGAGGTGTATGCTTTTGCCTGCCCTATGGCAGTACCCTTCTCACTTGTGGCTGTCTCAAGATCCATGGGAAAGTCTTGCAGATCTTGAGCATCCTCAGATGGCCAGTACATTTACATGCAGGCCCAGTAACTTTGTGCTATTTCTCAGGCCCACTTCAAACTCATGGCAGTCCAGCTCCTTTGGCAGCCATGCTCCCATTAGATCCCTGCCCAGGCCCAGGCCCAAAGTTCCCAGGGGGGATGAGAGAGTTGGATAACATGGGTGAGGATTCCGTATAAGATACTGAAGACATTGTTTGCCTACCGGCTTAGAAATTAATAATGCCACAGCGAGGGATTCTCCCCTAGTCACAGCCCTCCTCACTCAGCCATACTGCCCCTGGAACTAGAGAGTCCCCAGTGTATAAAATTACAGGTAGGGTTTTCTGTGAAATAGTGCAAAAAGAGCTGAAACCCTCTACCTTCCCGTACTATTTGCATCTTTTTTGTGGGGTTGTCTAAATTCTGTGCATAAATAAGAATGATATGATCTGGTCCTCAGTAAGGGACTGCAGTAGTTAGCCCAATACATTCAAGCAATACATTTAGCCCAACATATGAGCTATCATATTAGACTCCATTGTGGCTTTGCCACAAGCCGTGAGTAAAAAGCAGCATATATGGGCAGACTAGGGCCCAGCCAGTGACTTGGAGGGTCAAATCCAGTTCCTGTTTCCCCACTGCTTCAGGCAGGAAGTAATCTTCAGCAGCCCGATATCTGGGTCAGTGGTTGGAGGGGCGGAGCTAAGGCTCTGCTCACTCCCTGCCTCTGACCACCTGCATAGGAAGGGGAGTGGCAGTCCTGCAAAGGACTCCTCCCCGTGCTGCTAGCAGAGATACAGAAAGCCCACACAAGGGAATAAGAGCTACCTTTGTCCCTTACAAACCTGCACAGATGCATAGCCAGGGCCATGAGTGTGTCCCTAGCGAATCTGTCATTTAACATTCAGAGTTGGCAAATACATCGTTGTGTTTCCAGATTTCTTGTTATTCATCATGCATATTCATCCAGAGCTCTGTTATAAGGCAGGTCTTTTGTTAGCTTGTGCACATCAAGGATCAACTCTTTCCAGCAACGTCCTTATTGTTTGTCACTGCCTAACCTGATCAGGTCAATTGTATTTATTTATATAGCGAGAGCTTAGCAGTTTCGTTGCTCTTTCACTATAAAAGGCTTTATTGTACTGACTCTGGCTACATCTACACTTGAAAAAAACCTGTGGCAGTGAGTCTCAGAACTCATGTCAACTGATCTGAGTTCATGTTACCGGGCTAAAGGTAGCAGTATAGACATCCCCCCCTCAGGCTGGCACCCAGTCTCTGAAATGCAGGATTTCTTACTTTTGACGCATCTTAGTGATGGAGAAAAATTCCAAAATCTGCAGGCCATCTTCATGATAACTACAAACATCTTTTCACTGGTACAGAACTGATTTTTTTTTTTATTAAAAGCATCTTCCATAATAGTTAGTGCATACTTACAATGCTAGCTACTTTCTTCCAATTATGTTATTCAGAAATAATTGGATTTCTGAGTTTAATTGGGCTCTAAATTAGCCACAGCTTTCATAAAAGCTATTACAGAGATTTCTAATAGCAGCTTTTCCTGCTATTTAGGTGCAGAGAATTTCAAAGAGAGTGATCCACCAGTATAAAAAGTCTTGGCTGCTGTGAACTCTAGCACAGGTTCACATTAATTATGACAATTTAGGCACCGGTCTATTGTAATTAAACATTTGCTGAAAACATTATCCATTGTGAACAACTGTCATATACAACTGGTTGCCTCTTGTTTAGAAAGGTGTAATTTTGTTTTCCATGTTCTCAAAAGATCAAGAAGCTTTACAATAGCAGCTGGCTACTCAGTGGCTGGGTTAGTGTGTGCTTGTCACCAGCTGCTATTTCAAATTAATTGGATTCAGACATTCAGTATACAGTGCAGCAAAATTGCATTCTGATCATTTCCACCCTCAACAGTCACCTCCTGCCATTTCAGCTGCACTGGCCAGTCAATGGGGGGATGGAGTCAAGGCTCTGCCCAGTCTCTGCCCACTTGATCTGGGGTGGGAGCAGAAGGAGTCTTATCCAGACCCAAATTCCAGGGTAGCCCATGCAGGTGTATTAGAGGGGTTCTTACTCCTTTCATGGAGGCAGAGGCAGTGCTAACCCATTGAGAGCCCTAACCAGGAATATTTTAGGACTCCCTTTACCCCTCACCAATCCCCTACAAATAAGAATTGTATTATTTCCACAAATTAAAAAAAAATATATGAACACAACACATACTAATACACCTGCTAACAAGTCCACGTTAAATATGATGAACAGTGTTAGGAGGTTTCAGAGTGGTAGCCGTGTTAGTCTGTATTAGCAAAAAGAACAAGAAGTACTTGTGGCACCTTAGAGACTAACAAATTTATTTGGGCATAAGTTTAAATTTGTTAGTCTCTAAGGTGCCACAAGTACTCCTCGTTCTTTTTAGTGTTGGGAGGTAATAGTATAGCAGGAACCCCTTGAGCTGCTAAGTGACACCATGCCTAGTGATACCACTGCATGTTGCCCCATGATTTCCAATGGCAAATAGCTGTTTTTGTTGAAAAAGTGGTAACATTTCTCTGAATTTTAAAAAATTTAGTCTGAGGTCAAGCTTGAAAATTTGAGATTAAGTCTAGGATGGAAATTGGGTCATTTTTCAGTTCAGGATGCTGTTCCCTAATGGAAATGGCAATACTTTTCTTTAGACTAAATTAAAAATATTTTCAGTACCATTAGAAACCCTTTTCTGCTCACGATATCATCATTGTCTTTTCTTGAGCTTCAGGAAAGATCTGTTCTCCAGAAAAGGCGATCCTAAATCATTTCCCCATAACCTTCTGCAATAAGACCATGCATAAAACTTTAGAATTCTATGCCAAGTTGGTCCCTTAGAGCAGTGGTTCTCAAAGCCGGTCCACCGCTTGTTCAGGAAAGCCCTGGTGGGCTGGGCCGGTTTGTTTACCTGCTGCGTCCACTGGTTTGGCTGATCGCGGCTTCCACTGGCCACGGTTCACCGCTCCAGGCCAACGGTGGCTGCGGGAAGCAGCGCGGGCCGAGGGATGTGCTGGCCGCCACCTCCCACAGCTCCCATTGGCCTGAAGCAGCGAACCGTGGCCAGTGGGAGCCATGATCGGCCAAACCTGCGGAAGCGCCAGGTAAACAAAACTGGCCCTGCCCTCCAGGGGCTTTCCCTGAACAAGCAGCGGACAGGCTTTGAGAACTACTGCCTTAGAGAGCCAGTTCAACTAGATTATGAATAATTGTCATTTTTTCAGCCAATCAGGTCATTCCCAGTATTCTTTTGAGGTACTTTTCCTCCCCGCAGGAATGCATAGATCTTTGAAAAAAATATCTATTATAAAAATTCAAATATATTTATAATTAATCATAAATAAAACATAATACTTCAACTGATTTATAAAGTACTGAAACACACTCACTCTCATGTTTTTTGGCTTGTCAAGGGAGTTGCTTCTTACTGCATAGCCTTAAGACTGCAGAGCCAGTCACCGATCTCACACACTATGAACCATGGCAGCTTCTCCAGGGCCAGCTACCAAAACTGAAGTGGAAGGGACCCATACAGGATAACTATTACAGCTGGCTCCTCCCTCTTCTTTCAGACCAAATAATGAGGAGCAAGTAAGCAAGCTGTGAAACCTTCGAGGGACTAAGTCATGATGTGTGCATCCTCAGAAAGAGAGGCACTATGAAGATTGGCGGGCAGGAAGTGTCATCTCTTGGGTAGAGTAGACAGATTTTCATAGTGAAAAATGAGACAGTCACAGAGGATGGATCTACATAATTAAAGAAGTGTCTCTTTAAAAAAAACAACAACATTGCAAAGCATATAACATTATTTCCCTGTCTACTTCTTATAACCAAAGATGAATCAATGTGAATCTACCACATATGATTAATATTCCCTACATTCTTGAGATAACCCTTGGTAGGCTGTCATTAGTTATAATATTTGTCTGTTTCTTGAACAAGAACACAATATAATATGACAACTCAATTTTTTTCTTTGACATTTCAAACACAACCAGGTCACATTAATCAATCAATAATGTGTTTATCATATGTAGTGGTCAATTATACCCCAGCAATCAGTGACGGTTTTCTAGCTTGTAATCCAGACACATACACTGTAATGAAAGCCACATTTTTTGAACCTGGTTGTGTTTTAGAACCAGTATCATTGATTAAGGCACAGCATAAATGTGTTAAAAGGGCATCAGATACTCCAAAATCCCAATTTCATTTCTAAACTATTAACATATTTTCAACAAATAAGCATTAGTAGTACACAAATAACCTATGGAGAAAAGGTGGCAAAGAATAGTGAGATCATCTCTCTTCTTGCAAGAAAAAAATATTTTAAAAGTTATGCATTATTACAAATAGAAGCATTTGCATATGCTGATTGCAAGGTTACAATTATAGCCCACAGTTGTTCTTGTGATTTATTACAGCATAAGGACCCTTTGCTGGAATTATAATTATATAAACTATGGTTATTAACAATATATCTGTTAGATACAACGTTAGTACCATTTGCCAGCACACTATTTTATTTGTACTTGATATCATTCAGAAAAAACTAAACTCACCCACCCCTATATCCCCCACCTCTGCCATGCATCAAATATTGTGCTACTCATGTTCAGACAAATTATATTAATCACATTGCAGGTTTAAACTAGTGTAAATGGTGGATTCTCTGTAACTTGAAGTCTTTAAATCATGATTTGAGGACTTCTGTAAATCAGCCAGAGATTAAGGGCCTATTACAAGAGTGGGTGGGTGACATTCTGTGGCCTGCAATGTGCAGGAGGTGAGAATAGATGCTTATGCTGGTCCCTTCTGGCCTTAGAGTCTATGTAATATTTACAGTCAAAAAAATATTCAGAGTGGGTCTACCACTGAGTGACTAGTAGAGCTGCTCGGAAATTTCCTGGCAATGTTTTTCCAGAAGGTAAATGCTGATTGATTGAAATGGAAATGTTGTGTGGAACTGTGTTGATTCTGACATTTTATTTAGACAAAACAGAATGGAGTATTCTGATATGGTCAGAACAGACTGCGTCAGAATGGATCGTTTGATTTTCCACTTCAAAATGACTTTTATAATGTACAATTTAAAAAAGAAACAATTATAAAATTATAATTCAAAATTTTAAATGTCAGAATTGAAACGAAACATTTTTATTTTATTGAAATGAAATGTTTTGATCGACATGAAACTAAATGTTTTTTAGAATTTTGTTTGGCAGGAAATAGCTCTCTCTCCCACCCCCCTTTTCATTACATTTTGGAACAGGAAAATTTTTGGAAATTTCAGAATTTCCTGTGAAACAGAAAATTTGGTTTCCTGCCCAGCTTTAATGCTCATCCAGGTAGAGCTGGGAAGCAATAATCAATAATCCAGCTGCCAGAAGACCTGATGACCTCTGAGCCATCAGACATAAGCTGTCCTACTTCCCAGCCACACAAGAGAAAATAAAAGAACCTCCTGACCCTCAGCACCCTTTCCTTGCCCTCTATGACAGGGTTGGGAATAATAATGATCCCTACCCAGGCTACCCCAATTGACTCTTCCATGCGAGATGGTGAAGAAGACTTGTACCAGCTCCCAAACATTCCAGCTGGGTAGGATGACCCATTGCTTTGAGAAGAGGAAATACCAACACTGCATGCAGCACTGGTAGACAGTAACTAAGCTAAATGCCAAATATCAGGACTTATGCACATCTCTATTTTATCAAGCACCCCCCTACTCTCCCACCCTGCTGGCAGTACAGAACAGTTGGCTTTAAGATGCTGTTTACCAGAGAGCAAGGAGGAAAAGAATAGCAAAAGTCTGTAAGCATATATGGGCAGGCTCCATTTCCCACCATCCCATCTTGATAGTCCAAAAGCTGGGCATCATAGAGGAAAGAGAATGGAGTAGGTAAGGAAAGGATGATGGTTGGGAAGGAAAGACTTCAACAAACTCCTTTAAATAAAATTTCCCTTGTCGAGCATCCTCCTCTTCTCCCATAGGCTGGCATTCAGAACAGCCAACAGAACTGTATCTCCTGAGCAGAGGATGGCTTGCTTACCTGCGTGGTAGCTTGAGTGTACTTTATGTCTGACATCCACTTCTGTGGAGGAGGAGATGAACCTGAGGTCAGATCTCACAGGATGTGGCCTCCACTCCCTCTGTCCAAGGTGTAGAAACAAGGCCTCTGATGGAGTGACTTTTCATTGCCACTGGAGGTGGTTTACTTGGCTGCTAATAAGTCAGAGGAAAGAGACCCATCCACTGCTACTGCCAACACTTTTTTCTGAGATTCCCCAAGCAATCCAGGAGTCATCCTTGCCAGCACAGGATCAGCTATTGCTGAGTTATTAAATGTCTGAGGAGATTCCATTTCATGTACAGGGGGATTCACTAGATTTCTAAAAAGAGCACCCAGGACTATGTTATCTTTCTTCTTGACAATGAAGGCTAGACCTTGGTCCATCAATTCCAGTATCATGCCTGCAGCAGAGGGAAATGTCTCATGCTATAGGGAAAGGTGGGACAAATATAAAATAAAATGACAAAAAAGCCAAGATGCACCTACCTGTTTTAACTGAATTAGATTTGCTTGATTGTAATTTTCAAGCCTCTCTCTCAATGAAGGACAAGAGCTCTATCCTTCCTAGCTCAGCATGCTGTTTGGGACAGCTTTTGTTGTGTATTTGTACAGCACCTAGCACAATGGGGGTTGTGACCCACAATTAGGGCTGCTAAGCATTCTGGTAATACAAATAATAATTAATAAACTAAATCCCCATGCTGTGCTGTTGAGAATGTTAGTGAACTCTAAATTTGTGTGTCATTTGCTTATGCTGCTGGTGGTTGAACAGAGTCAGAGCTTGATATGATACTAAATGAAAAGACCAGTAAAGGTTAAGGTTAAGGCCAAGATTTTTTTAAAAATACAACCCTAAACTACCAACTGCTAACCTCTGCTGAGCACCCAGCAGCTCCTACTCTTACCAAAGTTGGGCCACTTATTTAGCTGCTTTAATATAGATTTGGGATCCTAAATTTAGGCTCTTATTTTTGCCAATTTTGGCCTAAAATTGTAAGTGAAATACAAAAACTAGTTGTTCGTTGTTTTCCCGCCTTAAAATCCTGTTATGTAGTGTTACTGCCACTAAATAGCCGCTACGTTCCACCTAAGAAGTAGAATAGCTGCGTATCAGCGAGAGCTGAGTGACCCCCTCTTACTTTGTCAACCACTTTTTAATCCTTCAGAATTGAAAAACAACATAACTCAGTATGCAGGAATTAAGGGCAAGATCCTATAACCTTTAACTCATGATTATTCCTTACTCATTTGAGTATTCCCATTAAGTCAATGGATGAAATCAACTGGACTGCTCATGTATTTGTTACTCCTAAAATACTGTTGTGTTTATCATTATCATCCTTATCCTGAGACCCCCCCCCCACCCCCAAAAAATAAAACTTCAGAAAAATCACCAGTTTCATCACACTGCATTTTAGTTATATCACATTAGTAAAGCTCGAACTGTTGGTTACAAATCTAACAGGCCAATAATTGCTATTGGTATTATTTTATATCATATTGTGGGCTTTGTCAGCGATTAACAACCTTTAGATAGTAATAATTTAGAAGATGAAAGACTGACTCTACTACATTGAGCGATATGCTCCGTATCATATTAATAATACAAAAATACTAAAAAGATGATGATGACAGTAGGTTCCCCTTGAGATTTGCTCTATTACTATGGTATAAATAGTAGCTTTTCCCTTTCCAATCAAAGCTTTGTCATTCAGTTACTACTACTACTTTTTCTTTAAAATCAGATTGGCTATAACTCTGGAGCCTACGTCATTCAGATGAAGCAACTTCTCCTCCTTTAGAGCCTATTTTGAAAAGGAGCCTTCCTATAATGTGCTAAGTACTCTCAACTTCCACTGGTGAAAGCTGCTGCAGCAACATTACTTCTGAGACGTTTATAGTTTTATTAAGGAAAAAAACCCTCCCTTATTCATATTTTGAACCTGTCATCAGTAACTCTCAGGCACTTCAGAACTGATAATTCCAGACTTTAGTGAACCACTCATATGTCAATACAGTATCATACTTTTAACTTCACTAACATGACATTAAATTCATTGTTCACAAATGCATAGGGAAGTTGTCAAAAGTCTATTTTTTGGTGGGCTGTTTCTTGATTTGGTATCACTAAAAGAAGAGTAAGAAAATTGATAGGACAGGAATGCAGGCATATTGCAGGCTTGAAATAATTAAAGCTGGACAAGAAGTGATTGTCTTCTTCCATAATAATTGTCAAGAGTTTGAAAAAATTGGGATTGGGACAGAAAGTCAAAATTTCAAAAATTTTCACAAACAGAAATCCCAGGGGAAATAATGGTTCAGGTATATTGAAATTTATCATTTTTATAATTTCAGAGTGTTTCATTTAGATTTTTTCTTAAAATAAATTTAAGCTAAAAATTAAACAAAAAATTCAAAACCTAATGTCATTTCTAATTGAAAATTTAAATGTTTTTGGAATAAAACATCAAAACAGGACAATTTCTCCTTCCCATTTTTCTTCTAATTTTTTAGAAACCAACAATTCATTAATGCCAACACATTCCTAGGGGACATTTCAATTTTGACAAATTGGCATTGTCCAGTGAAAAAAAGTGTGTTGAAAAATCCCTGACTAGCTCTAGAAATAATATTATTTACTATAACGTATGGCACAGAGTGCACCAATGCTTAACAAGAAACAGAAGAGGGGAAATCCTTCCCCTATTCAAGTCCATGGGGCTTTAATGTGACCAGGATTTAACCCACAATCCCTAACCCAAGGAAACATGTTTACAAAATAAAGCTCCAGTCATGCAACTTGTTCCACACAAAAACCCTGCACCTATGCAGAACCCTATTGATTTCAGTGGAGCGCTGTAAGAGAGCAAGTGTCTGTCCATATGGAACAAATTCCAGAATCAGGGACCAAGATAGACAGACAACACATAATGTACTAGAAGACCCACAGGTGCTGCCTTAGAGAATACTTTTTTCCCCAAACATTATTTTAAAATCTAATCTTCCTAGATCTGCAAAGTTATTGACTTTGCAACATAAATTCCATTTTTGACACCATGCCCAGCTTTTTATTATATCATATTAAAGAGATCAGCATTGCTAGTGTAAAATGTAAATCCCTGGTATGAAAAAAAAATCCATTATCAACTCATCTAATCAGATTAGGATCTTTGTATCCTATTATCAGCTCTCTGACAAGATACTATTTCCTAATGACAGGGATTTCACTAATACTGTGCAAATTCTACAAACATAATTTGAAAATACCTATCAAGTAAGTAGGATGAAGTGCCATTTTCTTTCATCATTTGCATTTTACCAAACCACGAGCAAGCATTATATGGAATCGTGAAAGTTAACTTTTCAAACAGTCCAGGTAGAGGTGGACAGATTATCACTTTTTGCAGGCTGTTTTATCATGGGTTAAATCATGGTCCCATTGAAGTCAATGGGAATTTTGCCTTTGACTTCAAATGGAGTCAGGATTTCCCCTATTGTATTCATAAAATTTCTTCTGTGGATGAGAGAGAGCAAGATGCTCACTTAATTTTTTCCATCTTTTATGGCATTCAATAGTGCCTCGAGTCCCCAACCAAGATTAAGATCCCATTGTGCTAGGCAATGTCACCCAGGCATAAAGGAAACAGACCTGTAGATCTTATAATGTAAATAGAGGTAGGGAACAGAGGCACAGAGAGATGAAGTGATTTGCCCTGGGTCACAGCAGACCAGTGCCAGTTCTCCTCTCAGATGCAGCAGGCTAATCTGCCAGGCAGCCAGATGCAGACCTCTGATCCCTTATATCTTTCACACTGGGTCAGACCAATGGTCCATTTAACCCAGTACCATGTCTCTGGCAGAGTCCGGTGCCAGATACTTCAGAGGGAATGAACAGAACAGGGCAATTATCAAGTGAGCCATCCCCTGTAATCCAGTCCCAGCTTCTGGCAGTTAGAGGTTTAGGGACACCTGGAGCATGGGGTTGCATCCCTGACCACTTTGGCTAATAGCAATTGATAGACTTATCTTCTATGAACCCATGTAATTCTTTTTTGAGCCCAGTTATACTTCTGGCCTTCACAACATCCCATGGGAACAAATTCCACAGATTGACTGTGTGTTGTGTGAAGAAGTATTTCCTTATATTTGTTTTAAACCTGCTGTCTATTAACCCACTTATTCAACACTGGTGCTCCACTTGTAAGGTAACTCCCTTCTCTTCATGTGCCAGTATATTTATACCCATATCTGTAATTTTCACTCCATGCATCTGAAGAAGTGGGGTTTTTTACCCATGAAAGCTTATGCCCACATAAATCTGTTAATCTTTAGGGTGCCACCGGACTCCTTGTTGTCTCCTTATATAGAAGCTGTTCCATACCCCTAATAATTTTCACTGTCCTTTTCTGTAACTTCTCCAATTCTAACATTTTTTTTGAGACTGGCAACCAGAGCTACACACAGTATTCAAGGTGCAGGAGTACCATGGATATATATAGTGGTATCATGATATTTTCTGTCTTATTATCTATCCCTTTCCTAATGGTTCCTAACATTGTTAGCTTTTTTGACTGCTCCTGAACATTGAGAGGTTTTCAGAGAACTATCCACAATTACTCTAAGATCTATTTCTTGGTAACAGTTAATTTAAACCACATCATTTTGTTTGTTTATTTAGGATAATGTCTTCTAATGTGCATTACTTGGTACTTAACATTGAATTTAATCTGCAATTTTGTCATTAAGTGACCCAGTTCAGTGAGATCCCTCTGTAACTTTTCATAGTCAGCTTTGGACTTAACCATCTTGAGTAATTTTTTATCTGCCAATTTTGCCACCTCACTGTTCACCACCTTTTCCAGATCATTTATGAAGATGTTGAACAGCACTGGTCCCCACTGAGCTTTCTGGAGGACTCTGAGATTTACCACTCTCCATTGTGAAAACTGATCATTTATTCCTCCCCTTTTTCCCCTATCTTTTAACCAGTTACCAATCCATGAGAGAACCTTCCATCTTATCCCATGACCGCTTACTTTGACAAGGTCACTCACCAAAGGCTCTTAAACAATGGTTTTCTGAAAGTCCAAGTATACTGCATCAACTGGATCACCCTTGTCCACATGCTTATTGATTCCTTCAATGAATTCTAATAGACTGGTGAGGCATGATTTTCCTTTAAAAAAAACAGATTCTTAAATTCTAGGACTGGAAGGGACCTCGAGAGGTCATTGAGTCTAGTCCCCTGCCTTCATGGCAGGACCAAATACTGTCTAGACCATCCCGGATAGACATTTATCTAACCTACTCTTAAATATCTCCAAAGATGGAGATTCCACAACCTCCCTAGGCAGTTTATTCCAGTGTTTAACCACCCTGACAGTTAGGAACTTTTTCCTAATGTCCAACCTAAACCTCCCTTGCTGGAGTTTAAACCCATTGCTTCTTGTTCTATCCTTAGAGGCTAAGGTAAACAAGTTTTCTCTCTCCTCCTCCTGACACCCTTTTAGATACCTGAAAACTGCTATCATGTCCCCTCTCAGTCGTCTCTTTTCCAAACTAAACAAACCCAATTCTTTCAGCCTTCCTTCATAGGTCATGTTCGCAAGACCTTTAATCATTCTTGTTGCTCTTCTCTGGACCCTCTCCAATTTCTCCACATCTTTCTTGAAATGCAGTGCCCAGAACTGGACACAATACTCCAGTTGAGGCCTAACCAGTGCAGAGTAGAACGGAAGAATGACTTCTCGTGTCTTGCTCACAACACACCTGTTAATGCATCCCAGAATCACGTTTGCTTTTTTTGCAACAGCATCACACTGTTGACTCATATTTAACTTGTGGTCCACTATAACCTCTAGATCCCTTTCTGCTGTACTCCTTCCTAGACAGTCTCTTCCCATTCTGTATGTGTGAAATGGATTGTTCCTTCTTAAGTGGAGCACTTTGCATTTGTCTTTGTTAAACTTCATCCTGTTTACCTCAGACCATTTCTCCAATTTGTCCAGATCATTTTGAATTATGACCCTATCCTCCAAAGCAGTTGCAATCCCTCCCAGTTTGGTATCATCTGCAAACTTAATAAGGGTACTTTCTATGCCAATATCTAAGTTGTTGATAAAGATATTGAACAGAGCCGGTCCCAAAACAGACCCCTGCAGAACCCCACTTGTTATACCTTTCCAGCAGGATTGGGTACCATTCATAACTACGCTCTGAGTACGGTTATCCAGCCAGTTATGGTATGCACCCACCTTATAGTAGCCCCATCTAAGTTGTATTTGACTAGTTTATTGATAAGAATATCATGCAAGACCGTATCAAATGCCTTACTAAAGTCTAGGTATACCACATCCACCGCTTCTCCCTTATCCACAAGACTCATTATCCTATCAAAGAAAGCTATCAGATTGGTTTGACATGATTTGTTCTTTACAAATCCATGCTGACTATTCTCTATCACCTTACCATCTTCCAAGTGTTTGCAGATGATTTCCTTAATTACTTGCTCCATTATCTTCCCTGGCACAGAAGTTAAACTAACTGGTCTGTAGTTTCCTGGGTTGTTTTTATTTCCCTTTTTATAGATGGGCACTATATTTGCCCTTTTCCTATCTTCTGGAATCTCGCCTATCTCCCATGATTTTCCAAAGATAGTAGCTAGAGGCTCAGATACCTCCTCTATTAGCTCTTTGAGTATTCTAGGATGCATTTCATCAGGCCCTGGTGACTTGCAGGCATCTAACTTTTCTAAGTGATTTTTAACTTGCTCTTTTTATTTTATTTTATCTTCTAAACCTACCCCCTTCCCATTAGCATTCACTATGTTAGTCATCCCTTCAGATTTCTCGGTGAAGACTGAAACAAAGAAGTCATTAAGCATCTCTGCCATTTCCAAGTTTCCTGTTACTGTATCTCTCTCCTCACTGAGCAGTGGGCCTACCCTGTTCTTGGTCTTCCTCTTGCTTCTAATGTACTGATAAAAAGTCTTCTTGTTTCCCTTTATTCCCATAGCCAGTTTGAGCTCATTTTGTGCCTTTGCCTTTCTAATCTTGCCCCTGCATTCCTGTGTTGTTTGCCTATATTCATCCTTTGTAATCTGTCCTAGTTTCCATTTTTTATATGACTCCTTTTTATTTTTTAGATCATGCAAGATCTCATGGTTAAGCCAAGGAGGTCTTTTGCCACATTTCCTATCTTTCCTACTCAGCGGAATAGCTTTCTTTTGGGCCCTTAATAGTGTCCCTTTGAAAAACTGCCAACTCTCCTCAGTTGTTTTTCCCCTCAGTCTTGATTCCCATGGGATCTTATCTATCAGCTCTCTGAGCTTACCAAAATCCACCTTGCTGAAATCCATTGTCTCTATTTTGCTGTACTCCCTTCTACCCTTCCTTAGAATTGTGAACTCTATGATTTCATGATCACTTTCACCCTAGTTGCCTTCTACTTTCAAATTCTCAATGAGTTCCTCCCTATTTGTTAAAATCAACTCTAGAACAGCTTCCCCCCAGTAGCTTTTTCAACCTTCTGAAATAAAAAGTTGTCTGCAATGCAGTCCAAGAACTTATTGGATGGTCTGTGCCCCGCTGTGTTATTCTTCCAACATATATTTGGATAGTTGAAGTCCCGCATCACCACCAAATCTTGGGTTTTGGATGATTTTGTTAGTTGTTTAAAAAAAGCCTCATCCACCTCTTCCACCTGGTTAGGTGGCCTGTAGTAGACTCCTAGCATGACATCACCCTTGTTTTTTTACCCCTTTTAGCCTAACCCAGAGACTCTCAACACTTCCGTCTCCTATGTCCATCTCCACCTCAGTCCAAGTGTGTACATTTTTAATATATAAGGCAACACCTCCTCCCTTTCCCCCGTCTATCCTTCCTGAGCAAGCTGTACCCATCCACACCAACATTCCAATCGTGTATTATCCCACCAAGTTTCGGTGATGCCAACAATGTCATAGTTGTATTTATTTATTAGCACTTCCAGTTCTTCCTGCTTATTACCCATACTTCTTGCATTTGTATATAGGCATCTATATGACTCTTCCCCAACATATAGTGTTTATCTATGTGTCTGATAATGTTGTTCTTTATGATAGTTTCAACCATTTTGCTTGGTACTGAAATTAGGCTTATCAGCCTGTAATTGTCAGGATCTGAAGCCTTTTTAAAAAATAGGTGTTACTTTAGCTATCCTCCAGTCAGCTGGTACAGGGGCTGATTTAAGCAAAAGTTTACATACCTGTGATGGGGTATCCACCCCACACAAGGCAAAGCAGGTTAGATTAGGATAATTAACCTGATAAACTGCACCTGGGGAAGAGTCAGGGATTGAAGGACTGATTGAAGATGGAGCTCAACTGGGGAAGAAGTGGAGGGGCTAGTATAAAGCCAGGAAATTGGGAGCAAAAAGGGGCTGCAGTTACTTCCTGAGAAGAGGGAGTTTGAGCTGCTACACCCGGAGAAGGGGGAGACAGAAGCTGAAGGAAGGAGTCCAGGGAAAGAGCTACAGAGTCTAAGGGAAAGCAAACCACAGTTGTCACATATAGGGTCCCTGGACTAGAACCCAGAGTAGTGGGCAGGCATGGGTTCCCCTGCCAGCTGCTGGGAAAGTAGCACTGGACCTAGCTTCTTGGACTAGAAGACTGACTGGAATGGCAAGTGGGCTGTTGATGCCCCAAAAGAGGGGAAAACACAGTGACCTGAATGGAGGACCAAGCCACAAAGACAGAGCACACTGAGTTGCATACAGTCAGAGAGAGACAGACCATAGTAGCAGGGTGAGCAGAATAAGAGTGGAGCTAATGCCCAGCTGTGGCTACAAGAAGGCATCCCAGTATGAGTGGGCTGTGTGACAATACCATCGTTAGAAGTGCTGCAGTTTCATACGAGTTCCTTCAGAACTCTTAGCTGAATATAGTCTAGCCTGGTGACTTACTGTTTAATCAATTTGTTCCAAAAATTCCTCTGTTGACACCCCAATTTGGAGCTCTTCCTTAGATTTGTCACCTCAAAATAATGTTTTGGCAGTGGGAATCTTCCTCACATCCTCCGTGAAGAAGACTGATTAAAAGAATTTATTTAGCTTCTCCACAACTGTTTTTTCTTCCCCGAGCGCTCCTTTTTCATCTCAATTATCCAGTGGCTCCATTGACTGATGGGTTTCCTTCTTTTGATGTATTTTAAAAAATTGCTGTTCATGTCCTTAGCTAGTGGCTGTTCAAATTCACCCTTGGCCTGCCTTATTGTACTTTACACTTGAAAGTACCATAACCTCTGGCAAGTCTATCTTCCTCACTAGGATCTGTCTTCCAATTTTTAAAGGATGTCTTTTTGCCTCTAAATGCCCATTTTACTCTGTTGTTTAGCCATTTTTTGTCCCTCTTACTATTTTGGGGGGAGGGGGAGATATACATTTAGTTTGAACCACTGTTATGGTGTTTTTAAATACTCTCCATGCAGTCTGTAGGCAGTTGACCCTTGTGACTGTACCTTTTAATTTTCATTTAACTAGCACCCTCATTTTTATGTAGCTCCCCTTTCTGAAGTTAAATGCTACTGTGGTGGGTTTCTTTGGTATTTTTCCCCCTACAAGGATGTTAAATGTAATTACATTACAGTAAATATTAAGCATTTTTGAGAAAAGACTAAGAGGAGACCTATCAGTTTTCAAATATGTTAAGGTTGTTATAAAGAGGACAGTGATCAGTTCTTCAAGTCCATTGAAGGTAGATCAAAAATTAATGGGCTTAACCTAAAGCAAGTGAGATTTAGGTTAGACATTAGTAAATCTATTCTGATAAGGATAGTTAAGCACTGGAATAGGTTTCCAAGGGAAATTGTGGAATCCCCATCATTAGATGTTTTTAAGAACACGTTAGATAAAACGTGTCAGAGATAATCTAGGAATACCTGGTCCTACCTCAGTGTAGGAGGTGGGTCTAAATGACTTCTCAAGGTCCCTTCCAGCCCAGCATTTGTAATTCTAAGTTCTACTGCCTGATAGGTTTTAAGCCCGTTTAAATGGGTTTGTCTGGTAAAGCTGGTGAAAATGGCTACAGATGTTCAGCTACGATATTTCAAGCTTACTGCAGTGTTTCCCATAGCCTTGTGAACAGATGTCACTTTGCTACACGTTCTTAGTTGTTTAAGACTTACCATTTTTGAGACAACACATTTAAAGCCTGGACTAGGTGCCATAGCACAGCATTTAGCCTTGCTGTTTTAGGTCTTTTGCAATGAAATCCTCAAGCATAGAAACCTGAGGAAATAAATGATATTTTTCATTTCACTGAATTCCCCTGGATTCAAGCAGATTCTTGCTACATTGTGTATGGTTTAAACTGTAATGTTGTTTCCTATCTTTAGTGGTTCCATTAGATTATATTTCTCAAGGCTTCCTAATATATTAACTGTTCCAGGCTTATTTAAATACACAACTCTGCATTGTCCTTTATAATTTACGTTAGATATTATTGTGGTAAAGAATTATCAATCCAAAACAAGCCTGGTCTCCACATATATTAAAAGCCCCCCCTTAAAAGCTTTAAGAGTCAATATTATCCTCTCAGTGTATGAAGAATTTAGATTAGTGTTGTAAGTTACCACACAGTCTTTAAGTTCCATAAAGCAAAACAGGTGCACAGTTAAGAAAATTGTCTCTCCAAATATGTAATATCAATTGATCAGCCAATTCAGAAGAAATTATTAATAATTTGAAGTCTAGCTTTGAAAAGCTTTGCTAATGAGATATCACATTCAGTGCAGAAAGACAGGGAAGCACAGCACCATCTACTGTGCATATCTATGTATGTTTAAGAGTACATACAATGAACAGTACACTTAGTTTTATGCTGACAAAATATTCAGCAGTGACTCGCATAATGGCTTCATTACACAGCATCGAGATGGAAGCAGCCAGATGTTATAGACAGAGACTAACAATGGGGATTCAGAGCCAGCAGGCAGGTAGCACACAAATCAAGGAAGTTATCAAAAGCTGCACGTAGAAAATAGTTAGTAGCAATGTTTCAGCCACAAGGGTTAACACAGGAATGATCTCCAAAGATACAGAACTCTGCTGATCCTTGATGGCACCATTCCAAATTGGGGATGCTGCAAAAGATCACTGCTCTGCAGCAGGAGATCTGGGAGGCACTGAGGAACAAAAGAAAGTTTGTAAACCTTTTTCTGCATTGATGCATCTACTCCAAACCTCCAATGTTAGGAACAGTAGTGCAATCAGGGTATTTTTTGGACCATGTCATCTAACCCTGCTCTCAAGTGGTACAGTGTGCCAGTGTCCTGTCCTGTCCTATCCACATTATAGCTCAAGCTATTGGTAGCACAGGAATAGCTGCACTGATGCAGAAAAATACTTGGAAATTCTTGTAGTGCAAATGAACCTTCGGAGAAAGTGATATGTGCAATGCACACTGTGACGTTGTACCCCATAATGCTTTATAGAAATGTGCTTATGAGTGTAAATATGAATAACTAGAATATGTTCTATGCTAGATATGCCATGTAATATATCTTTACAAAGGTTATGTTCTTCTGCATGTATTCATCCTATTCGTATGCATGTATCACATTTATATCTGAAGTTATTAGCATTGGCTCTATGCTCGTATTTAAAGCGTCTGCTGTAGAAAGCACCTACGGCAGATTTGATCAACATAGTGGGAAGGGGTTATTCTAGTAAATGGAAGTAGTTGGCTAACAATGGATCTTGATAGATGCCAATCCACATCTGAGCTTTCCTGGGAACGTTTGGGCTAACATGTGGGCAATGGCTCGGCCTATAGAGAACTGAGTCATGCATGGACATATGACTTGCCCATGTGACTCCAAAACTCCATCTTGTAGCTGTGATTCTACACAGGAGGAGAAAGGGGTTTCCACCCACAAGAGAGAGGCTATATAAGCCCCTGGGAATCCCTCCATTTTGTCTTCAGCTGGCACAAAAGATAGCCTCTCCACCCCAAAGAGATGCCCAAAAGAAACTGGAACAAAGGACAGTAACTACAGGGATGCGAGTGATTGCTGGACCCAGACTAGGAGGAAGTCTAATCTGTAAAATTTCAGAGTAACAGCCGTGTTAGTCTCTAAGGTGCCACAAGTACTCCTGTTCTTCTTTTTAATCTGTAAAAGAGGCTTATTGGAACGTCTCTGAGGGTGAGATTTACCTGCATTTAGTTTCCTACTGTATTAAGCTTAGACTTGCATGTTTTATTTTATTTTGCTTGGTAATTCACTTTCTTCTGTCTATTACTTGGAACTACTTAAATCCTACTTTTTATATTTAATAAAGTCACTTTTTACTTATTAACCCAGAGCAAGTATTAATTCCTGGGGGAGCAGACAGCTGTGCATCTCTCTCTATCAGTGTTATAGAGGGTGAACAATTTATGAGTTTACCCTGTATAAGCTTTATATAGGTTAAAACGGATTTATTTGGGGTTTGGATCCCATTGGGAACTAGATATCTAGGTGTTGGAGACAGGAGCACTTCTTAAGCTGTTTTCAGTTAAACCTGCAGCTTTTGGGGAATGTGGTTCAGAACTGGGTCTGTGTTTGTAGCAGGCTAGCATGTCTGGCTCAACCAGACAGGGCACTGAAGTCCCAAGCTGCCAGGAAAACGGGCTCAGAGATAGTCCCAGCACATCAGGTGGCAGTTCCAAAGGGGGTTTCTGTGACTTAACCCGTCACACACACTTTGTGGGGCCATGGCCCAACATCCTTCTGCCCTTTCTGGGAGGCTAGCACTGCTATGGGCACTAGCCTTGGGGAGTACTTTTGCTCAGGAGAACACTAGGGCTACTGTTGTGCCCTGCTTTTGCCCTGGGGGAAAAACTGATGAAAACTTCTTTGTGGCCTCTAAGCCATGCACACCTGCATAGGACAGAACCCAATCTGGCCTATCGTGGGGAATTAAGAAAATTGCCAGTGATGCCGCAACAAGTTCTCCAGAGTTTAGAAGCTGAAGGTAGTCAGACTTTGTTGCGTTCCCAACAAAAAACTACAGACGAAAACTAGAGCTGTGCAAAGTGATCAATTTTTGCATCACAAGCAGTAATGTGCAATAACTAATATTCAGTGTGCCAATAAATGTCATCAGACTGAAAATGTCACCATTTCAGCCACTGCATTCTGCATTCTTGGGGTGGGGTGAGTGAGTAGAAATTCAGCTGGAGGAGCAAAGTTTTAGATTTCAATGATTTTTTCCTAGGCAGAGTTTTATGGAAAATATTCACCAGTTTTTCTGGTGTGAAATGAGAGGCATTTGCCCATGGAAACTATTTTCCATTTTTCACATCCCCCAAAACAATGCGAACAAAAAGGCTTTGCTATTTCATGAACTGAAACAATTATTTTTTATGGCCAGTGAGAATTTCCTGTCATTGCTCTGAGTCCCCACAACAGGGTATGCTTTTCCCTCCATGCACATTGGAATTCCTACAGAAACCAGGAGCCAAAACCTTAGAATGTACACATCACAAAACTTAAAAATATTGCATGCACTTGTTTCTAGTGCAAGGCCTTGACTCGTGTCAAAAAATTGCATGTGATCTGCCAATTTTCAGCTTGAAAAAGACCTGCATGGCTCTTGCTATAGTCAGTCAGTTATCAGGAATGTGCAGAGTGTTGTCATGGTAGATGTTTAGGAATCCAATCCACTGGAATTAGTTAACCAGCTTTTCTACTGGTGTATTTCCAGCCCCAATACCTAAAGCTTGTTTCTCTAGTGACTTACACACCAGCATAAATCACTGTAAATTACTATAGTGGGAAGAGAATCAGCCCCAAAATGTTCAACCTATTTCTTAACTGTTTCATCATTTTGTCTTTTTATCTGAATGAGCCTGCAGGATCCCAGTCTAGAGTGAAACCCTGACCGCACTGAAATCAATGGGAAATTTTGCTATTGACTTCTAAGGATAAAATCCTGACTCCTCTGACTTTTACCACTTGAAATCATTGTTTAAATCCCATTTTTATAGGTAAATCACAACTGGCAGTGAGCTTGGGCACCTCATCCATGTTGCTATTTAGGCTCCTAGAGAAACCTCACATAACTAGGCACAACTGCTGACGATGCAGCCAGGACAGTATTGGTGATTTACGTCAGGCCTGACATTGGCAGAGCCATGTGTGGAGGCTTGCAAAGTACCTGTGTACACGGGTTTGCCTACACTAGAGTTAGTGAGCCTGTTTTAATGTGAGTTAGTTGATTGAGTCCTGAGCTAAACCACAAACATGTGGCCTGGAACATTTGTGGAATGTATGGAATTGCATTTACAGGTGTTAGTTAACTTGAATTAAAACAGGATCACAAACTCTAACTTAGACATAGTCACTGATGTCTCCTTCAAGACTATGAAGTGCACCTACAAACACTTGAAAAATGCTGCTGGAATGCTGCTTGTTCTCAGTGCAAGAGCTCTGTTCTACACCCGACCATCACTACATCACAGGTGAAACCACTACATTGATTTACATCCCAAAGCTGCAAACATTGTGCGGAACAGCCTTGCAGTCTACAGCAAGTGGTAGCACCTAACTCTCACACAAATCTTGTGACTCAGAGCACCAGTTAACATGGAATAATTCACAGACTGCCCCATCTCTGAAGCTTTCAATTTAGCTGACTTTAGTAACTTGGTTGAAAACAAACAGGGCCAAATTCTGCTTACCTTATCATGCAAGTAGTTCCATTGGCTTCAACAGTCCTGTCAGAGGGACTGATCAATCCGTCCCTAAGTCAATGGGAAGACTTACTGATTTCAGTGGGTACTGGTCAAGCCCCGAGTGATTATGGATAGCCCACGGTGTTGACCAGCTTGAAGACAAGGCATTGCAGGCTCATTCTCAGATCGATAGGCTGAGTTTTGTTGCTATCTGTGAACCAGTCAGAAAATAACTAGTGGTTCTGTTATTTTTCTAACATTTGAGATTGAGTCTTACATTATAAGTCAAGCTGGCTGAATACCATGAGTTTAAAACTGATAGAAGGAAATACTACTTACACAATAATTAACCTGAAATAGTTTAGCATCCAAGTCATCATTCCTAACCGGGATGCCCTTAACTGCTTGTAATTAAAGCCATTCTATTCAGTTAAAAATGGGTCATTTCCCTACAGCAGTGTCTTCGCTCACTGAAGCCAGCACTCCTCTAAGCTACTGCTCTATTTGATTCCCCTCATTTCAACAGCCTGCAAATTGATTTCTTTTCCAGTATTTGAGATTCTAAATAAGTCTCACACCTTTCACTAGTTCAGAGGTTTAAAGGGAAACTGAGCTCCCTGAGAAAGCTGTCTTCTCTTCTGGCATTGCAAGAATTCCTCACAAAAGGAAGACAGTCAGACTTTGCAACAGACCCGGTGTTTAAACAAAAAACAAAACAAAAAAATATATTTTTTTAAAATAAAAAGAAAGGCACCTTATCAACAAGCTGTAGGTGGATACAGAGGTCACAGCATAACTTCCTTAGTGCTGGCCACCTCCAAATCAGACAGTTCTGACTGCTGTTCAAGGAGAGCTGCAGCTCCTAATTCAGGTCTAACTTATCAAACTCACCTGGAAGAACCAAGCAGTCAGGAGGCTCTCAGAGGTCATCCACAGAGAGGTTGCTGCTGCTGCTGCTGCTGCCCCCTTCACTATCTAATTTGGACTGAAGCAGTCTGTTGTTTCATATGGAATAAGATAAGCATGCCGCCACTGAATCCATGAAAAACATTGTTATAAGGGCTCTCAAGAAAGGGCAAGACCCAAGTGTGCTAGGCACTGTACAAATAAGCAAAGAGAAAGTCCCTGCCCTGAACATCTCACAGTCAATGTTAGACGACAAGATGCAACAGGTAGATGAAACCAAGAAATGGGGAGGACTGGGGAAGAGGGAGGACAACAAGACAACAATAATGCAAGTATGTTTCCATGCAGACTAGCTGTGTGCACAATGCCATTCACCACCTGCCTAGTTAGCCAGCAGTTGATGTGAACTGTTGGCATGACAGCATAGAGGTATCAGATGGGGTCCAGTTGTGCTGGATGCTATACAAACGTGGTGAAAAGATGGTCTATGCCTCAAAGAGCTTATAGTATAAATATCACAGACAACAAATGGATACAAAACCAGATGCGGGAGGAGTACAGGGTAACAGTGAGGTAAGTGTAATAAGCACTGGTCATAGTATGCCAGCTGCCTAAGCTACTGGGGGCATCACATCACTGACCGTCACCAACATTCTCAGCCTTCACCACCCATTAATCCACCTCTCCTGCTAGTACCAGTTTTCTCCTATAACACAGCTTATGCATGGCAAAAGCACCTCCCGATTTCCATAGAGCTAGTCTCATCCTCCAGATTCCTCCTTCAGACTCATGAGACTACCACAGTACAAATAATTATACACAGTAATTAGATCTTATACCCAGGGGAGGTCTAAATCATGAAATACCTTAAAGGTGAGAACAAGTTTATATTTGATGCAGAGGATAAAGGGGAGCCAATGGAAGGATTAAAAATGCACATGTGATATAATTAAAGCAACATGCACAGTAGATTTTTGTCAGCAATGTTTTGAATGGACTTGGTTGCAGTAATTAAGACCAGAGAAGGGAATTAAAGGAGGAATGATCATTGGTATAGGCTATCATGGGGTGCTCTACTCACCACATTATGGTGCCCCCTCCTGGCCTTTCCCAGGATTAGCTCTGTACAGACGGATGCCCCCTCCTGCAGTTGCACTCCTCCTCTTTCTCCCTCTACAGCCCCTTTCTTACTCCAGGAACTGCAGCCTCCTCTTCATGACTTGGTCCTCTGGGCAGGTCTCTGTGTGGTTCCCCTTCTGGGGATGTGTATCAAAATCCCTGCTCACCAGCAGTCTCAGGCAGTCCTCCCATTCACTGTCCCAGGTATACGTGCTTGAAGTGGTTTCCATCATATACAGGGTTTACAGTTTGGTTCAATGGCTCGCAGTACCACCACTATAAAAATTGTTCTAGCACCCCTAGCCACAGGTACCTCTCCTTCAGTGGCCAGTAGGGGAACCCAGGCCCACCCTCCACCCTGGGTTCCAGCTCCAGGATCCTCTAAACAGCAGCCATGGTGTTTCCTTCTGCACCCTACTGTCTTTCCCTTACTTCCTGCCTCTCCCTACTCCCCTAGGTTTGCCAGCCTCTCAACACCTTCCTCAGGGAGTAACTATGGGCTACTTGTCTCTATTACCCCACCCAAACCAGCTCCCTCTTCCCAGGGAGTGATTGCAAACTACCTCTTTACTGCCCCCACTGCTTCCAATTTCCTGTCTTTATATAAGTTCTGCCTGTTCCCATGCAGGTGAGTTTCCCCTAATTAAGGCTTTCCGCGCAGGCTTAATTCTCCCAGATTTCAGCCTAATAGGCTGATTTGGCCCTCCTGGCCCAACTCAGCTCTTCTGGGGCCAGTGTAGGGAGTACAGCCCAACACAGCAGCCAAGAGGAGGTTGTGGGTGGAGTTGTTTTTGAGGCGGAGGGTGCAGTGGCAATAACAAGAGGTTTTCATAAACAGAAAAACAAAAAGAGCTTGGGCTACAGCCCAGGTGGTCACATGCTGTCAAAGACCTTCCCCAGGGCCAGCTACAAAGTAGGGCCTTTATAGAGTATTGTGAATTCAGTCTAGAGCTGAGTGAAAACTTGAATTCCCATCCCACAGGAAATGTCATTTCGATTTTTTTCATCCCAATTCAGGATAAAAACAAATGAAAAATTCCAAAACATTGTCTGGAAATTCTGAAACATCTAATTTCAGTGTATGGAACCAACTCAGAACATTCTTTCCTGATACAGTTCAATAGAACCGCATGTAATCTGTTCTACAGGTACAGAAAAGATACAGAAAAGGGCAACAAAAATGATTACGGGTATGGAGCAGCTTCCATATGAGGCAAAATTAGCGAGAGTGGGACTTTTCAGCTTGGAAAGGAGATGACTAAGGGAGGATACAATGGAGGTCTATAAAATCATAACTGGTATGAAGAAAGTAAATAAGAAAGTGTTATTTACTCCTTCTAATAACACAGGAACTAGGAGTCACCAAGTAAAATTAATAGGCAGCAGGTTTAATACAAACAAAAGGAAGTAGTTCTTCATACAATGCAGTGTCAACCTGTGGAACTCATTGCCAGAGGATGTTGTGAGGGCCAAGTCTATAACAGGGTTCAAAAAAGAACTAGCTAAATTCATAGAAGATAGCCATTGATGGGTCTATTAGCTAGGATGGGCAGGGAGGCAACACCATGCAACAAAGTGTCCCTAGCCTCTATTTGCCAGATGCTGGGAATGGACAAAAGGGGATGGATCACTTGATAATTGCCATGTTCCATTCATTCCCTCTGAAGTACCTGGCATTGGCCACTGTTGGAAGACAGGATACTGGGCTAGATGGACCTTTGGTCTGACCCAGTATGGCCGTTCTTATGTTCTAAGGTTTATGGAAGTGACAGCTGCACCTAGGCTCTCTTTCTCCACCTTGGATTTGTTGCTCTGACATTAGGTCCAGCTGTGCTGTGTGATGACGGAGTTTGTCCAGGTACTCTGTTTTGCATACTTCATTAACTTAATTTTGCAGAATTTCCATTTAAAAAAACCCAGAACCAAGACCATTTTAGCTTCTGCTCCAAGTGTTATAGGCAAAAAAAAACGTTGTGCCAAAGGTGACTTTTGTATTTGTGCCTGTTATGGGAAAAAATAGAGTTTTAAAGACACTAAATTGTCTGAAATTAAATGGCAAAGGATTTGTTCATGTTGACAGCACACTGATTGCTAGGAGCCAGCAGGCTTACTTACATGGCATAGGGGTATCATTGTGACCAACCTAAACATTTTAATTATTGTTTTGGCAAAAAGTGTTGCTTGCTGACATCCTGGTAGCTCAGAGGACTCCTGAGGCTTGGTTTTCAGGTCACTAAGGCAGAGGTTGCAAATTCCATCTGGCAAACCATGCTTTGGGCTTCAAAAAAAATGTATGATCAACCCTCAGTTTTCCCTCAAACCACAGAAATATGTTTATTTCATGAAATATGCAGCATAGCTAACCCCTTTAAAACTGCTGACAAGCACTTTCTAGAAATCTGAGTTTCAAACCAGACAGCCTTCTCTTAAAGACCATTGATGGAGTCCAGACAGCACTGCTTTTAAAAATACTTCTAACTAATATTTGGGATTTAAAAACAACAACAGCAAGATAAATACATCTGTTTCTACTAAGCTGACCGAGACAATGGACTCATGGTGTCTATTCCCCCTGGGATCCTGCTGAATTTGGGACTCCTTTAGAATACTCCATAATAATGATCTCTTTAAATGAAGTCCAAATGTGAAAGAACTGCAAAGCCGTTGGTAAACTCTTCCTGTACTCAAAGACAATTACATTAGCAAAAGTTGCCCTGACGTTTCATATTTTAATTTATGTTCCCGTATTGCCCCGCATTATTAGAAAGTAAAGGGGATGCTTTCTTTTCAGACAGAACCATAAAGATGTTTTAAAACAATACTGGCTGATGGCAGTGATATAGTTACTCAAGGCTATCTCTCAGGAGAGTGCCACATAATTTCCTTTGTGCATGTCCCAAAAGAGTATACTATCTAATTCTTGGCCTATCCAATGTTCTGTAAAATTCACAAATGTACCCCCATTGATTTTCAGTCCACAGTGTGTTGATTTCCAGTCCACAGTGTGTTGGGTGAAGAGAAACAATAACTGTATATAGAAAATATTGATTTGGGACCATTGATTCAAGGCTCCAGGGTATCAAAAGATTAGTTACTTTTAAGGGAAGTACTAAAGGTGACTTTCAACTACTTCTTTATTGACAAATACAGACTAGATAAATCCTTCTATTCAAAGCTGCAAGACATTGAACCAGAACCCATTACAAAAGAAATTCTGTTCATACATAATAGAGCCAGAGAAAAGGAACCAAGTAAGCATTTCTGGTAATGTTTTCCAGTAAGGTAATCAGAATGTAAGTGCTGTGCCATTTTACTGTACATCTGTACATGGAAAAGGAAAGGGCAGAAGGCAGCTGTGCTATTGTGTGACCTGTAACAGGGAACCAACAGGGCATCTTTAAACATAGGGTGAACAAGGTAAATAAACAGCCCAGTGCCATGAGTTGCTAGGCACCCTTGACTCCTACTGAAGCCAATGGGTGTGGAAGGCACCTACTACCTCACCGGATCAGGTCCATGGCTAGCAGCTATGTTTTGGCAAGGAAGCTGTACAGGAATGATCTTGAAAAGCAGAGGATATAGCCAGTGAAGAGAGTCTATTCACATGGTGTACATATAGAGTGGGAACAAAAAAGAGGGGCTGGATATCAGAGAAAGGGCACTGAATGCAAGTATGGAGCCAAAAGGATGAGGGCAGAGAGGGAATCTCTGCGGGTTTGAATCCAGCTGACAAAAAAGGACCATATTGTGAGCAACCATTATGTGGGTGTGCAGCAGAGTAGAAAGCACAAGGAGCCTCATCTTACAACAGCGCTCAAGGGCTAGCGATGAATTAGGGTTTCCAGGTGTCCGGTTTTCGACTGGAGCACCTAGTAGAAAAGAGTTCTTGGTGGCTCGGGTCAGCACTGCTGACCGGGTCATTAAAAGTCTGGTTGGCGCAGGACTGGCAGGCTCCCTACCTGGCTCCCTGGAAGCAGCAATACATCCCTCCGGCTCGTAGGCAGAGTGATGGCCAGGGGAGCTCTATATGCTGCCTCCGACCCAAACACCGGCTCCGCAGTTCCCATTGGCCAGGAACTGCAGCCAATGGGAGCTGTGGGAGTGTTGCCTGCAAATGGGGACAGTGCGCAAAGCTGCCTGGCTGCCCCTGCACCTAGGAGCCAAAAGATATGTCGCCGCTTTCAGGGAGCCACCCAAGCTAAACACCACCCAGAGCCCACACCCAACACTCCCTCCCACACCCCAACCCCCTGCCCCAGCTCAGAACCCCCTCCCGTACCCAAACTCCCTCCTGGAGCCCACACCCTACATCCCCTCCCACACACCAATCCCCTGCCCCAGCCCGGAGCCCCCTCCTGCACCCTGAACCCCTCATTTCTGACACCACCCAAGAGCCCACACCCCCAGCTGGAGCCTGAACTCCCTCCCAAATCCCTGCCCCAGCCCGGTGCAAATGAGCGAGTGAGTGAGGGTGAGGGAGAGCGAGCGACAGAGGGAGGGGGATGGAGTGAGTGGGGCTTCAGAGAAGGGGCAGGGCCTCAGGGCAGGGACGGGGCAAGGGTGTTCGGTCTTGTGCAATTAGAAAGTTGGCAACCCTAGCGATGATTGCAGTCCCTGTCCTTCCCAAGCACAAGGACTAGCGAGCTAGTGCCACTAGAGGTGCCAACCACTCCAAGGCTTGACTGTGCCTCCCATGCCACTGTAGGCAGCAGGGCTGACCAAAAGGGAAACAGACACTATACCCCTGTATTAGATGGCAGAGCAGCTGTGCTAGTCCAGTGCATCTGGGAGCTCCAGAAACGACTGTACCCCTGGGATGCTGCAGCATTACTCCACCCTATCTCAGGGCTGTGACTTAATGACACCATATAACTTCAGAATTTGAGAGTGGAAAAAAGGTGAAGCAGGGGCTGCAATAGACTAAGTCCCTGTGTTATCCTTTCCTATAGGGTCCATTTGTCAATTTATAGTTAATTTAGCTTTTATTTGCACTCATAATTTAGGCATACTATTATGTCATGGAAACACTAAGATTTCAACTGCCATTCAAGAGAATATCAGTCTGGAGCAAGATAACATGGAAAAACAACATCCTTTATGGTAACAGATTGGGTTTTTTTATAAAGCTTCTTTCATACAAATATAGCAATGTTGCAAACATTTCTCAGTCTGTTTTAATGTTCGGAACTTACAAGAATACCTTATTCAGGAAATCCACCCTTGAGCAGAGGGCTTCAGTGGGACTGAAGTGATTAACATGCCTACTGCTGGCCCACTGCATGGAGGAGAATTTCACTCATTTTCCCGAATAAAGCAAGACACAGTGGATTTTTAGGCGGAATTTAGAAAAGTCAGGAGTATTAGAGAGAGACACAGGTTGGTTAAAAAGGCTATTTTGTAAAATAGAAGACAAAATGGCAAAAGACTTTGCCCTAAAGGTGAAGAGGTGAACAGGGAAAACAGAAAGTGCTGTAGTCCAAAGATAAGAGAACAGTACAAGCAAACATGATTGGGTGTACAACATTTTACAAATATATATATATACATATATATATGTAAGTTTGCAAGGTTGGACAAGCTATATTACACATACACACCTATTGCCCAGAGATTACAACACTGTTCTTTGAAGGACAGTCAGTGGAGGTAAGTAAAGACTGGTGTCATTTTGTGACACAACAGGAGTGGAGGTATTCCAGACCAGCCAGGGTTTAGTTAGGAAAGATTGCAAGATGATTGCAAGGAACTGCAGTGGAAGAGAGAGTATAAATACTGATAATGATGTGGGCCAAAGGACACTCATGAAAAGGGCAAATTGTATCATAGAGGTAGGATAAGCAGTCAGGTAGGTGATGTTGAAAAAAAGAACACAAAAAATGGATACGTCTAGAAAATAAAGGTGTAAAAGTCATATATTTTGGGCATGAGAGTTTTCCTTAGTCAGAGAAGGGACCAGGTTGCTCCATGTGTAGATTTACCATTATCACAGTTGAATCTCAAACTAGAGCCATGGAGATCTAGGGGATACCAGGTGAACTTAAGGCGAGCTTCCCTCTAGATAAAGCAAGAGAGCAAGTGTCAAGATTCATTCAGCTAAAGAGTCAGTTTACATCACCTTGTCATACAGCACCCTAAACACCTTTATGTGACCATCACTTATTTGCAGGAATTCCACCAGGATTTCAACAATTTCCACCCCCCATCAACCTCAGCCTGGATCAGAGATCCACTTCCTGGACTCTACAGTGCAAATAAGCGACGGTCACATAAACACCACTCTATACCGGAAACGTACTAACCGCTATACTTACCTACATGCCTCCAGCTTCCATCCAGACCATAATCCATTGTCTACAGCCATGCCCTAAGATACAACTGCATTTGCTCCAATCCCTCAGACAGAGACAAACACCTATAGGATCTCTATCAAGCATTCTTAAAACTACAATACCCATCTGGGGAAGTGAAGAAACAGATTGTCAGAGCCAGAAGGGTACCCAGAAGTCACCTACGGGACAGGCGCAACAAACAAAGAATGCCACTAGCCATCACCTACAGCCCCCAACTAAAACCTCTCCAGCACATCATCAAGGATCTACAACCTATCCTGAAGGATGATTCCCAAGGTCTGTGAGATTGAGGGAACAGGCCAGTCCTCGCTTACAGACAGCCTCCCAACCTGAAGCAAATACTCACCAGCAACTACACCCCACACAACAGAAACACTAACCAAGGAACTAATTCCTGTAACAAAACCCATTGCCAACTCTGTCCCGCATATCTATTCAAGGGACAGCATCATAGGACCTAACCACATCAGCCACACCATCAGGGGCTCATTCACCTGCACATCTACCAATGTGATATATGCCATCATGTGCCAGCAATGCCCCTCTGCCATGTACATTGGCCAAACCGGACAATCTCTATGCAAAAGAATAAATGGACACAAATCAAACATCAAGAATTGTAACATTCAAAAACCAGTAGAAGAGCACTTCAATCTTCCTGGACACTCAATAACAGACTTAAAAGTTGCCATTCTTCAACAAAAAAACCTCAAAAACAGACTTCAACGAGAAGCTGCAGAACTGGAATTAATTTGCAAACTTGACACCATCAAATTAAGCTTGAATAAAGACTGGGAGTGGCTGGGTCACTACAAAAAATAATTTTCCCTCATTTGATACTCTCACCATCTTGTCAACTATTGGGAATGGGCCACATCCACCACAAGGCATGTTTTTTCAGTCCTTTGGCCATTCTGGGGGCTTTTCTCTAAACCTTCTCCAATTTATCAATATCCTTCTTGAACTGCACACAATATTTCAGGAGCAGTCACACCAGTGCAAAACACAGAGATAACAAAACCACCTTATCCCTACTTGAGATTCCCATGTTTAAACTTGCAAAGATCACATCAGCTCATTATAAAATAAGTTCAGTAAGCAGATCAAATTATTATTACACAAGCCATCATAACATAACCATATTGAAAGAGCTAAATTATTGAAATAATGTAATTCATAGACACCTTAATGGGAACTATTCTTTCAGTCCATTCTAGGAAATTCTAAAGTACCTATTAATTTTCTTCTGAATTGGCTAAAGTACCCCCATGATGTGGGTGGCAGCCCAGACATATCAGAGACAGACAGAAACATAATGACCCCTTTTCTTCGTTTTTCTATATTGTGCTGGTGCAAGAGATGCTGCATGAGCAAAAGGCAACAGGGTGACTTCACAGTATTTGTGGGAGAGAAGGGCTCAAAGCTGGAAAACCTCACACCTGGATTTTGAGCATTGCTGAGTCTGGGTTTAACCAGATCGGAGTTATGGATTTGTCATAGAAGATTTGTCACATTTGATAGAAGAACCATTTGCAAAATTCAGTTCCTGATCTGGGTTCAGAATTCAGACAGCCCCAATGTTCATGGGTGGTCAGATCCAGATATTTGATTCTGATCCATCTATAATTCTTGCCCACATTTGGGGGGTGGAGAGGGCATCACCTTTTTTTTTTTTTTTTTTTTTAGAAGGGATGGACAACTTATCCTGTCCTTTTCTTTTCATATCATCTAGATGGAGTCTATCACATACACAAACTTTTCAATATTTCAGTCAGATTCATTATTTGAATAGGGCTACTCTCTTGATAACACAATCCCTGGAGAACTAAGGGCAGGTCTTCACTACAGGGGAGGGTCGATTTAAGATACGCAAATTCAGCTACGCGAATAGCATAGCTGAATTCGATCTATCGGAGCCGACTTACCCTGCTGTGAGGACGGCGGCAAAATCGACCTCCTCGGCTCCCCATCAACGGCGCTTACTCCCACCTCCGCTGCTGGAGTAAGAGCGTCGATTCGGGGATCAATTGTCGCGTCCCAACGAGACGCGATAATTCGATCCCCGAGAGATCGATTTCTACCCGCCGATTCAGGCGGGTAGTGTAGACCTAGCCTGAGATTTTAAAGCTTCAGTGCCCTGTGCATTTAATTAGTAACCTTCTAAACAGCAAAAGAAAAGAAGCATTTATTCTTCTATATCTAAATTATTCTAAGACAATAATTAAATTGCTTTGCCAAAAAAATGATTCTGTTCTGAAAGCTATTTTTGTCATAATATTGAGTTTTCACATATGCCTTCCATTAATAAATTATAAGTGCCCATGACACATATCTACTATTTGTTTAGTCTGTGTCAGCTTCGTTTGGTATTCTGAATACATTGATTTACTAGCCAGCACTTCTCTCTACAAGTATCAGAATTCAACATTTCAAGAAGAAAACGTTGTCTGTGTATTCTTCAGACATCTCTACCTGACCAGGTTGCTGTGCATCCGAGTTTCACATCCACAGAATTTGCCTCCAGCAATGGAATACATGGAGCCCTGTGGGAAACTGTTCTGCTGATCTTGGTGGCCTGAGCCTTTCCTCCCACATGCCCATGCAGAGCAAGGAAAGTGCACTGAGTGAAATGCCTATTCTTGTTCTCAAAGGGATACACCATCTCTATACTTTGTTCTGAAAGAACTATAGTAACATCCCATTGCAAGATCATATGCCAACAATTTCTGACTGGAGCCATTCTATTCAAAATATCCCATCTCCACAGAACCCGTTTGCTACCCTGCTATCTAGGGTATGTCTTCTTTAATTTCTAAAGTTACACATCCCAGGATGTGTAACTTATGTGGGATTTCAACTCGATTTTGATAATCCTTTTGATGTCTCTGTTCCTGTCAGCAGAGGCCATTCTTTCACTTTGAATTATTCTTGTTAAACAGAAGTGTGTGATGAGTGAGTGAGCTGGGGCCATTTTTATTGATCTTTGTATCAGCAGGGATTTTTCAGGCCAGGGATGTCTTGAAGTTGCTAACTGTGGGTTGTTGTTTTTTTAATTTGTGCCTATGACTCACTCAATAAACCTATTATGTCACCTTGATGTTGGCTGTCTCTTACCACTGGTTGAAAAAGATAAAAAGAAAAAAAGACAAATGTATCTCCCTCGACCCTTTTTATATGGGTTTCTATTCTGTGCTTAGATGTCAAAGTGACAGGTGCTTTAGATCGATAGACAGGCAGGTGGTGAATACAGCTAGTTTCCAGCATTCTGAAAATGTGTGTCCTTTCTATATGAAGAACCTGGCAGAAAGTCTCTTAATGAGCACACAGAGAAGAGTCTAAAAGCAACTAGTCTAATAACTATTCAATGGAATAGTCTTAATCAAATGTGCCAGACTGAAACCATTCCTTACTGAAGTTACAGACAAAGGGCCTATTCAGAGTCTTAAAGTAACATGTGTATGGAACTCCAATTCTGATCACATATTACTTACACAGGGACTTTCAGTTTTGGTCATCATCTTATCAGAAATACATTGACAAACTGAAGGAGGTAAACCAAAAATAATCAAGGTGTTTGAGAGGAATGGTTGATTATGCTACCTTTATTCTGTCAGTCTCACAACTCTTAGCTGGCCAGTGTCCCAATGTAGTATACATGATACTACTGCTAACATTATCTCCAATTATTCAGTTGCATTTTTAAGTGAACTTGCTTTGATGGTGTTCACATCCCTTTAGAGTTCCCTTGTGCATAGACGCTAGGAAACAAGATTATCAGCAGGAAAGTTTTTCAAAACATAGTAAATTTTAAACAATTATCAGGAAAAAATTGGATTTTGCTGCAAATACAATTTCAAAACCCCATTCCAAGATTCAGGGCTTGTCTATACAGGGACATCCAAGAAAATGAATTCAAATTAGCTAAAGGTGTGAATTTGAACTGGATCAGTTAAACCTCACTAAATCTCCACAGATAGTATTATTCTGAATTAAAATGTCCTTCATTTGGTTTAGCTAAATTCACTTTGGAAGTGAATTCAACTAAACTCAATTAAGGCCACTTTAATTCCGATTAAGGGTATTCACACAGGGATTTAAGGAGGTTTAACTAATCTACTTCAAATTCACACTTTTAGTTAATTCAGATTAATTTTCCTGGATGTCCCCCATCTAGACAAGCCCTTACTCTTATCCAATCAAGGAACATTAACATACTATATGTCCAGTCAAAACAGTTTGAATTCTGAGTACTCCCAATGAATTGCTCAAACTAGCGACAGACCAAGATTTATAGGCTGAATTATTCAGAAGATTATTTTTAATAAATGTGTTTGAGAAAACAGTGATTTATTTTGGACATATTCACAAAACCACTGAACTAAGCAGACACTTGAAAGGAGCAGAAGGGTAATGTAGTTTCCACTACAGTTTGAAGTGCTTGTACTTATTTGTACTCTGAGGAATTTGTACTTACTGTAGATTTTCTCAAAGCTGCTTTATGTTGTATTCTCTCTCTTGCATTTGGTTTCTGCTGTCTGTGTCTTGTGTGAAAAGGCAAGAATGTTACAGAGATTTGCTTCTCTACTGGTTATTCCCCTTCCCCACACACACTCCATATTTGTGTCACACACATTGTTTCTAGACAGGGTGAAAATACAAAACACCACAAGACCTAACCACAGTCAAGACCAGCCCAGATTCACAGCTGGAGATCTCAAAGGTGCAACATTGTCCGGCAGCCACCCCTCTTCCATCTCATGTAGCTGTGTAAAGTGGATACAGTATTACCAACTACAAGCATTCACATAACATGTCAGTCCCTCTCCCTTTCCCCCGCATTCATGAGAGTTTTAAAATTATGAATTGGAGGTTCTTCTTCAAGATCTTGATTAACTGGAGAATTAGTCTGAAATCAATAAGATGAAATTCAATACAGACAAGTGCAAAGTACTGCACTTAGGAAGGAAAAGCATATGCACAACTGCAAATGGGGAATAATTAGCTAGGCAGTAGTATTGCTGAAAAGGATCTGGGGGTTACAGTGGATCACAAATTGAATATGAGCCAACAGTGTGGTTTAGTTTTTAAAAAAAGCTAGTCTTCTGGGGTGTATTAACAGTGTCTTATGTGAGACATGGGAGGTTACTGTCCCCTCTAGTCAGCATTGGGGAAGCCTTAGCTGGAATACTGTGTCCAGTTTTGGGCACTACACTTTAATAAAGATGTGAACAAACAGGACAGAGTCCGGAGGAGAGCAACAAATATGAAGTCAGGTTTTATAAACCTTTTATATGAGGAAATGTGTTTATTCTTGAGAAAAGACTGAAGAAGGACCTGATACCAATTTTCAAATATGTTAAGGTCTATTATTAAGAAGTCGGTGATCAATTGTTCTCCATGTCCACTGAAGGTAAGACAAGAAGTAATGGGATTAATCTGCAGCAAGGGAGATTTAAGTTAGCTATTAGGAAAAACTTTCTGACTGTAAGGATAGCTGAGCACTGGACTAGGCTTCCAAGGGAGGCTGTGGAATTTGTCATTGGAGCTTTATAAGAAGAGGTTGCACAAATACCAGTCAGAGATACTCTAGGTATACTTGGTCCTACCTCACCTGATGAGGGCTGGGCTCTCGAGGTCCCTTCCAGCTCCCCATTTCTATGATTGTGCATCAGTGTGGATCCCACTGAAGGTGAACATGTTACAGATGAAAGCAAGACCAGAAGGTTTTCTTAAATAGCAATGTCCATCACGGGCATGCAATTGCCCTATACGTTATGCTCCCATATGAGGGCATAAGAGGTGAGGTAGCTGCAATCATCCTTCAGATTCCTCTTACCACCCATGGCAGAGAGACAGAACCTGGTGAGTTCTTGGCTCAGCCTTAATTTCTACAAATTTTCAAGAACACCTTCAGAACTACTTCTGATGCAACAGTTCAGAGCTGTCAATCTGAACTGAATTCTACTGGTCAGACACCCCCTGTACACCTCCCCTTTGTACAGGGCTCCGTAACATAGCAGAGTTGAAATCTGCAAGCTTTAATCCCTGTCCATCCTGCAATGGACTAATCCCCCTGAAAGATGGACATGTAGGGTCTCTCTTCTGATTGGAGAAATTTCATATACAAAGCAGAAGCTCAATCTGCTTGCTGTTCTCTGAGTCATAAGAGACAAGGCTAGAGCTCCATCTTCTGGAACAATCCAAGAAGGTCTCATCAGACTTGAGGAGATGACCTCCAGAGTGCTGCTGGCAGGCAAACCAGCTTCATCCAGCACCCCATCTAGCAGACACACCACACTAAAGAGCAGTCCAGAGAAGACAGCACTGAGTAAAGATCTAGCAGAGACTCCAGATGTAGCTCAGTGTTCTCCCATAAGGACTCTGTAAAGCTTCTGGAGATAAATCTATCAAATCCCACCCAACATCAAGGGTTGTGAAGAAGGCAGAGCCTACGATGTAGCAGACTCCTTCAGCATTGACCGCCGATGCAGCAAACTCCGCCAGCATCCATCAGCGTCAACCCCCACCTCAGAGGATGAGCCCAGAAGAGAACCAAGACAGTCATCGAGATTGAGACAACTACCAATACAAGTGTAGGCCATTGTACCAAGAGTGCCATACGCTTCAGTGCCACTCCTAGATAAAGTCTACCCCCTCCTCACCATATACATTTTCCCCATCTTCTAACAGAGAGCTCTCTCCTCTGAAGTTAGCAGGCAATGATGCAGACAGACCTACAAGATTACCCTACAGGGCTCAGCCACCACTGGCTTATCAAGGATGACACTGGACTGGCCGGTACCCAAAAAGCCAGTCATTTCCTACAACACGCCACTGTAGCCCACCATCTCAGGCATTCACATCCCTAGACAGACCATCTACATCAGAATGCCAGAAAGAGCTAGATTCAGGGACAGAGCAGCACCCTGATCCCCAGCAAAGGACCTTCTGTCTTCATCACCTGAAAAATGGTACCACATGGAAATGGTACCAGCATCGGATGACTTTAAATCATTCCAGGTGCTCCTTGTGAGGATTGCCAAGACCTATTGTGAGAAAGTCAGATTCCTCTACTTCCCTACAGGCCTTACTAGCCAACTATGAGTTTCTAACCTGGGGCAGACTGACACTCTTCCTTGCAAAGCTCCTGCATGGCAACAGAGAGAAGCTTAAAGACATCATTAAAAAAAGGCCAACTAGTGGCCAGGACTTCCCCAAAGGGAACAATGGATGCCTCTGAAACAATGGCCATTTCTGTGGAAGTTGAATCTGTATCTTCCTGTATCTGTATGACTGGCTGGTCAGAGAAAGGTACCAACAGCCTCATGCTATTGCAGTCTCCTGTGTTCTTTCCCTGTTCTCTCAATTAAAACTCCTTGTGAACTACAGAAAATCATCACTCACACCACCAGTGTCTATATAGTTCATAGCAGCTATTCCCAATCTGCAAGAGCCTGCCTCCCAGAGGTCAGGTTCCCATCTCTTCAGTCATTGACAAAGATCATATCCACAGGCAACAGTGCAAACATGTCTGAGACGGTTAGACCACATGTAGGTGTGTACAAACATGATGGCACTGGCCAGATTTCTCCTGCAGCTGTTATGAATGAGACTGAGGTCAGTGTACTCAAGGCATCACATGAGCAAGTGAGTCATAGTCCTCCCTCAGATTCTATAAGAGCTTGTTTGATGGCTAGATCCAAACAACATATGGAAAGGGGTCCCCTTCTGCATCCCCTCCTAGATGATGAGACTCTTATCACCAGCATTTCACGGACAGGCTGGGGTGCCCACCTGAATCATCTGCAGATACGAGGAACATGGTCTCAGAACAACCTGAAGCTACATACGAATATCCTGGATCTGAGGGACATCATTCCTTCCTGCTCTGTGGAAAGCCACAATGCAAGTCCTGCCAGACAACATATCCGCAATGCACTGTATGAACAAGCAGGGAGGCACTCAACCATTCCCTCTTTGCCAGCAAGCCATCAGGCTCTGTACCATCAACACTGAATAGCCCCACTAGTTCTACACCTCCCATCAGTCATCAGTGACCTGGCAGACTCCGTGAGTAGACACGGGATAACCAGCCATGGGTGATCACTGCAGAAGGTCATCATACTGTACAGGCAATATTTCATCAATGGGGGATTCCCAAGAAAGATTTTCTCACCACAGAGTGCCATGCCAAATGTCTGAATTCTGCTCCAGAGGGGTCCTAAGCCCTGGCTCATTGCCAGGAACCTTTCTCCTGTGGTAGTCTTGAGGATGCCTGTATAATTTTTCCAATGATTGCCCTACTTCCCAGGATAATATCCAAGATCAGATGGGACAAGGCTACGATCATCCTAGTCTCTTACTGGCAGATGCAGTTTTGGCAGTCGAACCTATTGCAGATGTTCAGGCAGCGCTCCCTTGCCACCCCACTCACCTTCTGATTTTCCCAGACATAATATCTCTGAGCCAAAGCCAGACCCATGGTCGTAGCATCTGATGGCTTGGACATAGGCTGGCTGACATTGTGACAGACTGACAATGTCCTGTCATACCTTGGACAAACCTTATGGAATTAATATAAACGTTATTGAATTACATTGAATATTTCTGGCTACACATAGTTCAAGATAATGGAGAATCAGCCTGAGAATCTTTGGCCAACATCTTTGGGTCCACTGAGTTGTATTTTACACAGGACACCTAGGGAAGAGACTAAAAGAGGAGGAAGCATAAAACTATCTTTGTATTCCCCAAGGCTTGTGGCCTGAAAAGGGCTGGCTTCACCCCAGCATAAGATGTAATAGCCTCAGGGCTTCTGTGAACTTATACTGGCTTGTAATATTCCCCTTGGAGATGTTTCACTGTCTGGGGATCTTCAGAGCACAGCACACTCGAGTCACACCTTTCCCATCCCATGGGGCCCCCTAAACTGGCTCTACACCAGTCACCCTGTAGGTCAGTTTTGTGTCTCCTTTATGACACAAAGGGAACATATATTGGGAGCTAAGCACAGGTCTATTGATACAATTTACTTTGTTTCAGAGCAGGTGGAGGCACAAACCTCAACACACAAGGACACATTTTAAGATTAAAAATAAAATTGTCAGATTCGATGCAGAATAACCCAGAATGGTAATTACAAATAGCCATGAATATTCAATTCATTTATACTTCATACATCAAACAAAGAAATCTAGGAGGATTTTGGGGTTGTTTTTCATGCAGAAAATATCCTTAGAAATATCTGACTGCTAGAGACTATCATCTCCATTAGCACCTTTTTACCACTAGACCAGGGGTGGGCAAACTTTTTGGACTGAGGGCTACATTGGCATTGCGAAACTGTATGGAGGGCTAGGTAGGGAAGGCTGTGCCTCCCCAAACAGCCTGGCCCCTGCCCTCTATCTGCCCCCTCCCACTTCTGACCCCCTGACTGCCCCCCTTAGAATCCCTGACCCATCCAACCCCCCCAGCTCCTTGTCCCCCAACTGCCCCCCAGGACCCCACCCCCATTCATCCCCCCCTGCTCCCTGTCCCCTGACTGCCCCCCAGAACCTCTGCTCCATCCAACCACCCCCTGTTCCCTGTCCCCTGACTGCCCCACTGAAGTCAATGGGAGTTTTGCCAGGACTTCGTATCCAATGGAAACTAGGAACTCTACTTAAAGAGTTGGCTGAGAAGATCTCTGGCCTGCTGCTGTTCATTTTTAATAAATCTCGGAATACCAGGGACATTCCATACGATTGGAAGAGTGCTAATGTTCAAAAAGGGCAACCAGGATAACCCAGACAACTATAGGATGGTCAGCATGACAGCAATTGTGGGCAAAATAATGGTAAAGCTGTAACAGGACTCATTTAATAAAGAATTAAAGGATAGGAGTATAATTAATGCCAGTCAGCATGGCTTTATGGAAAATATGTCTTGCCAAACAAAGACCTGATTTCATTCTTTGAGATTACAAACTTGATTGATAAAGGTAACCATTAATAAACAGATTTTTGTAGGCATTTGACTTGGTACTGCATGATATTCTGATTAAAAATTAGCACTATACAATATTGATAGATCATATAGTAAGTGGATTAAGAACTAGCTAAGTGACAGATCTCATAAGTATCTGTCAATGGGGAATTGTCATTGTAAGGAAGTGTTTTTAGCGGGGTTCCACTGGGATTGGTTTTAGGCCCAATGCTATTCAACATTTTCATCAATGATCAGGAAGTAAATAAAATCACTGCTGTTACTGAAATGTCGGGTCTGCCTAGCTGAGAGCCAATAACAGCCAGACAGGGATAAGGAAAAGGTTGCTTTATTCTGCAGAAGAAAGGAGAACTTTGTACCTTGGTACAAAAACTCTAACTCATACAAAAAGCCAAAGATCTTTTATACACACTCAAACACAGGCCCTGGTCATGTTAACATTTGATTGGTGGTTAACAAATCCTGCACTTCTGCAATCTGGTTAGTGAAAACTGGTTTGGGACCAGCTCCAACTGCCTTAAGGCTGAGAAGGGAAGACAGTTTAAAAGTTTAGGCTACTGTGTACGTGAGGTGTCTGCTTTCCCCTAATGGCCGCTGGCTGCCATAAAGGCTGCTAGCTGTTAAGGGGTGGGGGGGNCTTTCCCCTAATGGCCGCTGGCTGCCATAAAGGCTGCTAGCTGTTAAGGGGTGGGGGGGAGATCGCTGCTGACTGTCACACTGCTAATAAAATTTGTGGCTGACGCAAAGATTGATGGAGTGGTAAATGATGAAGACAGGGAAACCACACAGAGCCATCTTGATTATTTAATAAGCGGGGCTCATTTAAACAAAATGTATTTTAATACAGTCAAATGCAAAATTACACTTCTAGGAACAAGGAACACAGGCCATACCTACCACATGGGAAACTGTACTCTGGAAAGCACTGACTCTGAAAAGGATTTAGGGATCATAGTGGACAAGCAACTCAACAAGAGCTCCCAGTGCTATGTGGGGTAAAAATGGCTAATATGATCCTTGGATATATAAAAGAGGGGAGTAGCGAATAGGAGCATGAGGGTGATTTTTACCTCTGTATATAGCAATGGCGAGACTGATGTAGGAATACTGCCTACAAACAGTTCTAGTACCCACATTTTAAAAAGGATGTGGAAAAATTGGAGATGGTGCAGAAGAGGACCACAAAAGTGATAGGAAGGCTGGAGAAAATATCTTGCAGTGCAAGACTTGGAGCTCAATCTGTTTAGTTTATCAAATAGAATATTGAGAAATGGCTTGATTACAGCGTATAGATTACAGCGTATACCTTCCTATGGAGAAAACAGGGTACTAAAGGGCTCTTTAATCTAGTGGAGAAAGGCATAACAAGGACTAATGGCTGGAGGCTGAAGCCAGACAAATTCCAATTAGAAATATGGCACAAAGTTTTTAACAACAAACTACCAACGGAAGTTCCATTTCTTGCTGTCTTCCAGAAAGGCATCCAGTCTTGATTAGAAGATATGCTTTAGCCAAACCTAAGTTATTGTGCTCAATAACAGGGGGGGAAGAGAGTGAAATGTAATGACCTGTGATATACCAGAGATCAGACTAGATGATATAATGGTCCCATCTTGCTTTAACCTCTATGACTATTAGTTCTTTATATTGCCACCCATCATAGTACAGCACTTTCCATAGAAAATCAATAGTGAAATACCTAGTGGACATAAAGTGGTCCCCAGCACTTCTCCCTTTGGGGGGCAAAAGCTCTGCTTGGGATCAGTGGCGTAGCCAGGTTCTAAGTGCAGGGGGAGCAAACATAAAAAAGGCACACACACCCCGGCTCCTCCTCTGGCCACACACCCCTTGGCTCCTCCTCCGGCCGCTTCGTGACCCCCCGCTTGGCTGACTCCTTCGGCCGCACCGCGTCCCCCCCCCGGGTCCTCCGGCCATGCTGCGCTGCGGCCACGCTGCACCCCCCCCCCAGAGGGGCTCGGTCCGGGGGGAGGGGGCTGGGTGCAGTGCGGCCCGAGCTGGCCGAAGAAGTTTTTAGGGTGCGGTCGGGGGGGGGGGAGAAGAGGTGAGAAAGTTTCACGCACCCCCGGGCAGGACTCACCAGCTGCCGAGCGACCTTGGAGGAAGCCATGACACTGCGACGGGCGGCCGCCGCGGGAGGGGGAGGGGAAAGGTGCGCGGGAAACTCCAGGCGGTTGGAATGTAACTGGAAGCTAGAGGGTCCGCGTGGGGGCGGGGCAAAGCAAACAGGCAGGGAGAAGCATGGTGCGGGGGGGTGGGGTCATGGGGGTGGCCCGAAGGGCGGGGCCACGCTGTAACCGCTTCGCACCCCTGTCCCGCACGCGACAAGCTGGAGTCTGGGACGTGACGTGAGCAACCAGTCGGTCCCTCCCCCCCTGTATAATGGGCCGCGAGCCGCTGCCAGGAGATGCTGCTGCTGCCGCATTAGCAAGGGGCAGGGAGCGCTTGGCTGATGAGCCCTGAGCCGCCGCAGGCAGCCGTGGTGATGTTGGGGCCACGCTCAACATGGGGTGCGATGGCCCAGGAGCCAGCCCCCTCACTCCTCCAGCCGTGCCCACCGCCCCCCCAATGGCTCCTCTGGCCGTGCCGCCCCAACCTTGCCTGCAGGAGCCCAGCGCCGGCCCAGCAGGCCAAGCTTCAGAGCGGAGCGTGGGTCCCACCCACTGGCGCCATGGTAACCCCTAACTCAGGTGCCACTTTTGGAAAATGTGCTGAGTGGAAGCGGCTGCTTCCCCTGCACTCCCCTAGCTACGCTACTGCTTGGGATAGGGATTTGTCTATCTCACCTGTTGCAAATTGCATTGTCTCTGAACTTTTCTTCATGCTTGGGTAGTGTTTGAAAGCAGTCACCTAGTAATCTTGGACTGTGCATGCTTGAGTACTGGAAGAATGGTTCTGTTTAATATTGCTGGAGACAATAATGGTTCCTTGCATTTCTTATACCATTGCAAACATATTCATGAATAAGTTGAAACAATTATTTTCTGTGCTGTTTTCAATATTGCTTAGTATATCAGTCTAGTGATTTGTTGATGTAACAAGCCAATCCTGTATTCCTTGCCTATTTTTGATTTGGATATCAAATGAACATAGAGTTCGGTCCAATGTGACAACGTACCATCATCTAATGTAAGACCATAATTTAAAGAAAAATAATTTCAGATATCTGCAATCTAGACAGAAACTGAAACCTGATTGCAACCCCAATCTATACCTTCAAGTATTTTCCAGGATATTTTGGTTTTATACTATTTACTGGTAGTTTTGACTATGTGTTGGTATGCTTTAGAATTTGCTACTATCAGTATAAGGAATTATACGTGGTTTGCAAACTACTACAGTTCAGCAGTTTCTCATTTTAACAATGATAGACTATGAAAGTATTTCAATGCAGGCTCTTCTCAGTGCATCCCAGGATACACTAATACTAACAATGGAACAGCCAACATATTTAGACAGCCAAGTGTTAAAATAACAAAAATGGTATATATTAGACATTTGCTCTATTTTTTAGATCAGTAAAGCTGCAAAAAACTTTGTGATCCACAAGTGAAACTTCAAGAAATTTCCCACAAGTACACCCTGTTCATCTGGCCACAGAAAAAGCAAGGTAGAGCAATACATTACCACAGAAGCAGGATATTGATCCACATTTTAGTAATATCATGCCATTATGTATCTTGCTCAACTTCACTGTTTTCATTGAATGGGAAAGAAAGTAGTTCTCCACAGTGTACCTGCTCCTGAGAGCTGTATATAGCACAGCAGGTCTCTTGCAATGCTTTCAGCGAGAGCTATTTTTATACACGCAGCACTTACTTCCCTTGTGTTCTACAATCCATTAAAAAATATAGTGTTTATAGATAGGCCTAAAATTTTGACTTCTCTTATATAGGTGCAGAGAGGTAGGGGGAAGAGGAAGAGGGTGCAGGTTGCTTCCTCCCATAATCCCTCGCACTCCTGTGAAGCCAACTAGAATGGCAACCAAGCACTCCATTGCACGCTAAGTAGCTTGGTTAATGGAGTTACCCTTAGTCCATGATGCTTTTTGGAGCAGTTGTAAGGATCTCTGCTGAGCCAATGAGCTCTGAGCCCATGTCTGCATTAAGCAAGCAGAATGGCTCAGGAGATCGCTGTTAAACTGTTACTGTTCCACAAGCCCAGCAACCTCTCTGATGCATGCCTCTAGCAACTAAAACCAGATTTACCCACCAGTGCAGAGATTCTGTTCTCCATACAGTGACTAGGGGAAGCATAAAGAATTAAATATTGTGATTGTTTTTATTTCAAACTTGCATTAGCTGATTTAAAAAGAAAATAAACCTCAGGCTCCTGTCTGGGGAGAAAACAATGGGTCTTATTGCCAGAGCTTCAGCCAAGGAGCACCCAGCACAACTTTGGAACAACTCTGGGCCAGCTGAAACTTCGAGATAGGGATCACCTGGGTCTAGGAAAGGCCATGCTCCTTGCACTAACAGCAGGTAGGAGGTGGCATAGAAGCCTCTATGGCAGCTCAGAGCTACCTGAGGATACATCTATGCAGGGTGAATCCTCTTGTGACTGGTTGCCCCAGCTTTAGGGTTGCTGTGGACAGAAGTGGCACAAAGTTGCCCTAATGCCACCACAGATCTGGTCCTGGAAGTGGCTATCTGGTAGCAGAAGGAGCCAAGGGGAGTTATCTGGTGTGTCTACCACCTAGCAGGATTAGATGGAGAAGGGAGCACGTGGGAGTAGTCGCATAACTAATGGGGAAGAATACATAGGGTTACACAATGCTTGATGGAAGGGATGGGTGACAGGGATAAAGCTGAGGGGTAGTGGAGAAAGGAAGTAGTCATGAATAGGCCAGGAAGAGCACACATGACGGAAGTGGGTGGAAAGAAGGAAGGAAACAGATAAGGAAGGGGGCCGATGGTAGTTATTGTAAGGGAGAAAATAGACTCTCAATAAGACACTACTGCACAGGCCAAATTATCATACCATCAGGATGTGTTGCAAATTATCACAACTTTATGGCCTTGTTAATTTTTTTAGTCTAGTAAAAAGAATCACTTCTTTTACATTAAAATGTCTAGAAATGTACATAAAACACATATCAAATTCTGTAAGCAATAGGAATACAGCTATTTCTACTTCTTGATTTTCACATCTGTAATCATAGCTCTCTCACTATCACGTTAACCTTGGAATGAAAAGTAAAAAAAAAAAAAAAAACGCAGAGGGAGCATATTTTAAAAATGCAAAAGAAATATGCAGGCAGAGGACGAGTATCTACTCTACACAATAGTTCTGAAGTATCTTAATATCTACCACAGGCGAGCAGAGAGTCTCTAGGCATCAGCTGTTCAATGAGACACAGTAGGTTAGCATTACAAGGCTAAAACATCCACCTTAATTAAAAATAAATTTCCTACACTCCCAAATTAGGAGTAAAAACTGATAAAATATCTTCCATTTTCTCAAAAGCTTAAAATATGCCCTAAATACTTGTGAATTCAACCACATTGCTTTGTAATTTAGGAAAAATGTCTACATCCACATTTTATATTTTAAAACAATTCATATGAATATTATAAACTAATTTAATGTTAATTGTTCTGGTAAAATGTGTATACGAATGACTGGCAGAACATTAAGATTCATAAGAAAGGAACATAAAAGAAAAAATGAATCTATTGTACCCAGTCTATAATTATGTGAATGAGGATATGATGTTAAATGAGCCAGAGGAAGAGCGTGAGACAAATTGACCTAATAGAATATGAGGGTAGTGAAAAATGCATTAGGCCATCCTAATAAATTGTTCATCTCAGCTGGTTTAGTAATTTTATTAATACAAAAACTAACTAAAAAAGGTCCTTTAAGAATAAGCAGAAGTGTTTTTTTGGGGGGGGAGGAGAAAAGCGGGGGGGGGGGTGTCATTAACTTTCTTCTAACATAAAACATGGGGAGATGCAGTTTAACAGCAATTCTGCCCAGTTCTCTGAGGTGGGCAACATCTATGCTGCTTGTAGAGAAGTGCAGCTGCTCCTCATTTATTATACATTTTGAACTCTTCCCTATCTTCAGGAGCAAGCCTATCCATAGAGAGCTTGTCCCTGTGTAAATAACTATATTTTGCAAGAAGTCATTGGTAATTAGCTACTTGCATGTGGCTGACAAGTAGATTTTATGTTCGAATAGGTCCAGCCTTTTGATTCTTTCCACTACATGCCGATTTGGAAGTCACTGCTGTTTTGACTTCCCTTGGACAGCTGCTGCCACGAGATATTCCAGGACTGGGTGAGAATACATGTACTCAAATCCCTTGCAAGGGACTTGGTACCTTCTATCTCTATGCCTAGATGTGGCTAGAATTGATGCTGGAGTCTGCCACAGGTCTTTTGCAGGCTCCAACATCCATTTGTTTCTAAGGTTATGTCTACACTACGGATCTTACAGCAGCACAGCTGCACCGCTGTAAGATCTCCTGCATAGCTGCGCTATGCCAGTGGGAGAGCTCTCCCGCTGGCATAATTAAACCACCCCCAATGAGTACCAGTAGCTATGTGGGCAGGAGCACGTCCTGACCAACAAAAGTTTTGCTGACAGAAATGCTTATGTAGCCTAAGTAGGACTAGCCTTCTGGGCATGGAAGGGTGCAGAGTGACCAGTAATTTGGGATTTCTCTACCACCACTTCAAATGGTATGTTGGGACCAGTTCTCTATGAAATCCACACCTTTTTTCCTACATAGAGAGTTGTCCCTGGAGTCCCCATGAGATGAGGGAGAGCTGGGGGGCGGGGGAGAGGGCAGGAGCTGAGTCCCTACTGTGCACCAAATGGGGAAGGGAGGTTTGAAAAGGAGTAAAGCTCCTCCAAAAGGTGGAGCTACCCTTCCAGGTAGATCATCCTAATACCACATCCCCTCTACTTGAATAGGGGAAGGAATCAGTGCTGTTGATACCTCTTATCTGCAGTATCAAGGTATCAGTGCCCAGTGGTCAAGTCAGCACCACTTTCAACCTATGCAGCAAAGGTGACTCCAATCCTGGGCCCACTTGGTATGATAGATGCTCTAGGTGCCGATAGGGACTACTGATGCACTGTGTATCAATGATCAAGTTACCAAGGTGACAGCTACTGAGGACATCAGTGCCAGAGGAAGGATGGGCCACAGGTTTAGTTGGTACTGCAGGTACAAAGTTTAGTTGTCAGTACTAACATGCCAAAAGGTTCTATGCTAGGCTGTTGGATACCCTTCAACTGCAGAGTCTGGAACAAGCCAGACACTTACTGACTCTTGTCTCTCAGCATGGGCTGGGCCTGGCCCTAATGAATTCAGTCTCTGGCACATGTGCACTAAGAGTGGAATCCATGTGGACAATCACTCACAGCAGCTGCCTAGGTTCCTGTAAATGTAGCCTCCTTGCCAACGTGGGTCTTCAGAGGTGCAACTAAACAGAGACAGCCTGCCTCACCTGTGCTTGAGAGATGCCAAGAACTGGTAGGAGCTAGACCAGAAGACCAACTGACAAGCAGTCAATCTACTGGGACTGCTTTGACATGTGAAAAGAGCCCAGACAAACCCCATATTGGGATGAAGAGTTACAGGCAGGGCCGGCTCCAGGCACCAGCCCACCAAGCTTGTGCTTGGGGCGGCACCTGGAGGGGGGCGGCGCGGTGCTCCGGCTGCCGGGGAGAGCGGGGCCACGGCCGGGGCTCGCCGCCCTCCCCCCCGGCGCTCTGGCCGCCGGGGAGAGCGGAGCCCCAGGTGAGCTCGCCGCCCTCCCCCCGGCGCTCTGGCCGCCAGGGAGAGCGGAGCCCCGACCGGGACTCGCCACCCTCCCCCCGGGGCTCCGGCCGCCCTCCCCTGCAACGCTGGGGGGGAGGGGAAGCGGCCGGAGGCTTTTTTGCCTGGGACGGCAAAAAAGCCAGAGCCGGCCCTGGTTACAGGTGACCAACGAGTCACTAGCGAGTCTCCACATGCCTGGGACCAAGTTTTGTGGCAGAGATCTGGATGCAGTTTAGTTACAGTAGCCAGAGAAGAATAGACCCTAGAGTTGCTCCCTCTGGCCAAAGGGAAGGTATCACTTTGTTTCTCTTAGGTAGCAGCCTTGAGACTGACCTGAAACTCCTAGCTGCACATGTGAGGACTGATTGTCAAATGTGCGCATGCGACTACCCTCCACCAGGACTCAGGGGACAACCACGGCTTGGGGCCACCAAGCCAAAAGCATGGCTTCCTAGTGGTCCTTAGGTCAGCAAAGAGAGAAGGTCCTCTGCACTGGGATTTTGTCCTTTCTGCATAGAATGAGGGCTCAGGCACCAATTCAGCATCTATCCACCCGTCCCTGTGTTTCCCATGGAGGTTTATGCACATGATCTAGGATCTGTGATGGATGAGGGGCTTGAGGAGATGACCCATCATTACAGCTCTACTCATGAGAGAACTAATTTTGTATATTCTGTATAGTCCATGTATCTAGATGTAGACCCTGGTATTTCAGCTGGCTGAAGTCAATTTTCCAGGGAAACAGGGGACACTGCTTGGGGCACGCCCCTGGAGAGTCTCAAGGTGGGGGGTTTCCTGTCCATCCCAGGGTATCTGCCAGAGGTGGTGACATGTTCTTCTGCCTTTCCCACAGAAGGGCAAACCTTGACCCATACCCTGAAAGGACAATGTTTGGGGGGCAGAGGAAGGTGTCTCTGCAAGCAGATCCTCACAGAGATATCTTCTTTCAGACTCTCCTTTAGAGAGGATCTGGGCCAATAAGTATACAATCTGCTTAAAAAACAGGGAAAAGACATGTACGAGTTCTCCAAGTTTTATTCTGGAGGATGCATTTCCAAATAGTTTTTGATTGTATTTCTCCAGTTAAGCTAATGCAGTGGTGTATAAACTGTCAGTATAACTGAAGATACATGACTTTGCAAATTTCTCAGAAAAACCCAAAGACCTTCTGATATTAAATATCCCTTCGAGAACCTTAAAAAATTTATAGGCTTAAGCCATCATACGCATCAGAGTATTGTGAATCTTAAATTTTATTATAGTCTTAGAGGACAAGTTGTTTTCATGTAGCTCCATTAAGCATTTTCAAGAAAGATTTTCAAACTGCTCTTAAAATGAGATTTCTCTTTACTTTGTGAAGTAAACAACTCAACCATTATTAATTCTGCAAATTTATTCAGCCTTTAAAGATGAGCAAATATTGTATATCAATCTACCAACATTACAAAACAATTGTGAGGCAGTTAATATTTTACAGAAGATTGCCAATGCATTATTTAGGATTCAGCAGTGAACTTAAATATGGAAAACAAATTATAAAACATTTCTCTAATAGCACTAAACCTGGGACCCAGCCTAGTATTTTTTTTTCAGAGAGTTGTGTGTGTGCCTCAGTTGCTTCACTTATGAAGCTCTGATTTATTGGGCTCATACTTTGCCCGTTCAGCTGGCACAGGAGTAAAGATGTGTGGCAATGAATTTCTCCTATCATCAAGGACTTATTAAATATCTTCTAGAAGAGGGAGTTAACAGCAGATAGGGGAAGCTGCAGATAATGTTAAATTGAAAAAATACTGCAAATGCCAACAAGGAGAGGGAATAGTACAAGGTGCATTAGGGAGATTAGAAACATGGCAGAAAATACCATAAGATTCATTTTGAAAAAGTGCACGTTAAAACAGTCCATCTGTGGGTTTCAGTGTCTAAGAGAACATAAGAGCTGATTAAAATCATCAGAACCAAGCGCAGCAGTCAAAGCATGAACCAGATTCAAGAGCTACATCAGCATCAAGGTTGGGAGGACTGAGATCACATTCATTTTCAGACCCAACACGAGGAAGCTACATCTCCAGTGTCTATGACTCGAAGTCATAGACTTCTACTGAAGTATAAGAGAGAAATATAAGAGAAGCCATGAGGATAAGATCTTTCTTGGCAGGGAAGAAGTCGTTTCCTCAGTCTTTTCACCCTGTAGCAGGAGCCCATGCTCCCTCTCCCATACCAGGAATAAGGCCAGTAGAGTCATGAAGAAAGAATTCCAGAAAAGGAAGTCTTTGCCCCAGGTTGCTTCCTGCCTAGCAACCATTTTATGGTTGATTTATTTTTTTGTTTTACACTGAAATTTGTTTGACACTAACCTCACATTGGGCAAGAAGGCATTAATAAGAAGGCTACACCTGTAGCATGTGTCAAACCTGGAGGAGGCAGTCAAAAGGGCTGAATCCACTAGGGGCTGACCTGGAAAGAGCAGATATTAGATTTCACTCAGTGAGTGAAGTCTGTCTGGATTATCTTTATGACAAGCAGACTGGCATCAAGATCAGGAACAATAATTTTATAACGAGTAAGAACTATGTACAGAAATGAAAGTTTGTTACCTCTATTACCTGGTGTAGCTGCACAGCCTGTTATGGACTTATTGATTTCTGCCCCAGCAGAAAGTGTCATGTGAAACCAAAGACTACATTTAGATTGTACAGGAAGTGTGGCATCGTCCCTTTTTAGGAAGGCTTTCTATATTTCTTTATTGAACTAAAACACAATTAAATGAAAAACTATTTACAAAGCCATAACTGATTTAACAGCCCTTCAGATTGCTCTAACACAATAATATGTCTCAATCAGTCTCTTACGGCATTTCAGCAATCCTCCCAATCCACTGTATTGCAAACCCTCTTTAGGCAAGTCTTGTCTGTAACACAGCATTCAGTGTCATGATCAAAATTAGGTTAGTTTGTGAATCTTTTTCAACTTATGTCTGTTCTCACCTCACTTCCTTGGCCAACTTGTCACGTATCTTGGCCGATGCTTACAATTCCTTCTTAAGATTTTGCCTTCGTCTGCGATCAGTGAGTATGAGTGAGGTGACTCTTTTGTTCACTGTAGCCTGGATGGGCCAGTGCCCATCTTTCCAAATTCTCACCAAATCTTTGTTTTCTAACAGAAGAGGTCTTGCTCTTTTATTGTATTATTTTGTCTGACTAAACTTTCCCTTTCTATCAGACTCCTTAGTTATCTCTTGTTTTTGTCCCATATCTAATAATTAAGTATTTACACATCTGTTGTAGAAGAGCTCAGCAGCTGACTTTCCACATTGCAGCAGTGCAGGCTCTATAATTGAGTAGTGCTAAACATGGATCTTTTCTTGCATCGATTTCCTTTTTGAGCAAAATTCTTCACTGAATATACTCCACATTCAGCTAATTCATTGATTTGAGGATATCTGGGACTAGCTGTCCCATGATGATAATTGTACATTTTAGCAAAGTCCAGGAACTGTGAGGCACTGTATGTTATTACTGTTCTTGGAATTCCATGATGTGCAAATACAGATTTAATGGGCCGAAATACTGTTGCTAGTGTGATATCTTCAAGTATGACTTTCAGGGAAATTGGTAAAGTACTCCATTATAATTAGGTGATCATGTCTTCTCAAATTGAACATGTCAATTCTGACTTTGTCCCATGGAACTGTGAGTTCTTTGTGTGGCATCATTGTTTTTTTCTGCTGGGAATCTCCGTACTTATGATATATTCCGCACCTGCTCACCTTTCTTGAATGTCACTGTTTATCTGTGGCCAGGTTACAATTTCTCTGGCTCTCCTTTTTGAGTTGGTCATCCTCAGGTGCCTTTATGTATTTGTTGCAATATTTCTCTTCTCATCACTATGGAAATCATGATCTGTGTCCACCTCAAGAGCACTCCTGAGATCACTAAAAGGTCATTTTTATAGTGAGAATATGGAGGTGGGAAGTGATTTCACCCCCGCATCCTTTATTGCTTGTATCACTGCTTATGACATTGCATCTTTACTGTTTGTCTGCATTTCATTCTATATGCCTGGAGATACAGCATGTTACAGTTATCATATTCACATGTATATTTACTGCTTATTCCAGATCATCAGGCTTTGTACTGTCAGAGCATATGCTCTTGAAAGGGTCGGTTATTACTAAGTGGCATCCAGGTTGGAACTCCAGGATCACATCAGACTTCCATATTTTCAAAAATATTCACTAGTATCCTGGGTGGTTCTTCTCCAAGTCCCTTTCTGTGTATTGCAGTCAGTGGTTTGTGATCAGTTTCTGTTTTGAAGCTACGACCATACAGTTGTGAAAACTTGTACATCCAGTGTCTCTTTTTCAATTTGTGTGCATATCATCTCTGTGGCTGTCATCGCGCCAGATGCATATGAGATTAGCAACCAATCAGTTCCATGACACTGTAATGACTGCTCCAAGCTCTCCTTTTGAGGCATCTTGGAGAGTTTGCCATTCAATGGGTCAAAAAATTACAGTACTGTAGCTGATGTCAAAACATACTTTAAATCATTGAACTCTTTTTCATGCTGTGGTATCCATGCCCATTCAGTGACTTTATGGAGATGTCTTAGCTGAGCTACAGTTTGTTATGAACTTGCTGACATAACCCAACGTATCTAGCAGCCTCTGAATTCCCTTTCTATCTTCAGGCCTCAGCATTTTCAGTATTGCCTAAATCTTTGATTCATCAGGAAAGATTCCCTGGGAGGTCAGTCTCTCTTCCAAGTATGTTGTTTCCATTGTTTGAAATGTTTAAGATTAGCTATCCTCAATTTCCATTTGCTGTCCCAAATTACATCAATGTACACTTTCACTACTGCTAGACCCTCTATCATCTGACTCATGGTATGGTGAAATACTTCTGAAACAGAACATATTCCAAACAGCACTCTTAGGAAACAGTATCTGCCAACTGGTGCATTGAAAGTACAATTTAGGGGGCTCTGTATCCAAGAGGTTCTGCCAAAATACTGTTGATATCTAATTTGCTGAAGAATTTGGATCCTGCCATCTGAAATAGTTCACTTCTCATGGACAAATGTTCTCTTTTCGTGTTTGTTCTACTCTTCAGGGTCCATGCTCAGCTGAAGTCCCTCCTCCTTTTTTCTCTGCAATTACTAGGAAGTGAACCCAACCTGTCAGTACTTCCATTCGCCAAATGACACAATTTGCTGTTATGTTTTGCAGCTCTTCTTCTATCCTCTTTCTTTAGATTTATGGAGCTTTTCCTGTAGCAGGTACCATAGGTTCTGCATTTTCTGTATTACTGGGAGGCACCCATGCCATGTGAATATCTCTTCATATAATGCTATTAATACTTTCATATTTGGTTCTATGTTGTATGTCTGTCTGTGGCATACATCTTCTTAATGAGACCAAGCACTTCTCACACGTGTAAGCCCAAAACTGATTGCTTGACTGCATGTACTACCACAAACTCCCTGTTTTATCATTTTCCCTTTCTATTTAAATGTCAGTGTGCACTCACCCAACACTAGAATTGTTCCTTTCACAGACACTTTTACGTACTCCTTACATTTCTCTATTCACTTGGTTATGACGTTTACTGGTGCCTCAGTGTCTGTGTAATTTGTGCATATTTTAATTAGCCAATCTTTTGAGTTTTCAGCCTCCTCTATTATTGAGCTTAAGAACAGATTTTCCTAGTCATTGAGGAATTGATTTTTGCACTCAATACATGCATTGTCCTGCTCTTTGCACATTTGAGCATAATAGTTGGTCCTATTAAAGTTTCTTCATATTTTTATGAATGCTGGGCATTTCGTATACTCATGCTAGTTGCCACATCACTGGCATTGTTTCCTGCTTTCCATTTTCTATCCCTGGCTAATCTAATTTTGATGAACTTTTCTCTTGCTGATTTAAGCTATGGTACCTACAGTCTCATGCTCTGTGCCTTTCTCTTGGCTGTGCGTGCATGCGCTCTGCTGCTTGGTGTATACGTATTGCCCTCTAGTGTCAGATCCATCTCCCTTAGTAACTCATTCACATATTTTCTTATTGTTACATCCCAGAACAATATGTTCCTTAGTGAGTCTTTTAATATTCCATAATGACAGGACTGACTTTTTAGTTTTAAGTATGTGACAAATACCTCTATTGTTTCCCCTTCATTCTGTGTTCTCATCCTGAGCATATCTCATAACTTTTTTTTTTCTGGATACATAACAATCCTCAAACCTTTTCATTATTTTTTTACATTACTATTATTCACTTTCCCCAGCACCATCTGTACGAAATGCAATCTGTCTATCTAGGGCAGTGGTTCTCAAACTTTTTCACTGGTGACCCCTTTCACATAGCAAGTCTCTGAGTGCGACCCCCCCTTATAAATAAAAAACACTTTTTTATATATTGAACACCATTATAAATGCTGGAGGCAAAGCAGGATTTGGGGTGGAGGTTGACAGCTCGCGACCTCCCCATGTAATAACCTTGCGACCCCTTGAGGGGTCCTGACCCCCAGTTTGAGAATCCCTGATCTAGGGCTTCTGTGCCCACCAATGTTAAGAGCAGAGCAATCTTTTGCTCATCCTCGAGTTTATTTGCCCTTCTGACTTTCATATACAGCTCAAATTGCTGTATGAGCCATTTCTAGGCATATTCAGTATTTCCCCTGATTCTTGGGGCTGGTGGAGGAGTCATGTGCAGTTAAACAGGCTCTGTAGCAGCCATTACAATGTGACCTCTCACTGTGTTTTCCAGCATGCGGTGCCTTCAACTGCTGGTACCAGATAGTATCTTATTGATAAGCAGAGTAGTGTCAAGATAAACCGTTGCTATGAACAGAACTATGGAAATGTGGTAAAAAAACTTCCTACTGCTGTGTAGCTACAATCTGCAACTGCCCAGTCCTGGACTTTTTTGTTTCTGCCCAAGCAGGAAGTGTCACAGAGAAAACCAAAGACTGAAGAGTGTGTTCAGGAACTGTGGCATCTGTACACTTCCTGGAGACCTTACCTACAGCGCGCACAGGGAACTGAGTTGGGCTGCTGGCAGACAGAGCCTCCCTGAAGGAAGGTAGGCCTGCAACTAGGAGATCAACAATTGGGAAGAAGTGAGGCCACCCAGATTCTCTGTACTCATAGAAGGGCCTGCAGGGAGTAGGAAGACTCCTGCTGAGTCAGGACCTGACCTGCTAGGGGAATATAGAATTCTCCTTCAGCAGAATCATCTAGGTGGTAGAAAGTGCTAAGAACCCTGCTGTAAGCCGGTGGAAGAGGCTTAGAAAGGGAAGAGCTGATACACAGTGAACCCAGGAAGAAACTGCAGAAAAGGCCCAAGACAGGGCAAGGTAGAAGTGGTCCAGGGAATCAGTGATGGTTCTGTGTAGCCAGGCCTTGACTGGTTATTAAAGAATTTCTGGACCAGAACCCAATGGCCTAGGTTCCCCTACAAGCCCAATGAGGAAAGCGTAGGAGTATGTGTGGGGCAGAATTGCAAGAAGCAGCAGACCACTGCAGGGCTGCAGCAGCGGTCAGCAGGGAATGCAAAAGGAGAAGAGCCTGCGGTGTGTGGCCAGCCAGCTGGTGAATCACACAAATGCAGACACTTATCGTGTGATGTCCTATCCCTTTCAAATGTTTGAGCATGCCCTATTCCCCAGTGAAAAGCCTCGTTGTCGTGATGGCTTCAGTTTTGCTGCCACAAAAACAATAAAGTCTCTACAGCAGACAGTTGTGTTGTTGGCTACCCAGGTATCTATCCTTCACTGCTGGGTTCATATGTAAGATATCAGCAATGAAGATCTTCTATCCCATGAGTGTCCAGTGCTCCCACTGCCTGAACAAGAAAAAGAAAACAGATACTGTAAAGGTCCGGTGCGGGGGTCGGGCCCTCTCAGGGGCCGTCGGGGCCAGGCCGCCTCACTACACGGCCCGGATCGGTCTCGGGGTTTCGCCCCTCTGGCAGGGGCTAGGCCAAAGGTACACGGCCTCTGTAATGAGCTCCCGCTCTCCGTCAGGGTTCGGCAGCAACTCTGGTCCGGGCTCCGGTCCTCACTGCCGGAGCTGGGAATTACAAAGTCAGTCAAGCCCCCGCGCTAGCTCAGGGCGGGGCAACAAACAATAGTTCGGGCGCTCAGGTCCGTGGATCGGGAGCTGAGCCCTGACAAACTCAAGACGCCCCAGGCCCTTAGTCAGGGGCAGGGCAGCCCACAATAGTCCAGGGCGCTCAGAACTTTCCTTCAGGCTGAGCAGTAAAGTCAGGAGTTAAGGCCCGGCCCTCAATCAGGGCGGGGCAGCACACAATAATCCAGGGGGCTCAGAACCTTCCTTCAGGCTGAGCAGTAAAGTCAGGAGTTAAGGCCCGACCCTCAATCAGGGCGGGGCAGCACACAATAGTCTAGGGGGCTCAGAACCTTCCTTCAGGCTGAGCAGTAAAGTCAGGAATTAAGGCCCGACCCTCAATCAGGGCGGGGCAGCACACAATAGTCCAGGGGGGTTCAGATCCGGGTCACTGGAGCGGAGGACTAACAAGTTAGTAAGCCCCGGCCCTCAGTCAGGGCGGGGCAACAAACAATAGTTCGGGGGGCTCAGAACCTTCCTTCAGGCTGAGCCCGAACAGAGTTAGTAGGCCCAGGCCCTCAGTCAGGGCGGGGCAACAAATAATAGTTCAGGGGCTCAGGACCTTCCTGCAGGCTGAGCCCGAACAGAGTTAGTAGGCCCAGGCCCTCAGTCAGGGCGGGGCAACGAACAATAGTTCAGGGGGTGGGCTCAGGTCTGGGTATCAGGAGCTGAGCACGGACAAACTCGGGACGCCCCAGACCCTCAGTCAGGGTGGGGCAACAAGCAATAGTTCAGGGCAGCAAAACAATAGCTCAGTTATGGTGCCAGAGCGTTGGCTGGAGGGGGAGGCTGCCACCCCACTTAACGGGTGGCAGCNACGGACAAACTCGGGACGCCCCAGACCCTCAGTCAGGGTGGGGCAACAAGCAATAGTTCAGGGCAGCAAAACAATAGCTCAGTTATGGTGCCAGAGCGTTGGCTGGAGGGGGAGGCTGCCACCCGTTAAGTGGGGTGGCAGGGGGGACACAGGCCCACCCACTCCACTGTGTCCCAGCCCGGGGCCCTATGAGCGGCAGTCAGTCTGCCGCTGTGTCGGTGGGGTCCTGACCGCAACACACCGACATTGGTTCGCTCTCTGTTGTAGCTAGACTGGGGTCAGCTACCCCCGGGCTGCTTTCCATTTCCCCCTCCACTGGTACCTGCTCCTCGCTGGGCTCGGCAGCGGGGTCCCACACCATGGGTTCCTCAGCTCGCAGAGGGTCGTCTGGGTCGGGCTGCTCCTCCGGTCTCCGGTCAGGGGGGCGCTCGGGCCCCTCCTCGGGGTACCGTGCTCGGGGAAGGCTCGGCCAGTCTACTTCGGGGTACCTTGCTCTGGGGAGGTCCGGTCGGTCAGCGTCCGGGTATCTGGCTCTGGGGAGGCTCGGTCCGTCCATGTCCGGGTACCTGGCTCTGGGAAGGCTCGGTCTAGCCGGAGCTCGCACCGGCACGTCTGGCCTCTCCGGCCGCTGGGCTCCAACTGAGAGCTGGGGCCTGGCTCTTATACTTCCTGTCCCGCCCCTTGACTTCTGGGGGGCGGGAACAGGTGGCGGTGGCTCCGCCCACTTGGGTGCCAATTCAGGCCCCTCTCCCTCTGGGGCTGTCGGGGGCCAGGCCGCCTCACTACAGAGACTATTAAAAAAAAAAAAAAAAAAGAGGAAAAAGTTCATCTAGAAACAGGGCTGGCAGACTGTTGCGACATTTCACTTCAGGTACAGCTGGAACAAGCCAACTAGAGAAGGGTAAGTTGGCAAATACAGTCAGAACACAGAAGGAGTTTTCTGCCATTACTGCCTAACTGTTGCAGAGACAAAGCAGATGTTTTGAGCAATCTGAAGCTTGCAACACCATTCCAGATGGAAAAAGAGCTTCAGCCTTACTGACAGTCATGAGTCCAGAGACATACGGACTGCTACATGACCTATTTTCTCCAACTTGTGCCCAGCATTACAATGTACACTGCAATTACTGCAGCAATGTATAAGCAAATTCAGAATGATCCTGGCCCAGCTCATTACATGCTTGATCATTGCCTCAGACTCCTTGGACACATATGCATGTGGAATTTGCTGGAACATTAGAAAGTTGTGTGGTTTTGGTCGTAGATGACGCATATTCAAAATGACCAGATGTTTTCAGAATGACATCTACTACAGCTATCAAGACCATTGCACATCTTCATGCCTTGTTTAGCCAGTTAGGCTTACCAGGTCTGTTTCGGTCAAGTAGGAGCAATTAGAATGACGTGAGCGCTATCCCTTTTTATTTTCAGCAGGACCTTCGACAGTAGGGGAAATGGAGGAAAGGCATAGAGAAGGTCCTTGTCCCAGGGGAGGAGGAGAGCATCGCCCAGGGAGTGTTGTTCCATCTCTGCTCTGGAGCAGCAGCATGGAAATTTCTTGTTCAGGTGAGTGGTGAAGAGATCTGTGGACATTGTCTCCCATTGTCTGAATAGGTTATGACACACTGTGGGGTATATCTCTGACTCATAGTCGTGTGGGAATTTGTGACTGAGACTGTTCGCTATTGAGTTTTGTGTGCCCGGGAGGTAAGCTGTGGACAGTGTAATGTTGTGGGAGATGCACCAATTCCACAGCCTCATCATTTCTGCACATAGGGAGGGTGACTTGCCCCCACCTACTGATTGATGTAGTCCATACAGGCTATGTTGTCTGTTAGGATCTTTGTGTGTGATCCTGTGATCAGAGGGAGGAAATGGACGCAGGCATTCTTGACCACTCTTAACTCGAGATTGATGTGAAGGGATATCTCCATGGGTGACCATTTGCCTTGTGTTATGAGGCTGTTTAGATGTGCACCCCACTCTATGAGTGATATGTTGGTAGTGAGAAGAAATGACAGATGTTTGAGAGAAAGAAACTGCTTTGCAAACATTGGCTGGGTCCTTCCACAAGTCTAAGGAGTTTCTGATCCTGGTGGGTGCTGACAGGGATTTGTCAGGTCCATCCTTGTTTGGTCCGTAAACTGAGATGAACCACATTTTGGTACATCACATTTGAAGCCTGGCATGTGGTATTACCATACCATTACCATATGCTCCAAGAGTTGGAGGCAGAGCCTAGCTGGTATTTGTGGTCTGTTTTGAACAGTGTCTATGAGTGAGACTAAGGATAGGAACATGTGATGAGGTAAGAGGGCTTTGGCCTGTTACAATTCAAGGTTGGCCCCTATGAATTCCAGGCATTGCACTGGAGTGATGGTTGACGTCTGGGTGTTAATCTGTAGACTCAGTTCCGTAAACATGTGAATTGTAGCTTCAGTGACTTGGTAAGCCTCTCAGAGAGATTGAGCTCTGAGGAGGCAATTGTTCAGGTAAAGATAGATCATTATCCCTTGAAAATGTAAATGAGCGGCCACCACTGAGAGAACCTTGGAAAATACTCTCAGGGCCAATAATAGCTCAAAAGACACTCTGTATTGATAGTGGTCGTGTCACAGAGTGAATCTGAGAAATCGTTTGTGAAGAGGTATAATTGAGATATGAAAATAGCCATTCTGAAGGCCAAGGGCTGAAAACTAGTCTCCCTGTTCCAACACTAGAATGATCATTGATAAGGTGACCATCTTGAATTTTTGAGCCTTGACAAATTTGTTGAGAGCTCTGAGGTCTAGTATGTGTTTCCAACATACCTTTTTGGATATTGGGAAATAACGAGAGTAGAACTCTTTGCCTCATAGACGTTGAGATACTAGTTCCATGACTCCTAATTGGAGTAGGTGATCTATCTCCTGTTGTAGTAAACTCTCATGAGAAAAGTCCCTGAAGAGGGATGGGGAAGGGTTTTGTAGAGGGGATAGGGAGGTAAAATGGATTGAGTACCCAGTTCAAACGGTCTCCAGGACCCATCGGTTCAATGTTATGCATTCCCAGGCACTGCAGAACGCTGCCAATTGGTGGCCAAATGGATGTGGAATGATGGTCAGCTGTGTCAACTGAGGGGAGTGGTTTGAGGGACATCTTAATCTGGGTAAAAGTAATCATGTAAGGGGGTCAGCCACAAGAATCCCTAATTCACCCACCCTCCTTGCAGATGTTATAATGACAAGGGAGGAAGTTTTCACGTTCAAGTTGTGTTATTAATACGTAGCCAACAGTTCAAAAAGGATGACCCACGAGGCCTGACAAAACTATGTTTTAATCACAAGTAGGGGTCACTTCCCTAATTGGTGGAAATACCAACGATAGATATCTGGTAGTGGTAGGATGGGGTGGAGGAAAGGAGAGAAACCATGAATGCTTTTATAGCTGGATGGTGAGCACAAATACAGCAAAATGTACCACGAGAGAACTGATTGAGACACCCAAGTTCTTAAGGGAGAGTATATACACTTCAGAATCAATAGGAATTTTAGAGTCCAAAGGTATGAGGTGATGTTGTTCGCACCAGGCCATAAATCTTCTGTTCATTTTATAAATCTTTCTAGTGGAGACTCTTCTGTTATTAATACATTCTGTACTTCAGATGAACATTCTCTTTCTACTTTTGATAGTCCTACAAAGGCCACATAGTTAGATAGAGAGAGTGTAGAGGTTGAGATGCTGGACTATTGTTCTGGGATATCAGGTCTGGATCTGGCGGAAGCAGTATTGATGGGCAACTCAAGACATACAAGCAGAGAAAACCAGAAGGACAGGATACTCACCCTGTGCAGAAACTAGATCTTTGAGACATGTGACCCTATGGGTCCTCCACTTCAGGTGTGTGTGATCCTCACGCAACTTTGATCAGAGATTTTCATTAGCAGTGTTCATTAGGCCTGTGCATGTGCCTTTCACTTCCTCCTGTCTCGCACTAAGGCTATATAGGGCTATGTGGGCAAACTGCCCTCAGTTTGTCCTCTACCACAAAGCCTCACAGGGGAAACACTGAAGCAGAGGGGAAGGAGGGTGGGTAGTGGAGCACCTATAGGGACATATATCTTGGAGACTTGCAGTTACAGCACAGGATGAGTAACCTCCCCCTCTTTGCGTAGTGTCCCTACAAGTGCCTTCAGGTGACTCCTGAGCAGCATCCCCACAGGGAGGAGGTAGCTTCAGAATGGAGTCCAGAACTAAAGACAGAACTGCATTGTCAACTGCCGCAGCACATCTAGAGGGTACAAAGCCTGGAGAAGATATATACTGAAAACCATGTAGCAGCTTTACAGATTTTGGATACTAGAAAGTCTTTAAGACCCAGATGCTGACTGATCTTATAGCAGAAGGTTGCATGCTGGCAGCACCATAACATGCAAGAATACACCCAGAGATCCATGTAGAAAGCCTTTGCGTAGAAACTGTGGCTCCTTTAGATGGAAACAGACACTTTAGGAGACTTCTGGAATGGTTTAATCCTGTAGAGGTAGAAGGCCAAAGCCCTTTTAACATGTAGAGTATGAAGACTTTTTTAGAATTATGTGGTTTTAGAAACAAAACTAGGTAGATCGATGGTTTCATAGAATCATAGGACTGGAAGGGACCTCGAGAGGTCATCTAGTCCAGTTCCCTGCACTCATGGCAGACTCAGTATTTTGATTATATTTGAAAGACATCTTCAGTAGGAACACTGCTCGAAAAACTGCCTGGGCCACACTAACGTTATTAAGATAATCTTTACCGCATCCTGCCTGATTTTTTTAAGTACCTTAGAATTGGTGGAACTGCATACATTTGAGTACCTGACGATGGTCCCAGGACTGAATCCCCTCTGGAACAGAAAGCTGGACATTTCCTGTTACTGTGTGTGGCAAACAAGTCCACTGTGGGGAGACTCCATTTCTTGAAGAGGGTTTGAATAACTGAGTCCTTTATCTCCTATTCATGGTATGTGGAGAAGTTCCTGCTCCAATCATCTGCCAGTGTGCTCTGCAGTCCTAGTAAGTGGATAGTTGTGAGTATAAAGTGGATAGTTGTGAATGCACCAAATCCAAAGCTACACTGCTGCTCTACACAGGGGAGATACTAGAGCCACCCTATAGTGATCCCTCACTCTTCAGTGGGGAGGGAGGCCACTCTGCCTCTTGTATTGGGCAGTAACCCTCAGGCTTGGGTCGCACTGGTGTGGCCGAGTCATAAGTAGTCTATAGGTCGGGGCCCAACTAACCGAGGAGTCTTTAGCTCACAGCCCTTCATCTAGGGCTGGCAGCACTTAACAGTTTGAAACTCTAGCCCTTTGGGTGGGGCTGAGCAGAGCAGGTGGGCCAAGACAGCCAGTTAACACACAGACAGTCTGGGGCTCTAACCCTTTGGGTGGGTGGGGGCAGAGCAGGGAGCAAGCTTTAGCCTCAGCCTGTGGGCTAAGGCAGCCAGCAAACACACAGACTGGAGCTCTAACCCTTTGGGCAGGGCAGACCAGGGAGCAGGCGTTAGCCTAAGTCTTCTGGCTAAGGCAGTCAACAAACACTCAGTTCAGGGTTCAAGTAGGGATGAGCACTCACACAGTCTAGGGGCTCCGGAAGTCAGCACCAACCGAGTCTAGCGTCATAGCTTGACAGAGGTAGATTCACACAGGCCTCCTACGGTGGGGAGTCGGCCACCCCAGTGGTGGGGTGGCAGGTGGGGTAGGAGGATACGAGCCCGCCCGACTCCATCATGTCCCAGCCCAGAGCCCTAACAGTGGTGGAGTGGTCCGCCACTGGGTCAGCGGGGATCCAACCACAACACGCTGACCTAGAAGCAGTCAGCTACATAGCCAGACAGTAGTCGGCTGCTCCTGGCCTACTTCCTACCTCCCCGGGATTTGATACGTCTGGAATCCACAGGTCCTCTGGCTCCTCTGGGTACACAGTGAATGGTAGTCATGGCAACTCCCCTTCTGGGTCCATCTCTTCTGGGGCAAGGTGTTGCAGAGTGCAGATTCAGCTCCCGGGTGTCTCCTTCCCTGGCTCCCGCTCAACTGAGCTGCAGAGCCCTTCCTTTATACTTTCTGTCCCACCCCAGTACTTCCGACGAGGGGGTCAGGGCAGGTTCGGCTATGCCAACTAGGGGAAGTGTAGTGATCCCTCGCTCTCCAGTCTGGAGGGAGGCCACTCTGCCTCACTACACCCTGTGCCCATTTAACTAGAACATAGCAGTTGTATTGTCCATGATCTAGGTGGAATGACTGTCTATGAATGGGAGGAACTCCTTGCAAGCATTCTGAATTTCCCAGAGCTCTAGGATATTTATGTGGAGCGGAGATTCTTTGGACATCATCAACTCCCAGGGTTTTTACAAAGGCCATGGAAGTAGCAGCTGCATTTCTTTGAAGATCAGTAGTGCAGGTTTATTCCTACCTAGATGACTGGCTTGTTAAAGGCCGGTCCAAAACAGCAAGTGCAGAACAGTGTTATCCCGATGACTGTTAATCAACACAGAAAAACCTCTCCTCTCCCCTGTCCAGAGGACAGATTTTATAGGGCCTGTATTGGACTCATCTCAAGCCACGGTCTTTCTTCTGGACTCCAGGTTCCAGGCAATTGAATCAATTGTCATAGGTTTGAAGGCTTACCTGATCAAAACAGCATGAAACTGTTTGAAGCTTCTGGGTCACATGGCCTCTTGCATTTACAGGGTTCAACATGGCAGATGGCAACTCAAAACTTCACAGGACTGGCTGGCACCAGCCTACTGTCAGTATCTTAACAAGGCCAGGAAGGACCAAAGGTCAGATCTGGGTCAAACCTGAGGCTGGAAGTACCAGAGGAGTTCGCAGTCAGGTTCCACACCAGGACTGATACCAAGGGTCAGAGTCCAAGTTAGGAGGCAAAATCCAAATCAAGCCAAGGTCGAAGCCAAGAGTCCAGGAGTAGCAGAAATGATTGTGGCAGCTACAGGAGATCTGTGTTATTCCCTGGAACACCCCTGGGGTTTATATAGGGTGGAGAGCCAATCAGTAGCCATGAGGCTGTTGCCTGTCAGACCCTTTGAGGTGGAATTTTCCATGGTCTGTGTCCATAGCGGGTCATGGGGAGTGGAGTACAAGGTAGCTAGACTTGCTGCTGGGTGACAGCACAGAGATGGCGGTTGCCAGGCAGTTCTGCACACCCAGGGTTCTAGACCCACGGGGCCTTGAATTACTGCCCCCTCCCCCCCAGGATCATCAGGATGGGCTGCAGGGAAGGCCACCACAAGGTCAGAGGCATGAATTTGAGGACTCAGACTCCGAGGATTGCTCTTCTGGGACATAGCCCTCCCAGTCTGACACACCAGAGGGAGCTGCATCTGATTTTTGGGTCCAGTATCTCGTGGACCTACTACTCATCGTGTCCTTGATGGTGGCTGAACCCATGAGTGAAAAGGTTGTCGACACAGGGGTTTAGCAAGGATACATGGAACACAGAGAATTGGGTAACCGAAGCTTCATGATCACTGGGCTGATTACCTGGCTAAGAGAATATGGACCAAGGTATTGGTGGTCCAGTTTATGACACTGGTGCTAAAGTTTGGGGCTGAAAGCCACACATTTTGCCCAACAATGAACGTCATGCCTTCTTGGCACCTGCAATCAGCGTCCCACTTGTAGTCTTTCTTGGCCTTGTCCATGTCCAGATTGGCCTTGAGTACTTCTTGGACCTCATGGATCTGCCACACCCAATCAGCAACCGCAGGGTTGATGGAGTTGACAGGTATAGCCAGAGGGAGATGGGGTGGACACCACAATTTGCATAGAATGGACTGCCTGGTGGAGACATAGTATTATTGTAAGCAAACTCTGCTTGGGCATAGGAGGCTTGACCAGCTGTCCTGGTGGAAATTCGTGAAGCAGCGTATAAGTATTGTTTTAACACTTGATTTGCTTATTTGTACTCACCATTAGTTTGTGGGTGATAGGTGTGGATTTGCAAACAATCATAGGGTTTCAGGCCAAAACCTTAACACAAACTGCAGATCCTGATCAGTTGTGACTCATTCTGGGAGTCCATGGAGACAGATGACATGAGTCAGCAGGAGCTGAGCCATTTCTTCTGCAGAAGGCAGATGCATAATGACGACAAAGTGAGTTATTTTTGTCAACTGGTCAACCCCAGTGAAGACTACAGTGTGCCAGTGAGACATGGGGCGCTTGACTATGAAGTCAAAAGTAATGGCCACTAAGGGTCTAGATGGGGTCTTGGAGGTCATTAGATTGCTGAGGGGTTTTGAGTGCGGAGTTTTGGTGCACGTGAATGTCTCACAGGAATCAACATACGAATGGAATATCATGCACATTCAGGGCCAACAGAAGGAGCAGGTGGCCAAATGAGGGTCTTGAGGCACCCCAGATGGCCTGCTAATGCTGTGTCATAACAGAGCTATAGTACCTCTAACTGGGGAGGTCCCAGAAGAATATACAGGCGGCCCTTCACACAGAGCAAGCCATCCTGGACATGGTGTTGCTCCTGGCTTGTTGTCTTGAGTTCCTTGGGAGGGGGCTCCTCTGTAGCTGAGACCATCTGACTGTGCCAACTTAGGCACCAATTTGGACGAGGAGTGCTTTGGTTTGAGGCATACTCTACTGACTCCTTCTCAATCCTCTTTCCCTGGCAGGTGTCTGTCTAGAAGCCTTGTACTACTTCCTTGGTAAAGGCAAGGGAGAATAATACTAGGATTTCACTAATGCTGGAGGTACCCAATTATCGAGCACTTCTGACACATTATGATTACGTGAACTATAACAAGTTTACGGAATTTATTGGTAAAATTCCACAGGAACTCAGAACAGTTTGTCACTTATAATAAAGGGGCAGTTGGCAGCCAGAACTTCTCTCCAAGTGGTGCTTGATGCTGGAAATATGGCATCATGATCCATGGCTACATCAGTTGTCATGAGACACTCTTCCTGGGTACAGACATCAAGCATACCAGGAGAGGTTCTGTCTGTCACGGACGACTTGCCATTAAAGGGCCCCAACCTGTTTAGTGAAAAAATAGATGAAGCTCTCAATGCACTTGAAGATTTTCTGGTCTGTAGTGCTCTTCTTTGGAGTATATATACTTGTTCTAAAGACAAAGTATGCCAAACCTTAGTCTCACTCAGGTCAGAGGCTACTTCAGATGGGGTTTTATCATCAGAGACCATAGGAGTCTCCTAAAAAGAGGTAGCAGCCACAGAGGGGAAGACCCTCTATCATACAGTGTCCTTGCAGTTAGCATCTTAAAGTAAGCAACTTTTTTGACAAGTTGTCAAGAACTGCAAAGTGATCATTCTTATGGCTATTGCTCCTTCATCTTATACCCATGCATCATTTGGAAACTGCCTCTTCATTTATTGTCATTCTTGGAACATCATACCATCAGACAAGTCGTCATAGCATTATAATGTCTCTCATACAATCGAGTTCCACACTCTAGCTACCCATCCCCTTTCAGTCCCTTTTCACAAGTGGTTACTCATCCAAAAGATCATAGAGTATCAGGGTTGGAAGGGACCTCAGGAGGTCATCTAGTCCAACCCCCTGCTCAAAGCAGGACCAATCCCCAAATAAATCATCCCAGCCAAGGCTTCATCAAGCCTGACCTTAAAAACCTCTAAGGAAGGAGATTCCACCACCTCCCTAGGTAACCCATTCCAGTACTTCACCATCCTCCTAGTGAAAAAGTTTTCCTAATATCCAACCTAAACCTCTCCCACTGCAACTTGAGACCGTTACTCCTTGTTCTGTCATCTGGTACCACTGAGAACAATCTAGATCCATCCTCTTTGGAATCCCCTTTCAGGTAGTTGAAAGCAACTATCAAATCCCCTCTCATTCTTCTCTTCTGCAGAAGAAACAATCCCAGTTCCCTCAGCCTCTCCTCATAAGTCATGTGCTCCAGCCCCCTAATAATTTTTGTTGCCCTCCGTTGGACTCTTTCCAATTTTTCCACATCCTTCTTGTAGCGTGGGCCCAAAACTCGACACAGTACTCCAGATGAGGCCTCACCAATGCCAAATAGAGGGAAATGATCACATCCCTCGATCTTCTGTCAATGCTCCCTACTTATACAGCCCAAAATGCTGTTAGCCTTCTTGGCAACAACCAAGACTCATATCCATCTTCTCGTCCACTGTAACTCTTTTCTGCAGAACTGCTGCCTAGCCACTTGGTCCCTAGTCTTTAGCAGTGCATGGGATTCTTCCATCCTAAGTGCAGGTTTCATTTAATTTCTTAGGTTTTTTTTTTTTTTAAATAGGAAAAAGTTTTATAATTATAGGCAATCAGGCAAACAGCACCTGTCAATGTCAGTAGTAAACAGCACACTTCTAAAATTAGAAAGCACAAGTCAGCCAAGTTTCAGGCTAAATACATATTTCTACACCTCTATGCGTATAACCTTACCAACATGCAGTTTGAGAAATTCTTAAGGAAGTTCAAGATCCTCACATCACATGACCAACCTTTCATTCTCCTTATTGTCTCCAGGATGTCTGTTTTGTAAGTTAGGTTTGTTTTTTGCACGTAGAAAAATTTATGATTCGTAGACCCTAGAGAACTTGAAACTGAAAAAATCCCAATTTAGGAGACAGACAATTATGCTGGAAGGCTAATCAGACACTGGGAAGGTTCACCAGCAGCACATGCTCACTTTTAACCACTTTTGAAAAGTTTACACTTTCCAAGAAGCCCAGATGTTCACTGAGGTTGTCTTAAGTTTATACATGTTAAAGTCTATTGCACAGAATGCAATTTTCAAAAATATTAAAGCAAAATCTGTTTAATTAAAGCACAACTCACTGTAGACTGTCTATTCTATGACAAGCTTTAACTTCAAATTCAGACATTTTTGTTTCAGTTCTGTTCAAAAAGAGTACAAGTGGATTTTTTTAAATGAAAAAGTTACTGCTGCTTTTTGCTTAAAAAATGGCTCAAAGGATTCACCAAAACTTCAAAAAAAAAAAAAAAAAAACCCAAACACCCAACATCTGTATAAAGATCATGAAACATCAGTCCCAAGAGTGAATATTTCAACAAGTTATAAATGTGCAAAAGCAGGGTGTTACAAAGGAAAGTGTTTGTAAACATAATCACACAGTACTATTAATAGAAGTAAAAAATTGAAGACAAAAACTGATGCAAAACAGTTTATGTAAAAAAATAATGCTTTGCATGCTGCAAGTCACTCAACTTTGCAATTGCATTCATGGTCATATAGATTTTAAATCTAGAAAGAGTTTTTTAAGGAGATAAACATCTTTCACTTCATAAGTATGGAAACCATAAGTATGAACTAGTTTCAATAGTAAAGTAAATCTTCTATGGTGTTTTAGTGTGCAAAATATAAGTAAATACACAAACATTAAGAGAATTATTTGATTTCTACATTATTCTACAAATAAAAATATACGGTGTGGTGACCATTTGGTGACTTCCAATAGATGGTTAAGTAGAATTAACGTGATTTATCTGGCTCACTAATACTTTTTATTTGATATGCAACATGTGTATGCACAAAAAATGCACTGAGTGAAGTCGGGGCAGATTAGTTTCTGGCATCTGAATTTATGTGCTATAATGATAATCAAAACCCATAAACAGTTTCCAATGTTTTATACCTATTAAAAACAGCTTCAGATTTGTCTAATAAGACTAGTCGTTGTGCACTGCACAACATTCAAGAGATTCTGGCTTCTACATCCCATCCAGTCTCTTGCTCCCTGGGCCAGCAGGGGTTGGGAGTACAACAGAAGCACTGCTCACAATAGAGGGTGTGCTTTTGTATTGCTCAGCGACTCCTTAGATCCAGCTGGATCTGACAGACATAACAGCCAGTCATCCTCAGACAGAAAGATGGCCATTATATGGGGCCTCATGGAAGGTGGGGGATGACTAGACAGTGGCGGGATCTTTCAAGCTCAGATTACAAAGGAACTCCCAGAAAAAGCCACCGTATAACTAGTTAATTCCAATTAGAACTATTATCTAAATTCAGCTCAAGTATTACCTAAAACAGCATTCATGCCATTAAGATATAAAAGACAGTTACTTACCTCTCGTAACTGTTGTTCTTCGAGATATGTTGTTCACATCCATTACAATTAGGTGTGCGCGTGTCATATGCACGGACATTGGAAACTTTTTCCCTTAGCAGTTCCCGTCAGTACGGCAGGGGAGCTCCCTAGAGTGGCGCCCTTATGGAGGTGTATATATTACCCTGCCGGCCCGACCCCCCTTCGGTTCCTTCTTGCCGTTTACTCCGACAGAGAGGAAGGGGGGCGGGTATTGTAATGGACATGAACAACACATCTCGAAGAACAACAGTTACGAGAGGTAAGTAACCATCTTTTCTTCTTCGAGTGATTGTTCACGTCCATTCCAATTAGGTGACTTCCAAGCTTACTATTGGAGGAGGATAGGAGTCATGGAACGATTGATTGAAGAACAGCTCTGCCGACCGCCGCATCATCTCTGGCCTGTTGGTTAACAGCATAGTGGGCTGTAAATGTGTGCACTGAAGACCAGGTGGCTGCTTTACAGATCTCCTGGATAGGGAACTGAGCCAGAAAGGCTGTTGAAGATGCATGCACTCTGGTTGAATGGGCCATAATGGCTGGGGCTGGGACCTTGGCAAGCTCATAGAACTTGTGAATGCAGTCTGTGATCCAGGACAATATGCGTTGCACAGAGACAGGAAGGCCCTTCATTCTGTCGGCTATGGCGATGAACAACTGGGTCGACTTGCAAAAAAGTTTTGTGCGCTCTATGTAGAGCTCCAAGGCTCTCCGGACATCCAGTGTGTGTAGGCTGCGGTGTCTCGAGCTTGTGTGGGGTTTTGGAAAGAACACTCGTAAGCAAATGTCTTGACCCATGTGGAATTGAGAGATCACCTTGGGGAGAAATTTGGGGTGTGGTCTAAGCTGCACCTTGTCCTTATGAAACACCGTGTAAGGTGGTTCGGAGGTGAGGGCTCTCAGCTCGGACACCCTCCTTGCCGATGTAAAGGCCACCAGGAACGCCGCCTTCCAAGAAAGATAGAGGAGGGAACAAGTGGTCAGGGGCTCAAACGGTGGGCTCATGAGTTTGGAGAGGACCAAGTTCAGGTTCCAGGTTGGGACTGGTGGGTGAAAAATATGGGAACACCCTCTCCAGCCCTTTGAGACATTGCCTCAGGATGGGATTTGAAAACACCAAGCGCCCAGACTCCCCTGGATGGAAAGCTGAAATGGCCATCAGGTGTACTCTGATGGAGGAAAGGGATGGACCCTGTTGCTTAAGGTGTAGGAGGTAGTCTAAAATAACTGGGATAGGAGCCTGGAGCGGTTGAAGGCACTTGGGTTCACACCAACAGGAAAACCTTTTCCATTTCAGCAGGTAGGTAGCCTTAGAGGAAGGTTTCCTACTGCCGAGGAGAATTTGTCTCACCGACTGAGAGCACTGGCTCTCCATGGGATTTAGCCATGGAGTTTCCAAGCCATGAGATGTAGAGATTGCAGGTTTGGGTGAAGGAGGCACCCATGGTCCTGCGTGATCAGATCCGTGTGGTGGGGCAGGGCTATTGGGGCATCTACGGACAGCTTTAGGAGGGTTGTGTACCAATGTTGCCGGGGCCAAGACAGGGCGATCATGATTACCGTCGCCCTGTCCCTGCGAATTTTGAGGAGCCGCCAGTGGACGAGCCGGTTAGGAGGGAAGGCATACTTCAGACCCTTGCCCCACGGTATTAGGAACGCATCAGCAATCGAGCCCGGACTGTGGTTTTGGAATGAGCATAGCTGAGGGCACTGTCTGTTGCTCTTGGTGGCGAAGAGGTCTACTCGGGGATAACCCCACTTTTGGAAGACTGACTGTATGATGTCCAATCTGATTGACCACTCGTGCATGTGGTATGACCTGCTGAGGCGATCTGCCAGCTCATTCCATACCCCTGGAAGGTAGGATGCTTCGAGCTGAATGGATTGGGCTATACAGAAGTCCCAGAGAAGAAGAGCCTTGCGGCAGAGAGGTGAGGAGCGGGCTCCCCCTTGCTTGTTTATAAAACCTGGCGGTGGTGTTGTCTGTCAGGATGGACATGCTGTGACCCTGCAAAGTAGTGTGAAAGGTTTGGCAGGCCAGACAAACTGCCCTGAGCTCCTTCAGGTTGACATGAGGTATCTTGTCCCTCGACCACAAGCCTTGTGTCCTCAGATCCCCTACAGTATGTGCCCCAGCCCAGATCTGACACATCTGTTACTAACGTCAGAGAAGGTTGGGGCTTGGAAAAGGGGACCCCTGCACAGACCAGCCACCAATGCAGGGGTTCTAGAACCTGTCCCGGAATTGTCACCACAAGGGGTCTCAGTACAGACAGTAAGACAGTGCGAGCCACGTTTGCATGCGTCTGAGTCTCAATTGGGCATGCTTGACCACGGACGTGCATGCTGCCATATGCCCTATTAGCTGCTGCAGCAACACCGGACTGTGATGGTGGGATACTGAAGCACTGATTTGACAATCTGCTCTATGGCTTGGAACCTGAGCTCTGGAAGGCTCGCTTTTGCCCATATCGAGTCCAGGACTTCCCCTATAAACTCTATCCTTTGGGTAGGTATGAGTGATTTGGGTACATTGAGGAGGAGCCCCAGTCTATGAAACATGTCCAAGACCACTGTCATGTGGGACTGGACCTCGTCCTTGGAACAACCTGTCAGTAGCCAGTTGTTGAGGTACGGGTACACTCGAACGTGCCTTTTCTGCCACCACTGCTATGCATTTTGTGAACACTCAGGGAGCTGTGGTCAGGCTGAAAATGGGAGAACCGGGAACTGGTAGTGATACTGGTTTACGACAAATCAGAAGAAGCGTCAGTGCGCCGGATGAATGGCAATATGAAAGTATGCATCTTTCATGTCGAGGGCAGCGTCCCAATCCCCTGGATCCAACGATGGAATGTGCTTAGGGGACCATGTGGAACTGGTCTTTGACCATAAATTTGTTGAGTCCGCAAAGGTCTAAAATGGGTCGAAGACCGCCCTTTGACTTGGGGATTAGAAAGTAACAGGAGTAAAACCCCTTTCCCCTTAGCTCCTGTGGAACCTCCTCCCCTGCACCTATCTTGAGGAGCGAACGAACCTCCTGCATAAGGAGTTGCTTGTGAGAGGGGTCCTTGAAGAGGGACAGGGAAGGTGGGTGGGAGGGAGGGAAGGAGGAGAACCGGAGGGAATAACTGTACCACGCACGTGACCCAGCGGTCTGATGTTATATGGGACCTTGCACGGTAGAAGTGGGATAGCTGGTTTTAAAACCATGGGGATGGATCCGGGAACTGGGTTGGTACACTGTCCTTGGGAATGCCTTCAACCCCTAGCTTGTTTCTGGGCCAGGGTTTAATCTGGCCTTGGTTGGGCGCATTATTCTGCTGTCTACGCCTGTTATTTCTGCCCCGCCTGCGATACGGCTCCTACCTCGGGCGGGGTTGATACTGCCTCTGCTGCAGAGGCTGAGGCCAAAAAGGCTTTCTCTGGGTTGCTGGCATATATATCCCTAGTGATTTCAGGGTGGTCCTAGAATCCTTAAGGCTGTGCAGCCTGGAGTCTATTTGCTTCAAGACAAGGCCCGAGCCCTCGAAGGGAAGGTTTTGGAGGGTATTCTGGACCTCTGGAGGGAGACCCGATGCCTGGAGCCATGCTGAGCATCGCATGACTACCCCCGAGGCAATGGTTCTGGCTGCAGAGTCAGCTCAATCGAGGGAGGCTTGTAGCGAAGTCTTACCCACTGTCTTTCCCTTCCCTGATTAACGCCGCAAACTCAGAATGTGAGTCCTGGGGCAGGTGATCCTTAAACTTGGACATGGCCATCCAAGAGTTGAAGTTATGTCTATTAAGGACCGTCTGCTGGCTGGCTATGCGTAGCTGGAGGCCCCTGGAGGAGTAGACCATCCTACCTAAGAGGTCCAAATGCTTGGCCTCCTTGGCCTTTGGGGCCAAGACTGTTGGCACTGTCGTTCCTTCTCATTGACTGCTGAAACGACTAGGGAACAGGGAGTTGGATGGCAAAACAGGAACTCATAGCCCTCGGAAGGGGCAAAGTATTTCCTTTCTACCCACCAGCCGTCAGCGTGATGGAGGCCGGGGTCTGCCATATAGCGTTGTGATTCGTCTGTATGGTCTTTATGAGAGGAAGCGTGACTCTGGAGGGACCTTCGGGTGTCAGGATGTCCACCATCGGATCCTCCTGCTCGACCCTTTCTTCCGCCTGGAGCCCCATACTGAGGGCGGGTCCTGCGGAGTAGTTCCTGGTGAGCCCCATGGTCGATCGGTGGCAGTCCTGAGACTGATGTGCCCGCCACCGCCTCGTCTGGGGAAGAGGAGGAAGTGAGGTGCTGCTGGTTGCCCTCATCTAGACCCTCCTGTGTCCCCCCATATGCCTGGGACACTTCAGAGCCCGGCGTGGCTGACACATCTCGAAGTGTAGCAGTGCTTGGCACTGCCTCGGGCATTGGGCCTGGAAGCGCCAGTTGCTCTTGGAGGACGGGGGCCGTCTAGAGAGAGTGGCCTCCCTTGTCCTTGATGCATGCCTGTGTGGCAACCTGGAATGGCATCGCACAGATTGCGCAGACCTAGAGGCCCTGGAGGTGATGCCCTGTTGCTGGTGGTAGGCCCATGGGGTCCAGAAAGGCCACTGACTCAGAGGAAGTCATTGTGGCTGCTATGCTGATTGGGATTCTCTGCTGGCTACGGTTCGATGTCTGCTATAGCTAGAGTGACCGGAGTTGGCCTCGGAGCCGGAGGATGCTGACAGAGAGGACCAGGGCAGTACCGAATGTTGAGCGGCGGGAGAGCAATGCCTGACTGACTGGGACCGCAAATGGTACCGGCAGTCTCGGGATTGGGACTGGTGCCTCTTACTTGGTGCCGGTGAGGTTATCGGTGCCGTACTCCAGTGCTGGGCGACCGATGGCGTTGTGGACCGGCGTGCAGTCGCCGCGGGCGGGTTCACCTCCGGTGCTGTAATCTCACACTGGGTCGCGGGTGCCGGGGAATAGCAGGATGCCGAGCTTGAATGGGAGCAGTGCCAAGAGCGGTGCTGAGACGGTGACCTTGAGAGGTGCACCATTGCCGGCTTCCCTCTGGACAGCACCCTCTTGGTTGGTGACAGAGGCTTCTCCCTGCACGGGAGGGAGTTTGGCGCCGACAACGCAATGAGGTCTTTCACTGCCTCGAAAGAGTCAAGTGTGGAGGGGTGTTCGAGGACCTCCTTCAGACATTCGTCGGCACTGAATCCACTGGGTACTGGACTCAACGGGGCCTGTGGCACCAGAGTCGATGGTGCCAGTTCTTGGCTCAGTCCCAACAATCTGTCTTTACATGCCAGGAGCTTCTTTGAGCAGCTTAGTAGCTCTTTGGGGACAGCGCCCTCTTTCTCCTTTCTTGTGACGCTTTGTTGGGGCTGGAGAGTTCAACCGCTGTCAAGGTTGGTCGTCCCATCTCGGTGCCAGCGATTTACGGTGCTTGGGCAGTGCTGGGTCGCACATGGATGCCCAGGCACTTCGCAACGAGGAAGCTGGGGCTGGAGCCGGAGCCAGGGCCGGTCGGTCAGGGGCCGGTGGTTGTAAAGTGGCCTTTATGAGCAACTGCTTAAGACGAAAGTCTTTCTTTCTTAGTGCACGGCTTGAAGGCCTTGCAGATTTTGCAGCACTCTGCCTGATGAGACACTCCCAGACACCGGAGACAGGAGTCACGGGGTTCGCTGTTAGGCATAGACTTGTGGCCCGTGACGCAAGCTTTGAAACTCTGGGCTTTGCGACATTCCCCACAGACCAAGGCTGGTGCTGGAACTAGCTTCCAGACACCTGTATACAATGGTATTTAACTAACTGATAACTATCTAAGAACAACTCTAACTAGAAGATTGAAAGGCTAAGGGATCACTTGCAAGCGAGCGAGCGAATGTTCCAACGCCTCCATGGACGGTAAGACAGAACTGAAGTGGGGTGGGGCAATCAGGGTAATATATACACTGCCATAAGGGCACCACTCTAGGGGGCTCCCCTGCCGTCCTGATGGGAGCTGCTAAGGGAAAAAGTCTCCGACGTCTGTGCACGCGGTGTGCGCACACCTAATTGGAATGGACGTGATCACTCGAATAATATTTTATTACTATTAGAACCAATAGATTTTTCTTATTTTGTTTCGTTTTTCAAAAGGAAATAATTTATATCCTGAAAACAATGGAACAGGTTTCCTATAAACAAAAACACAGGGGCCTAATACTCTTGTAAATCAGCATAGCTCTACTGGGGTCAATGGAATCATTCATCTGAGGATCTGTCCAAGATTTTTAAGCTTTGTTATTAAGCACATATGCAAATCTATGGAGAGGGGGAGGGTTATGAGGTGAAGTGGTAATGTGCGTAATATTTCCTCATGATTAATAGTTCTCATAGGAAACATGTCCTATATGCATTTTGGGAACAATTAAGAGCCCCACTCACAGCTCTCTACCATATCATGTAATCATTCTTAGTAATTAAATATAATAGAGGAAACATTCCATTATATACTTTTGCTTCCAGAAAGCTCAGTGAAGTTGCAAAAAAGTATCATTAAAGTGATAAAAACTATTTCTAAAAAAATCTCATATTGTATCTTTGTAAAAAATTCAGCTGTAGTATTTTGTCAAGATGGCTGAACACAGCATCTGTTATGAGGTTGTATCACAACAAGATATCAGTAACTACAGACGGGAAACTAGTTCCTCTTACACTAGTGATTAATTGCTTTGAAAATCTTGTTTATAATGTGCAGTTTACATCTAAAATATGAAACATGATTGTCAAAACAATATTTTAACATGTAGGAGATGAACACCTCTAAAGGCACATACAGATTGTCAATCGTTACATCACATTTCTTTGAAAACAGAATAACTTCTGCCCTTGTAAACAACTTTGTTCTCACACTTTTAAAGTGAGGTTAGTGCTGACTCAATTATTGCTACATTCACAGTTTAGCAGAATCATAGATAATGTATGAGGTACATTCTACCAATAGATCTATCTTCATTTCTGTTTTACCCATTTGAGTATAACAGACAACTGAATTATGCAGAATAAAAAAACCCGACTAGAACAGCCAGTAACTCCCATATTCACTAGAACTGGAATGAAAATTAGCAGTGATTAAAAAATCAAATATATCTTCTTTGCTGGAAAGTGTATTCTTCATAATATGAACAGTTTCTTCATTTTATCTACACGGGTAAACATTTACCTAGGCACGCTAGGAATAGGTGATTCTTGCATGAACATCCTTCATACATTTTATATATTCCGTCTTTGTTTGAATTCAATAGTTTTGTGAGTTTGTAGTAAGAATCAACTTCCCTTTGATCTTCTATCATAAATATCTCTTATGCTTTTTGTTAGCTGCTTTATGAACACTTTGTATATTCTTCCACAGTACGTATGCATTGTCTTCTGCAGTTCCAGTTCTAGGGGCTGTAACAGGAAATTAACCAGGTCATCACCAAAGGAATACTAGAGGGGAAAAAAATGAGAAGTGACATTAAGATCATGTGTAAGAACAATATTCCTTTTTTTTTTTTTTTCAAAGAAGCAAGAGTGTTATGAAAATGCCTTCCATCATTATTGTGAAACACAAAAATAACTCCATAAATATGGTTACTTGATGCTCTAAGGCTAGTAAAAACTTTGCTCAGCTTGTTTTTAATACAATATGAAAAAGCCATCACCCAAATATTGCTTAGACAAAATACAAAATCAAGATACTAAGCCATATAAACAAATTCAAAATAAGCTTTAAAGATCTAACATAATTCATGGGTTGTTCACACGATCACATGCCTACTGCATCTCAGCTTTGGCTTAAAAAATGTACAATTATCCCAGTCTAAATACACTTCTTTAAAAAATTACAATTCTTATTGAGTTACAGTGAATCAACAGCACGACGGATAATCTATAGTACCAATAAAGACAGAACAATTTCATTAAAGTGAATGAATGTCAAGCATATATTGTGTTTAACATGAAGTAAAAATACAATCATTAATTCAGTGTTATAATATTTTTTCATAAGAGATATGAAACAAATCATTTGCAAAACCAACATTTCATAGTAGAGTAATTTTGCTAATCTTAAAACCATCAGATCAGCATTGTTTTATATACTTTTTGTGGAATATTCATAAACCAAATGGTGTCATAAATAAAAAGGAGATACTTTTTTTCTTTTTGACAATGCTCAAAGGAAACAAAGAATCTTATTTTTATGAGAACAAATTTTCTCTTTCTGTGCAGTGTGTTTTCAGACCCTCGAAAGTACTTTTCTTCATTTTTATATCCATATGACAACCTGCAATAAAGTGCCATTAAAATATACTACTGATTTTCGAAGGTCATATACAAGATAGTGTGTTACATTAAAATGTGTATCAACGCTACTTTTTACAGCTCTTCAGTGAATATACTGATGTAGTGATAAATACTTTACTGGAAGCCGTATTTGCAGAATAAAAAAGAATCCATTGTGCTTAGAAGAGAAACTTGCATGCATTTAAAGTGGTAACTACATATTAATGTGCCTAGCATACAAAACAGATCACAATATGATACAAAAATATTTGTCTTCCAGTGGGCAAAGTATGCCTACAATAAAATTTTAACAACTGTATGGTACTAAGAACATTGTAAAGTCTTTGGGGCCTGGAATGTCTCCTACTCTGTTTGTATAATGCTTAGCACAATGGAACCCCAATCTCTGTTGTTTTGTATCCTAATACAAATAAATATTATATGGTTCTTTACATATTTGTGTTTAACTGTTATAAGACTCAGCATAAGGTCTTTTAATAAATATACTGCAGTTACAGAATACATCTTAGATTCCAAACTGATCATAATCCTTGAATAACCTAAAATGTTAGTTTCAAAGAACAATGAACAATTCTGTTTCTATTTTGTCATAAAACCAAACTTGAAGTCCAGCTGAACTGCAAATCATTTAAAAAGTGTTACTGTGTTAATTATCTAGAATTGATAAAGGTGAGGTATTATTATAATACAAGAAAAAGTGCCCATGTCCCAAACATGTTAAACTTTAACCGATGATACATTTTATAAATAATTCTACACAAGTTATGGATGATTGTAGTTTATACAGTTACTTACTTTTTTTATTGCTTCATAAATAGCCCTAAAAGTTGGTTGTTTATCATCATGGTAAACACCTCTGTTTCCATGAAGAATAAATATTCCTTTTTCTTCAGCTTCCTTACAATTGCTTCCATAAATGCAGTGGTCAGGACGATAATTCCATTGACAGGGAAAGACAAAAAGGCTCTCTGTTCAGAAAAATACACAGTACACAGTTGTTCATAACAAAACTCTTCGGGAGAGAACAAATCAATAGTTTTTCTTGGTAAGATAACATCTTTCAGAGATTGTGTTAAAATATTTGTATACAATTACATTTAAAATAATTAGGTGGCATCAATACAACTTAAATCTATTTTGGACTAAATTATGTTGATTTTGAGATAAAGAACACTTTTAAAAGGAATAAACAAAATGCTATCTGGAACATATCCATTGAAAATTCTGAAAATTTTCTGCATTTAGAAACTAAATATAAGATTAATATTTTACAGTCGTAGTGTGAAACAATATCAAAGTTAAACATAGAAAAGGACATACCTGGATTATGAAAAAACATAATATTCAACAGATCTTGATCACCCCATGTTATGTTTAGTTTATATTTTTTAAGCAATGGCATAAGAATTTCTCCCCACTGTAGCCGAGCAGTTGTCATATCATTCTATTAAAAATAAATAAACAGAGAAAACATTAGAACTAAGTCACAAGAGAAATCGAAGAATCCCAGTAATCTGCTTTTCAAAACTGGAATCTCTGAAATTGCATAGGATTTTTCTTTTAAACATGTTTTTCATAGTTCATGAAAATTAAACTACATCCAAGTCCAATATGTCTTAAATTATGCCTGGTTTCTCTTGAAAATATTAGGTTAGTCTTTTGCAACTTTGTTCATCTCCTCCTCTTAATTAGCATATAAAATAAAGTAGTAATTTTTCATTTGTGATCATGAATTATTTCCCATAGAAAGCGCCTTGGTATACAAACAATACCAAGAAACAAAAAGTACCCTTTGCTATGGATTAATGGAATCAAATACAAAATCTATTCTAATAGAAAATTCTGCAAAAGGCTGTGCAAGATATTTTAAATTGAACTTCAGATTTCCCAGTCTCTCCTCAAAACCCATACCTCAAGCAGTTTTTTTTAACATTAATAAGAGAGAATATTGAACTGGGGCTGAGTTACAGGATGAAAAAATAATTTTTTTAAATTGATTTCAAAATAAAAGTCTTGATGAACTTTAAATTGGCTAAATTTCCCACATAAAAACTGCCGTGAAAGATTTATAAAACAATTGCACTAATGTAAAAAATCAAGGTTTTTCACTGAATCAATCTTATTAAATATTAACTTATAACAAACTCTTAATTATGGCACCATAACTTGATCTAGAAAAGTAACAACACAAACTCTTCACCTGTAGATTCAAATGAATACTTCAAAGAATTATGCTGACGATGTTGGAGAGTGCAAGAAGCAGTAGTGGTTCTACAGTTAAAGTTGAGATGAATTTTGGATTTAAACCAGAGACGGTTTTGACAACTTGTTATATATGAAGAACAAATATCCTTCTCAAAATTACTAAATGCTAATTACAGAACAAATACAAATAATGGAAGGCTAATTACAACATAAATCAATATGTAACCAGGGGTGATGGCCCCACATGTCAGATTTTACAACACTAGTGTAAATCCCAATTTTCAGAGCTCAAACTGGGTCACAATTTTGTACCTAATTGTGATACTTACAAATGACAAAATTTAGACATCTTATTTGGTGTTCCATAGTGTCATTTGTGCCTACAAATTGGAAAATTACTTTACTGTAGTTCACCTTCTCTGAAGGTGTAATTTAATAAAATCACACTCTTGAACCTCAAATTTCCAGTGTAAGCCAGAGGAGAATTCTCCTAGTTCAGAGGTGTTTAGTTGAATAATGCTGCTCAGATAGACTCTAGATGAGGTAGACTCTAGACTGCGAGCAAGTGAACAGAGAGGGGCTGGAGAGAGATGGGGAAATAAATCAGCAAGGGTGATGATCGTTATATGATCGAACTACAATAGCCTTTCTACTGGTATGTTGATTTCAAGGTTAAAGTAATCTTTGATTACACACCTAGAACTGAATCTAGATGGAGAAAGAGAGATAGTTGAATTCCTGTCAGTTAAACAAACTTCAGAACAAGAATATGAATACCAAATCTGATACTATGCATATGAATACACGAACAAATGATGGGTAGTGTCAAACATACTCAATAATTAGCTACTGCAGTAGTTTCCAAATTTTTCTGTTTCAGCCACCCATTGGGGATGCATTAGTGAATGAATGTGTTGCCTTCTCTTCCACTCATACAGTTGCCACAGCCTTTCCTTTTTTTCCTGTTCATTTACTCTGATTCTCCCTTTTGGGTCTGTCCATTTTTCCCTGTGTATTTTTTTCCCCCTTTTTCTTCTTCCCATTGTTTCTGGTATGCTTTCATTTATTTTCCTGGTTTTTCCTTCCCCACTCATTCCCAGCAGCTCTATTACTCCATCCTGTGGTCCTTCTCATCAGATTATATGACACTGACGGTAAGGGCACTTGTTGATACCACCCCCCAGATGAGCTGAAGGACATGGGAACAGAGAAGAGAAGCTTGGATTACAGGCTGCTTGCCAACTGCATCTGCAGACCTGTACTTCTAAGATGCTCCCACAGTCCTGAACCATAGAAAGAACAGAGATGGTGACTTTCCTCAGGCACACTTTGGCCCAACCTCCAACTTGGGAGATATTGATCTACAGCCTTTTTGCCTATACTAGTGGGTTCCTGTTCTCTAAATATGATATTGACCATTCCTGCAAAACTTCAAGATCTTGTATCTTTCATCATACTGCTAAATAGGGATCCCAGTTCAGCAAATGAAGTTCTGGGGACTACGTTTAAGAAACTGTGAAGCAAACTAAAGAACAGAACCTCAAAGACTACTGCATTCTTAAGTCCAAAAACATAGTTACAGAGAGGGTACCTAAAGGTATGGTGGGAAAGGCTGGTGTGTGAGAAGATGGTGCTTGTATAGCAACAAGTCCTTTTCTCAAATAGTTGTGACCAAAACAGGTGAAACAGGCTACTTCTGAACAGACAGCAGATTGAACTGTGTGCAAATTACAAGAACAGGTCTCAAAAAACCCCAAAAAAGAACACATACAGAAGTGGTAGGAAAAAACATAATATGGTAAGAATGAAAAGAGACTTGTTGACTCACCAATTCACCTTCCTGCCAATGCAAAATTGTTCCCAATAGTATATTTTTAGTGTATTGTTCAGTTGTTTTAGGCTAAGTGTTAAAAAGGTAGATAAGGAATAAGTAAATAGTAAGAGGTCAAGAGAAACTGGGAGGATTAATAAAGGAAAAGAAATTTAATAAAATAAAGGGGAGGACTAACTGTAAGAAGAGCAAGCTACTTTGGATATGAGCACCATAAAAAAAAAAATAGATGGAATCCTAAACAAAGAACAATAATATACCAATTTGGACAGAGAAAAAGGGTGGGGAGTGGGATCTTTAGGGACCTAACATTCTCATTATTTGTCCATGAAGGTAGGCAAACAGCATGTTTACACAAATTATACTAATTTAGAGGTCTTGCCAACATCCACAAGGACAGAGATATGGAAAGTTACTTAGACACATATGGGCAGGAAAAAAATAAGATTCCACACAGATAAGAAATTTGAAACATGCTCAATAGAAGGGAGAAACACAGACAGGACTATATTGAAGAAATATCTATGGATGATAGTTAAGTCTGCGAGTTTGTCACGGATTGTGTGACTTTCCATGACCTCTGTGACTTTTGCAGTGGCCGGTGCACCTGGCTCAGGGGCAGCTCAGGCAGCCCCTGTGCCGCAGTACCAGCCGCTGCTGGGGCAGTCTTGGGCCTCCACGCCCTCCCTCCCCCCAGCAGAAGAGACTGGGTGTGGGAGGAGGCAGGGGGTGGGGGCACAGGACGGGGTGAGGCGGGTTCTGGGAGGTGCTTACCTGGGGGGCTCCCTGGAAGCAGTGACATCCCCCTCACTCAGCTGCTAGGTGGAGGTGTGGCCAGGCAGCTCTGCGCATTGCAGCTGCCCAGGGCACCGCCCCCACAGCTCCTATTGGCTGGGAGACAGCCAACGGGAGCTGCGGGGGCGGTGCCTGCAGGCAGAGGCAGCACGCAGAGCTGCCTGGCCACGCCTCCACTTAGCAACTGAGCAAGGGGATGTCACCGCTTCTGGGGAGCCCCCCAGGTAAGCGCCACCCAGAGCCTGCCTCATCCTGTCCCGTGCCCCAATCCCCTGCCCCCTCCCAAACCCAAACTCTGCTGCGGAGGGAGAGGGGGGAGAAGCGCGAGCCAGGTAGGAAGCCTGCTGGCCCCACCATATATTTAATGTTATAGCAGTCTCGGATGATGACCCAGAACATGTTGTTCATTTTAAGAACACTTTCACTGTAAATTTGACAAAATGCAAAGAAGATACCAATGTGTAATTTCTAAAGATAGCTATAGCACTCAACTCAAGATTTAAGAATCTGAAGTGCCTTCCAAAATCTAAGAGGGATGAAGCATGGAGCATGCTTTCAGACGTCTTAAAAGAGCAACACTCAGATGCGTAACCTACAGAACCCAAACCACCAAAAAAGAAAATCAACCTTCTGCTGGTGGCATCTGACTCAGATGATGAAAATGAACATGCGCCAGGCTGCACTGCTTTGGATCGTTATCGAGAAGAACCCATCATCAGCATGGATGAATGTCCCCTGGAATGGTGGTTGAAGCATCAAGGGACATATGAATCTTAAGCGCATCTGGCATGTAAATATTGTGCGATGCTGGCTACAACAGTGCCATGCAAACGCCTGTTCTCACTTTTAGGTGACATTGTAAACAAGAAGCAGGCAGCATTATCTTCTGCAAATGTAAACAAACTTGTTTGCCTGAGGAATTGTGTGAACAAGTAGGAGGACTGATTGGACTTGTAGGCTCTAAAGTTTTACATTGTTTTATTTTTGAATGCAGGGTTTTTTTTGTACATAATTCTACATTTGTAAGTTCAACTTTCATGAAAAAGAGATTGCACTTGTATTAGGTGAATTGAAAAATACTATTTCTTTTCTTTTTACAGTGCAAATATTTGTAATAAAAAATAAATATAAAGTGAACACTGTACACTTTGTATTCTGTGTTGTACTTGAAATCAATATATTTGAAAATGTAGACATCATCCACAAATATTTAAATAAATGGTATTCTATTATTGTTTAAAAGCGTGATTAATCGCGATTAATTTTTTTAAATCGCTTGACAGCCCTGGTTATTAGAATTACTGATGGTGTCTAAATGCTAAAAATGCTTGGGGGAGAAAATTATTAGGAGCAAAGTGGAGAAACCTGCCATCCATTCTCTCCTTCCTTTGACAAGAAATGGAGTTGAAGGGCAAAGGTGTGGGAAACAAGAAAAAACCTTGGATGGAAAAAACTGATTGGGGGAATAGGTTAATAGCATATTACATGATCCAATTCTCTAATCATTCGTTAGTTTTCTCTAAATCCTTCCAATTTATTTAATTTTTTTAGTACAGAGCTTTATACAAATGAACAGAATCTTCCAAGTACAGCCTCAGATTTATCTCCATTTTTTTTGCCAGGATAACTCTGTGTATCCAAAAAAAATTAAACTATATGCAATACTGCATTGCAAATTCATCTAATGTTCCATTTACTGTCACATTCAGGTTTTATTTCCTCAATTATATCTGCTTGCAATTTTCCAAACCAAGTAACTATTTTCTGTCCGTGTTTCTAATCTCTTTAGGTAATTTTGTTTTATTTTCCATCTTCAGTGGTGTTTGCTGCACCCCCAATTTAGTATTGCCCCACAAGTTTCTTTAATATTCTAGGTTTACCCCACATTTTCTGATCACGGTCTAAAAACAGAATTAATGGCAGTCACTAGACACCCTTCTGCAAACTCAGTACAGTAACTCCTTGCTTAACGTTGTAGTTATGCCCCTGAAAAATGCGACTTTAAGCGAATCCAATTTCCCCATAAGAATTAATGTAAATAGAAGGGGTTAGGTTCCAGGGAAATTATTTTCACCAGACAAAAGACTATATATACAATTTAATACCGTACACAGCAATGATGATTGTGAAGCTTGGTTGAGGTGCTGAAGTCAGAGAGTGGAAGAGGGTGGGATATTTCCCAGGGAATGCCTTACTGGCTAAATGATGAACTAGCACTCGGCTGAGCCCTCAAGGGTTAACACGTTGTTAATGTAGCCTCACACTCTACAAGGCAGCACAAATGGAGGGAGGGGAGACAACATGGCAGACAGAGACAGAGACACAGACACACACCCTGTATATGAGAGAGAGAGAGAGAGAGAGAGAGAGAGAGGGAGAGATGCGCATTGCCCCTTTATGTACGCTGACCCCACTCTAAGTACATTGCCTTTTAAAGTAGATCAGCAAGTTGAGACAGCCGCTGTTGCCAGAAAGCTCCCTCCCATGTCCTTCTTCCTGCTCCCCCCCCCCCCCATGGAGATGGGGTAAGCTGGGGGCAGGAGCAGAGGGGAGAGGGACACCTTGACATTAGCACCCCTCCCCCCCCCAACCCCCACGCAGCAAGAAGGAGGCTCCCAGGAGCAGCTCCAAGGCAGAGGGCAGAAGCAGCACATGGCAGTGGGGGAGGGATAGCTGGGAGGCTGCCGCACAGGGAACTTAGGGGAGCAGGGAGCTGATGGGGGGCTACCGGTCCACCCTGGGTCCAAGCCCTCACCAGCTAGCTCCAATGGGCTGCTCTTTCTGCAAGCAGCGGACAAAGCAGGCGGCTGCCAAACAACGTTATAAGTGAGCACTGTGCAGCTTTAAACAAGCATGTTCTCTAATTGATCAGCAACGAAACAACATTAACAGGGACGACTTTACGTGAGGAGTTACTGTATCTTCTTTAAGATCACTTCTAATTTGAAAGGTTAGATACTATTTAATATAGTTGAATTCTGCTAATACTGGAAGTGAGTGTGTGTGATAGAAAGTCAAAATAAATTAACATACATGTTTCACAGTTACATCACACATTTGCACAGTCAAACAATGCAGTACAAAAAGCTTTAAAAACCTGTTTAATAGATTTATATTGTTATTTGTTTGTATTGCAACGGTAATCTTCAGCATTTATAGTACAATCCTGTTTACTCAAGTGGCCTAATATCCAAAACTTCTGGGCAATGGGCATTCAGATAAATGGAAGTGTTAATTTAAGCAGCAGTTTCACTGACAGAAATATGGGGAACCAAGGGAGTAATGCTGATGTTTACTTAATACTTGTACTTTTAGCAAATGTATTAACACACCAACATTGTATTACAATTAGGTCCACAGTGGTTTTAATACAATTTTGGTGTTTCAGTAAACATTAATTTTTATTACTCTGTATTAAAGTACAAAATATTAAGCATTAAAAGTACAAAGCTGTTGATAACTTCTCAACTAGCCTCTTAGTGCTATTAGCAGATGATTAACTAACACAGGGTTACCTGGGGGAAACTGTGGATTTCGATTTTTCTTGTAAAGGGAATTGGGATTACTGGAATTATACCATATACAGGCTATTAAGGAATTTAGGGTCTATATGAAAGGATAGACTAACAAGTCTGGGACCGTTCCAGTTCACTGCAAAAAGAACAGAAAGCCTTCTTTTTTCACCAACAGTCTCTCTAATCTTAACAGATGGGATTTAAGTAGTATTGCCCAACCAACACATGAAGAAGGGTGGTGAGGATGAAGAGAAAAGGAAAGAAAGGTTATTTACTGGTAACTGTAGTTCTTGGAGGCCATGTCTACACTACAAAAGTATGTCAACCAAATTTACATCAGCATACAGCCACCAGACTTATTAAATTGCTTGTTTTTGCACACTTGGCTCCTTTAGTCGGTGGTGCGCATCCTCGGCAGGAGCACTTGTATCAATTGTCTTGTCAGCATGGGGCATTGTGGGAGTTCCTGAAAGCCATTAACAGTCAACATAAGCAACGCAGTGTATACACTGACACTGCACTGACCTAATTACATTGGCTGTGACCGAGGAAGGTGGTGCTACTAAATCGGCGTAAAGAGGCACTTACATTGGCGGGAGAGGGCAAAAAAAACAGTTACCTACCTTTTCGTAACTGTTGTTCTTCGAGATGTATTGTTCACGTCCATTACACATAAGGTGTGCGTGCGCTGTGTGCACGGACGTTGGAAACTTTTCCCCTTAGCGGCTCCCGTCGGGCTGGCAGGGGAGCCCCGCACAAGTGGCGCCTCATGCTGGTGCATATATACCCCTGCCGACCCGACCCCCCTTCGGTTCCTTCTTGCCGGAGACTCCGACAGAGGGGAAGGAGGGTGGGAAGTGTAATGGATGTGAACAACACATCTCGAAGAACAGTTACGAAAAGGTAGGTAACCGTTTTTTCTTCTTCGAGTGATTGTTCACATCCATTACACATTAGGTGACTCACAAGCTTACTATAGGAGGAGGGTAGGAGTCATGGAACAATTGATTGAAGCACAGCCCTGCCGACTGCCGCGTCCTCTCTGGCCTGTTGATGGACTGCGTAGTGGGCTGTGAATGTGTGCACCGACGACCAGGTGGCTGCTTTACAGATCTCCTGGAGTGGAACCTGCACCAGGAAAGCTGCTTAGGACGCTTGAGCCCTAGTCCAGTGAGCCATGATCACCGGGGCCGGCACCTTGGCAAGCTCATAGCACGCGCAGATGCAATCTACGATCCATGACGATATCTGCTGCCCCGAGATGGGGAGTCCTTTCATTCTCTCCGCAATGGCGACGAACAACTGTGTTGACTTGCAGAAAGGTCTAGTTCGCTCCAGATAGAACGCCAGGGCCCTACGGACATCCAGAGTATGTAGGCTACAGTGACTCGGGTCCACGTGTGGTTTGGGAAAGAACACTGGCAAACAAATGTCCTGTCCCATATGAAATTGCGAGACTACTTCAGGGAGGAATTTAGGGTGTGGCCTGTCCTTATAAAAAACTGTATAAGGGGGCTGTGAGGTGAGGGCCCTCAACTTGGACACCCTCCTTGTGGACATAATGGCCACCAAAAACACCACCTTCCGAGAGAGATGAGTGAAAGAGCAAGAGGCTAGGGGCTTGAAAAGGGGTCCCGTGAGCTTGGTCAGGACCAGGTTAAGGTTTCAGGAAGGGACCAGTGGGCGTGAGTAGGAAAACACCCTCTTCAGTCCCTTGAGGAACAAGGCTACCATGTGGTTGGAAAACACAGAATACCCCAATTCCCCGGGGTGGAATGCTGAAATGGCAGCCAGATGCACTCTAATTGAGGAGGGGGCGAGACCTTGATGTTTAAGGTGCAGCAGATATTCCAGGATAACTGGAATGGAGGCCTGAAGTGGCTGTATATGCTTTGGTTCACACCAGCAGGAGAACCTCTTCCACTTAGCGAGGTATGTCACCCTCGTGGAAGGTTTCCTACTACCGAGCAGAATTTGTCGCACCTGAAGAGAGCACTGGGTCTCCATAGCGTTCAACCACAGTTTCCATGCCATGAGAAGCAGAGACTGCAGGTTCAGGTGGAGCAGGGGCCCGCGGTCCTGCGTGATGAGATCTTGGTGCAGGGGCAGGGCAATCAGGTCGGCCACTGACAGCTCCAGCAAAGTCGTAAACCAATGTTGGCGGGGCCAAGCTGGGGCGATGAGAATCAGTACCGCCTTGTCTCTGTGAACTTGGAGGAGAACTCTGTGGATGAGCAGGAGTGGTGGAAAGGCATACTTCAGGCTCCTACTCTGAGGGATCATGAAGGCATCTGCGACCGAGCCCAGACTGTGGTTTTGGAAAGAGCAAAACTACGGGCATTGACTGTTGTCCCTGGTGGCAAAGAGGTCCATTTGGGGAAATCCCCACTTCTGGAAGATCGATTACAAGACATCCGGTCTCATCCACCATTCATGCATGTGGTACGACCTGCTGAGGCGGTCCGCCAGCTCGTTCTGCTCCCCCGAGAGGTATGACGCTACGAGGTATGACGCTACGAGGTATACTGAGCGGGCTATACAAAAGTCCCATAGGAGAAGGTCCTCTTGGCAGAGGGGAGAGGATCGGGTTCCGCCCTGCTTGTTTATGTAGAACATGGCGGTAGTGTTGTGTGTCAGAACTGTCACACTGTGACCTTCTAAAGCAGCGTAAAAGGTTTGGCAGGCTAGGCGAACCGCCCTGAGCTCCTTTACTTTGATGTGGAGCAAGATTTCATCCTTGGACCACATCCCTTGCATTCGTAGGTCCCCCAAGTGCACTCCCCAGCAGAGGTCTGACGCGTCTGTTACCAGCATCAGCATGTTGCGGTGTGGTGAAGGGGATCCCTTCGCAAACTACCTGCTGGTTGAGCCACCCGCGCAGGAAGTCCAATACCTGGACAGGGATTGTCACTACAAGGTCTAAGGGGTCTCTGCCTGGGCAATACGACTGGGATAGCCACAATTGCAAAGTCCTGAGCCGCAGTCGAGTGTGTTTGACTACATGGGTGCTGTGACGGGTTGGATCACAGAAACCCCCCTGGGAGCTGCCACCCAACGTGCAAAGACTACCCCTGCTTCTGTTTTCCCTGCCAGCTCAGGACTCCAGCACCCTGTCTTGCTGAGCCAGACACTCCCGTCTGGCTCCAGACACAGACCCAGGGTCTGAATCACTTGTCCCAAAGCTGCACGTTTACCTGAAAACAGCTCGCAGTAGCGTGCTTGTCTTTAGCACTCAGATGCCCAACTCCCAATGGGGTCTAAACCCAGATAAATCCGTTTTACCCTGCATAAAGCTTATGCAGGGCAAACTCATAAATTGTTCGCCCTCTATAACACTGATAGAGAGATATGCACAGTTGTTTGCTCCCCCAGGTATTAATACATACTCTGAGTAAATTACTAAATAAAAAGTGATTTTATTAAATACAGACAGTAGGATTTAAGTGGTTCAAAGTAGTAACAGACAGAACAAAGCAAGTCACCAAGCAAAACAAAATAAAATGCGCAAATCTATGCCTAATCAAACTAAATACAGATAATCTCACCCTCAGAGATGCTTCAGTAAGTTTTTCTCAGACTGGACACCTTCCAGGCCTGGGCACAATTCTTTCCCCTGGTACAGCTCTTGTTGCCGCTCAGGTGGTAGCTAGGGGATTCTTCATGATGGCTTCTCCTCTTCTCTGTTCTCTTCCCCCCTTTATATATCTTTTGCATAAGGCGGGAACTCTTTGTCTCTCTGGGTTTCCACCCACCCTCACTGGAAAAGCACCAGGTTAAAGATGGATTCCAGTTCAGGTGACATGATCACATGTCACTGCAAGACTTCATTACTCACTTGCCAGCACACACATATACAGGAAGACTCACAGGTAAATACAGCCATCTGCAGACAATGGGAGTCATCAAGATTCCAAACCATCATTAATGGTCCACACTTTACACAATTACAATAGGCCCTCAGAGTTACATTTTATATTTCTAGTTTTAGATACAAGAGTGGTACATTTATACAAATCAGATGATCACATTCAGTAGATTATAAGCTTTGGAATGATACCTTACAAGAGACCTTTTGCATGAGGCATATCCCAGTTACTTACATTCACTTATTACCGTATTTTCTCTAAAACTATCTCAGTTACATTATATTGACTTATTATCAAGTTTTTTATAAAACCATATAGACTGCACAACGTCACAGGTGCACGCCGCCATGTGTCCTAGGAGCTGCAGGCAGCATCTGTCCGTGGTTGTGGGGAAACTCAGCATTGAGTCTATGGCACGCGCGATGTCCAGAAATCTGGATTATGGGAGGCTTGCTCGTGCCTGTACCGAATCCAGGACTGCCCCAATGAACTCCAGCCTTTGCGAAGGTATCAAGGAGGACTTGGGCATGTTGACTAGAAGGCCTAGCCTGGGAATACGTCCAGTGCCACCGCCACATGGGAACGGACTTCCTCCTCGGACCGACCTGTGAGAAGCCAGTCGTCTAGGTACAGGTAAACTCAAATTCTCCTTTTTAATAGAAAGATTGCCACTACCGACATGCATTTCGTGAACATGTGGGGGGCTGCTGCCAGGCTGAAGAATAGGTCCGTAAACTGGTAGTGGTGCTGGTTTATGGTGAACTGCAGGAACCGCCGGTGAGCAGGATGAATAGCAACGTGAAAGTACACATCTTTCATGTCGAGGGTAGCATACCATTTCCCCCGGATCCAGGGATGGAATAATAGTGCCTAGGGAGAACATGCAGAAGCGGACCTTGACTAAGAATTTGTTGAGTCCGCGCAGGTCTAAAATGGGTCGAAGAACCCCCTTTGCTTTGGGGATAAGAAAGTAACGGGAGTAAAACCCCTTCCCCCTTAGATCCCGAGGGATCTCTTCCACTGCCCCCACCTCGAGGAGCATCTGTATCTCCTGCATAAGGAGTTGCTCATGAGAGGGGTCCCTGAAGAGGGACGGGGAAAGGGAGTGGGAGGGAGGGAAGGAGAACTGAAGCATCTATTTCCACTTGTACCGTGAGTAAGACTCAACGGTCCAATGTTATACGGGACCACGCACGGTTGAAGTGGGGCAAGCGGTTCAGGAAACATAGGGAACGATCCGGTAACTGGCTTGGTACGCTGTCCTTCAGCGCACCTTCAAAACCCTTGCTTGTTGACGGCTTGCGGCTTGCCCTGGCCCTGGCCTTGGCTAGGCGTGTTGTTCCGCCTGCGCCTGTTGTCTCTGCCTCTCCTACGATACGGCTCCTGCCTAGGGCGGGCCTGGTATTGTCTTTGTTGAGGCGGCTGGGGCTTGAAAGGCTTCCTCTGTGTCACTGGGGTGTGCATTCCCAACTATTTGAGGGTTGCCTGGGAGTCTTTGAGGCTATGCAGCCTGGCATCCGTTTGGTCCGAAAAGAGACCAGACCCTTCGAAGGAGGTCCTGAAGGGTATTCTGGACCTCTGGCGGAAGGCCTGAAGCCTGCAGCCACACCGAGCGCCTCATCACCACTCCTGAGGCGATTGTTCTGTCTGCTGCATCCACCGAGTTGAGAGAGGCCTGCAGAGAGGTCTTGGCTACTGCCTTTCCTTCATCCACGAGGGCCGCAAACTCAGGCTGAGAGCCCTGGGGAAAGGAGTCTTTAAATTTGGAAACTGCTGTCCAGGAATTAAAATTGTGTCTGTTCACGATCACCTGCTGGTTCGCGATCCTCAAATGGAGGCCCCCAGAGGAATAGACCTTCCTGCCCAATAGGTCTAGACGTTTAGCCTCCTTGGCCTTAGGAGCCGGGGCTTGCTGACCATGTCATTCCCGTTCATCGACCGCTGAGATGACCAGCGAACAGGGGGCCGGGTGACAAAAGAGGAAGTCGTATCCCTTAGAAGGGGCAAAGTACTTCCACTCTACGCCCTTTGCTGTTGCCACGCTAGAGGCCGGGGTTTGTCAGACCGTCTTGTAGTGGGACTGGATTGTCTTTATGAGTGAGAGCGCAATTCTGGAGGAGCCCTCGGAGCTTAAGATGTCCACCATAGGATCCTCCTGCTCTAATGCTTCCTCCACCTGCAGGCCCAAGCTCTGGGCTACCCTGCGGAGCAGCTCCTGGTGCACTCTGTGGTCAATCGGAGGAGGCCCCGACACCGCGGTGCCTGCCACGGCTTCATCTGGGGATGATGAAGAGGTGAGGGCCTTCTGCATCTCATCTTCCAGCCCTTCTTGTCCCTCCTTGCATGCTGGGGGCTCCTCCGGGTCCTGCCTGCCTGACTGCCTCCAGGACGGCACCGGGCTCGGTGCGGCTTCCGTTCTCCTGTGTTCCAAAGGAGCGTCTGGGTGGCCTGGATACTGTGGCTTCCTTAGGCGCAGAGGGGTGCCTGTGCGGGGACAGGGACTGATGCACCAAATAGCCAAATCTCGAGGCTCTGGAGGAGGTCCCCTGCTGTTGGTGATAGGCCCATGGTGTCCAAAAGGGCCACTGCCCTGGCGGGCCCCATTGGGGATGCCATGGGGCTTGGGGCTCCCTGCTCGCCAGTGCCCTGAGAGCATAGCTGGAGCGGCCTGAGTCCACCTCGGATTCCGAGGACACCGACCTGGAAGGCCAAGGCGGTGCCATAGAACGGTGCTGCTGTGGGGGCTGGAGAATGGCTCCTCGCCAACTGGGATTGGGATCATTGGCTTCTGCTCAGGCCTGGAGACTGATCTTGTGTCGCCTCAGTGCCAGCCCGGCGATGGCGCCGGGGAGCAGTGCCCTGGAAGAGCCGATGCTGTATGCTGGCTGGGATCCAGTGCCCTCGAGTCCTGCTGGGTATGGGGCAACTGGGAATTCGCAGAGGCCGAGCTCGACCGGGACCGACACTGGGAGCGGTGCTGGGATGGTTACCTCGATCGGTGCACCACTGCCGGCTTGCCTCTTGACGGCACTCTAGGAGATGGTGCCGGAGGCTTCTCTTTGGCAGGGAGGGGGCTTGCCGCCGATAACTGGATAAGGTCCTTTGCCGCCTCAAAGGTGTCTGGTGTGGAGGGCTGTTCTAGGAGCTCCTCCAGCCCTTCCTCCGCACTCACGGCGCTTAGCCTGGGGCTCAATGGGCTCTTCGGCGCCGGAGCATGTCCTGGGGCAGCGCTGTCCTTTTAAGCGCTCGTTTGCTTGGGCGGTGCCAGCTTCTTATGCAGCGGGAGCCCTCAGCTTGTAGGCTGGCCCTTTGAGCATGCTGGTGAGGTCAAACGGTGCCGGGGTTTTTCTTGTTGCCTCAGTGTGGCATGCTTGCAGTGCCCCACCGGTGCCAGACTGCGAACTGACGCCAGGGCACTCCGCACCGAAGACGTCGGCGCCAAGGCCGAAGGGTGCAGCGTGGCCTCCATAAGTAGCTGCTTGAGGCGAAAGTCTTTCTTTCTTAGTCCTTGGCTTAAAAGCCTTACAGATCTTGCAGCATTCTGTCTGATGCGATTCGCCCAGGCAACGGAGACACGAGTCGTGGGGGTCACTAATCGGCATAGGCTTGCGGCACGTGGCACAAGCCTTAAAGCCTTAGGCCTGTGGCATGCCCCGCAGCCCAGGGCTGGTGCTGGAGACAACTTCCAACACCTAAAATAAAGAAAGCTTAACTATCTACTATGAAGAAGTGCTAACTACTAACTACTGATAACTGTTAACTTGCTGAAACTATTCTAAGGGACACTCGCAAGCGAGAGATAGAAAGTTGTTCCAACGCCGCCACAGGTGGTAAGAAGGAACTGAAGGGGGGTCGGGTCGGCAGGGGTATTTATGCACCAGCATGAGGCGCCACTCTGGCGAGGCTCCCCTGCCAGCCCGACAGGAGCCGCTAAGGGAAAAAGTTTCCGATGTCCGTGCAACATGGTGCGCACACCTAATGTGTAATGGATGTGAACAATCACTCTAAGAAGAATCATAATGTATCTTATACACGATAAGTCACATGACGTATCATTGAAAAGGTTATGATTTACTGAATACGGTTATCCTATTTGTATGCATGTATCATTTTTGTATATGAAGTTAGGAATATTTATTCTATATCTGTATTACAAATGTGTTTACACCTGGGGAATGCCCACTAGGCAGATTGCGCTAGATGGCTGGCTGGGAAGGACCCATTCAGGTTAAAGGGCCATTAGGAGAAAAAAATATGCCTTTGAAGTTCATCTCCCACAGGGGGGAGGGGGGGAGATTGGGCTTCCTGAGGATTCTACAAACAGCCTCTGACTCATGGCTGCTATGACACTACAAGCACATGTGACCAGGTCACCTGATACTGGACTCCATCTTGAGATACCAGTGTTTTTCCACTGACTGGCATGGGAACCAAGCTTTGAAACAAAGGGTTCCCGCCATATGCAAAAGCTATTTAAGGCAAGACAGTGACATTATCCTGGTTCCTCACTGACTCCCCACCCAAAGAGACTCTTGGAAAACATCTAAGGAACAGAGAGAGACTGAACTGGGAAAAGTGCTGGATCCAGGGCTAAAAGGATTTTTAGCCTGTGAATGAAACACCTGGGGATTCCAAGCTGTAAGTTAGTGCAGCTTGCCCATTAAGAATCTGCTGCATGCTTGGATCATCTAGAGTGAGAATTTGCTATTTAAATCCAAGCTCTTTAGTATATTAAGCTTAGTTTGTGTGTTTTGTGTATTTGCTAGGTAGTCTGCTTTGATTTGTTTGCAATTCCTTATAGTCACTTAAAATCTATCTTTTGTAGTTAATAAACTTGTTTTTTGTTTGTCTAAAACCAGTGTGTGTGGAAATCATAACGCAGAAAGCTGGTGTGTGTGTGTGTGTATGTGTGTGTGAGAGATGATCTTAGCTGTACAGTTTTCTGTGCAATGCAAGACAGTATAACTGAGTTTACACTTCAGAGAAGGGTATGTGCCTTTGGAACTGGGAGGTGCCATAGCTTGTGCCTTCCTATGCAGGGGCTGGTTAAAGATCCTGTGTGCATGTAACTGCAGCTGGGTGTTTCCCTACCTGTATGTGCTGGTAGAAGTGCAGGCTGGACCCTGGGAGGGCTTGGCAGGCTGGTCACAGCAGTACAGTGTAAAGGGAGCCCAGGCTGGTGGGTCGGGGGGGCTCAGTGGTACCCCAGTTCCAGGTGGCACCCCAGGGGTAACCCATCACAACCCCCTCTTACTTATTTGATTTGAACTGCCCCAACAGGGGGAAAGCCTTGGACTAAACTGACTCAGGGGGAAGGGGGGAGACAAGAGGAAGTGGCCCAGGGAGGACAGCCTTAAGCAGCCTCAATTGCCAGACCCAAAGGGCCTTGGGTCGGAGCCCAGTGGAGCGGGAGAGCCCAGGCTCCCCTCCCCAGAATCCCACTGCTAGTCACGGATTGCAGCCTTGACCACTAGGCCATGCTTCCCAACCAAACCCCAAGTGAGGACCACTACAGCCCATGACATTTAGATGTGTAATATTATATTGCATATGGATAGCTATACTTCTGGGCCCTGAAGCCTCACAGTATCAGAATTCTCACTGATGATTCTGAAAAATTTGTTTTGGCCATTTACTTGGCTAATACCAGCAAAACAGAACTGGCCTCCTCAAACTCTGCTCCATCTTTTTCCATCTCAGGAGTCTTCCCTCCTCATTGCAATTAATGTTTCAACTGCTACATGTCCTTCCCTGCCCCCCCCCATATTGCATCTGGCAAACTCACAAATGCACTCTTCATTTAACAGAAGACATATCCTCACTCTCTTCCTTGCTGATTAAGCAGTTAGGTGTTTTAAAGGGAGATGTGACAATGGCCAACAGTGAATATGCAAACCAAATTTTAGACTGCAGTTTAAAAGGATATTTGAATGGTTGAAATCTAATAAAACAGATTAACTTTTTGGTAACTATTGAAGAAAAACATCAGAGTTCCAATTTGGGATTTGTCATGCACTTAGCTGTCCTTCATGGACAAGGATACAAAATTTCAATGCTCAAGAAATGTACACATAAATAAATCATCTGTATTAGGCATCTATATTAAGTTTGACTTGAGCATCTATGAGAGTTTTGCTTGAATAAGGACTTCAAGATTTGGCTTTCTATTCCTACTTAGTAAGGAGAATATTAAAATCAGAATATGCTTTCATTTGTAGCACTTGATACAGAGCTTTTAATCTGAAAGCTTCAGAGCACTTTATAAAGGTGGGTAAGAATTCTCTCTACATGTGATTATTGTCAGACAGAGTGGCTAGTTTAGGTACCGAAAGACTAAGCAACTTGCCCATGGTAACACTGCACTTTAATGGCAAAATTAAAAACTTCATCTCCAGCCCCAAGTTCTAGTCCATAGGCAACAAAATAACTAATATTAAAAAAATTGTACATCACCAGTATTTTTAACTCTTTGATAACTTAGGGCTAGCAGAATGGACTCCCCCTTGCCCCACCCTCCCCCTTAAAATAAAGTGAAACAAAATTCTGGGACAAAGAATGTCCACCAGGAATTAACAACTGGGCTGAAGCTATAATTTATTGTAAAAAATTGTTTTCAGGACAAGTGCCCTCTCTTCAATTGTAACTACATATGGCACCACTTCTGTAATACTGCTTTTCAAGCATATAATATTACTGATTTGGAAGTTTTCCTATGTATACTTTCAGCTATTGTATACTTTAATAAAAAAATCAATTTCTGTAGTGATACAACTGGTTACAATACAAAAGCAAAGTTGGAGAGAGAAATAAGTCATTTTAATGACTTAGATGTTGATGAAACAACTCAAATCACCATCACTTAATTTAACTGAATGATCTTTTGAAAGTAAAGATTAAAATTAAGAAATAATGTAGCATATGGCACTAAAGGAGTCACAATGTCCTAATAAGTAATCTAGTAGCACCACCTCCTGGTCATATTACCATGCACACATACTCAAAGGCTGAAAACATTCTACTTGCTGTTAATTTTACCATATACAACAAAAATTGCATAAATCATTTTCTCAAAGAGATAAGTATATTGAGAAATAAAGGTAAATTAAAATATCTGCTGACAAATATAACTTGCTGCAAAAGACTGGGAATTATTAACAAGCAAACATTTTGCCAGAATTCAGGAAACTGAGCAAACCAGTTTTTAGTAAAAGTCACAAATTCAGTTTTTTTAAAACATCCCTGCAACTAAATGTGAACTTGTGCGCTTCTTAAATAAAACATATTTTTATGCAATATTCTGATCCCAGAACAAGAGAAAAATGTACTGGAAAAGAGCATTATTTTTCAAAATTTATGTTCATTATTTTAAACTATTTTTCTTCACAATTTGAATGAAAAAAGGTGAATGCTGACAAATCAACCAAAGCAGCATACATACCTTGAAATACTTTCTTCTTATACGTGTCATATTCATTAGCATTACTCCAGAATTTATTCCAGTTATTCCATAATATGGGTGTCTAGCAAAGCGATTATACCATCCAATACGAGGTTCCTCGTGTTCTGGTGCCATTGCAGCAATGTGTGTGGAATTAAATTTTTTCAGAAAAGACCAAATATCATCAACAGGTCTCAAAAACAGGATGTCAGTATCAACATACAGTAACGAATCCACATCTTTGAGGATTAACTGTAAAGAAAAAGTTAAAATCAAACTGTAGGTGATCCATGATGTAACTGTTTTGCTTTTTTATAGCTTACTTTGACAAAAAAAGTTATTTGGAAACCATTCACTTCCATGCACCCCTTCCCCTCACAGAGTAGTTTAGTTTATATATTTTCATGAGCCAATGAATTCACTTCAAACAGATAGTTTACAAATGTACAAATTCTTTTATTACCCATAATAAGAACAGAAAGAAACTTAAACCTGATGTAGAACAGTTTAAGACATTGGTGTACCATGCAATTGAAAATGCAACCTTTTTTCCTTTAGTATATTGCTACTAAGGGGGGAAAAATGGGAGTAAGTGTTTTTGTAAAATGTGACAAAAATTATTTTTAGTGGAAACAGTTCCCTGCACAATTTCAGCCAAAAGTTAAATTCAAAAACAATTCTTGATGAATTCATAGAAAACCTGTAAACACTGTACTATTATGAAATAAGATAACTTACTGGCAAGAATAGCCTTTGTGAAGCACAGGGTTTAAACAGTTTCTTCCATTCTGCTGCACTCTCAGTTGGAAATGTTATTGGATATACGGTATAATTAAATTTTCCTTGATATGGCAAACCATTGAGCTAGGTAAAGAAAGGACACAAAACTTTTTAAGCTTAATTTTATCAGAGAATAATGTATCATAGGAAGAACTGATCAATTAGATTGATAATTTAATTGAAAACATGCAGAAGTATGTATTGATCTAATTGATTTTATTAATCTCCTCCTCCCTCCCCAAAAGTGGAAACATTTTTTTAACTACAAAAATCAGCTAGAATATTGTTCAAGTATGCTTAATGTCAAGCAAAAAGTGATTCAGCAAAGGTCTTTAAAATGAGAGCAAATCAAAGATGGGATACAAAAGTAAAGGAGACCGTAAACACGTTAAGCAAACTGCTGATTTTGTAGGGGGGGGGGTCATTAAAATTAAAAACAAAACTGGTATGTAAATAAAGTCACATAGGTCTCAAGTAACCTTGGTAATTTAAAGTATCCACTTTTTAATGCAAAAATAACCAAACCCACCATAACTGTGCATCAATGAACCCAATTCCTGCCTTAGATTATCAATCTGGTCATAATTTTCTATTTCAGCAGCTGGAATTTGCCAAGAAGAGACATAACCCAATTGATTATTTTCACCACTACTGTCATTCCAATCTGCAAAGACACTACCATGCAGACAGCTGGTGGGACTGCCTGGTCAGAAGGAACAGGTCCAGATTTTCTCCTGAAGACAAACTATTCCTTGGCTGTTTTGAAAGAAGCTCTCAGCTGGATGATGTTCTGAGCAGGAAGCTGGTTTGGATTTAAAATGAACTCACATTGGCAGAACTGGGTCATTACAGTTTATGCAGTGAAGAAGAGGTTACTCACTTTGTGCAGTAACTGCAGTTGAGATGTGTCCCCCTATGGGTGCTCCACTTCATGTGCACATGCAACTATGATTGAAGAGTTATGGGTAGCAATAACCATTCGGCCTGTGCATGTGCTCCAGACACTCTCATGCCCTTTACCGAGGACATAAAGGCTGCACAGATGAACCTCTCTCAGTTCCTTCTGTACCCAAAGACCCATGAGACGAAACTCAAAGGAGAATAGAAGGAATTTAGGGGTAGAGGAGCAACCATAGGGGGACACATCTTGAAGAACTCTGGTTACTGCACAAGGTGCATAACCTCTTTTTCTTCAAGTAGCATTGCTATGGGTGCTCCACTTCAGGTGACTTGCAAGCAGTATCCCCAGAGGGAAGAGGAAGCTTTAGAATCAGATCCAACATGGAAGACAGGACATCATTTTCAACTGCAACATCTGATCTGGAAGCGTGAACCAACACATAGTGTTTGGAGAAAATATGTATTGAAGTCCAGGGTTGCAGTTTTGCAAATTTCAACAACTGGAAACATTTTTCAATAATGCCATAGAAGTAGATTGGAACTTTGTAGAATGGAGTAGTACTCTAGGAGGAGTTTGAACGTTGGCAGCCTCATAACAAGAGATAGTTCACCCAGACATCCACTTTGAGAGTCTTTGAGTGAAGACTGTGTATCCTTTTGATATGCCTTCAAATAAAAAAGTCTGGGAGACTTTCTAAATGGTTTGGTTCTGTCCTGAGAGGATGACAACACCTTTCTGACATCTAAGGTATGTAGAGCAGCATCCTCCCTGTTCTGGTGTGGCTTTAGGGAGAAAAAAAACAAAACAGAAAATGAATAACCAGGTTAATATTGAATTCAAAAGATACTTTAGGTAGAAATTTAGGGTGTGGTCAAAATGAACTTTTCCCTAAAAAATATTTTAAAGGGAGGATCAGCCATTAAAGTCCCCATTTATCTGACACTTCAGGCAGAGATGGTGGCCACCAAGAAAGCCATCTTCACAGACAAGTGAAGTAGAGAACAAGTAGTCAATGGTTGAAAAGAAGGCTTCATAAGGTAATTAAAGATGAGATTTAAATCTAATAGAGGAGTGGGCTGTCGAATCTGTGGGAAAAGATTAATCAACCACTTGATGAATCTTGCTGTTGTGGAGTGGGTAAACATTCAGAATCCCTCTACCTGTGAATAAAAGGCTGTGATAGCTGCCAACCGAACCCTGATGGAACACATGGAAAGACCTGACTTTTTTTTTTAATTCCAACATATAAATTGAGATTAGCAGAGAGTGAGAGCGAAAAGGCAAAAACTGTTGCCAAACACACTGGTGGTGAAATCTCATCAATTTTTGAAGGTAAACGTTTTGCGTTCTGTTTAATACCACATGTACTTTTGCCAAACAGGAAGTTTCTATCTTTGAGAGCCATTGAGGAGCCAAACTCCTAATCAAAGAACCAGGCTAGAAGTCTTCACATAGGACAGGAAGCAAGGTGGATCAATTAAAGGTACTAGACTTGTCTCTGACAGTTCACTACAACTAAAATGACACTGGCTTTTTCTTATTTGCACTTGTTCAACGTGCTCAAGATCAATGATGTCAGAGGGTATGCACAGAGAAGGACCTTCATCTAAGGAGTGAGGAAGGCATGCCCTAGGGAACGAGGACCCAGTCTTCCTCTCAAACAGAATTTTATGCACTTCCTGTTGGCAATGGCAGCAGAGAGCACCACTTGTGGAAAGCTCCAGATTAGAAAAAATGTTCTGAGAATCCACAAGTCTAGCTCACATTCATCATCTTGGAAGAAGTGCCTGGTGACATCATCAGCCATGGTGCTTTGTATGCGTGGAAGGTAAGAGGCTGAGATGACTATGTGACTGGCTATGCACCAGTTTCATAGCTTCATTGCTTCAGCACAAAGAGAGGAAGATCTCACCCCACCCTGACAATTGATGTAGAGCATGCAGGCTATGTTGTCTATCATAACTTTGCTGGATTTTCCTGACTAATGGAAGGAAGCAGATGCAGGTGTTTCTGACTGCTTTCCATTCCAGAAGGTTGATGTGTAGACCATTTGCCCTTAATGGTGTGTCCCTCTTCCCACAAGAGATGAATTCAACATTATAGTGATGGTAGGAGTAGGTTGAGTGAAAGGGACTTCTGCATAGACTTTGAAGGGATCCGTCCACCAACTAAGCGAGTACAGAACTCAACAAGGGACAGACTAGACTGTGCTTGTTTGGATATAAACTGTTCTGAGCCACGCCTGGAGCATGACATGTTGTATTATGAAAATACAAGCTGTCATATGTCCTATGCCATAGGACATATGCCATACATCCTAGCAGTTGAAGACAACTTCTTGCTAACGTCTAGTTGCTTATTTGAACATTGGAAATTAAGTTTGCTAGGAGATGCAAATCTGTCCACAGGAAGATAAGCTCTGATTGTTACGGCATCCAGAGAACCCCCTATGAAGTCTACCAAAGTGCACTTTTCGATATTGAGTTGAAGTCCTAATCTGTGGAATGGGGACGCTGCTGCCAGTACTGCAGAGAGAACTTTGTCACATGACCAGGGGTTGAAGCAGGGGAAGATGATTATTCAAAGTCAACATAGATGAGAGGCTACCACTGCCATGATCTTTGAGAATACATTTGGGGCAGAGGAGAGGCTGAAGTGAAGCACTCTACTCTGGAAACGATCCTGGTCAACTGTAAAACACAGCAACTTCTTGTGAGGGGGATGGACTGCGATGTGAAAATATGTGCCCTGAAGGTTGAGGGCAGTGAACCAACCAATCCTTGGAACACAACGATGGAATTATAGCTGTAAGCGTCACTATCCTGAATTTCTGTGATTTCACAAAGGTGTTTAGGATCTGAGCTCTTATACTGGTTCCCATCTTCTGCTCTTTTGGGGACCAGAAAATACTTAGAATATAATCCCTTCCCCTCTGTGCTGGACTGGAACTGTTTCTATGGCCCTCATGGATAGAAGAGAGATGACTTCCTGTCTTAGTAAGCGTTCATGAGAGGGGTCCCTGTAAAGGTATGGGGAAGGAGGTTAAAGGGATGGAGGTAAAATGAATGGAACAACCAAATGTTATAGCCTACAAAACCCATTTGTCAGTTGTAATTTGTTCCCATGCAGGTCAAAAGTGGGAGAGATGGTCCCCAAAGGGAGGGAGGTGGGTGGTATGGTGCAGCTGAAGATTCCTGAGGTGGGGCTGCTCCAGACCCTCAACCAAACCATCAAAATTGATATTTGATATAGAGGTCAGCCGGATGGTGGTAGCAGTCATGGTAGGCAGTCTCTTCTTCTCATATCTCTGTCACTTTTTAGGTGGTTCAGAAAGCCTGTGGTAACTGGGGAACTGAACTGGGTGAGAGCTCTATGCTGTTTGCAACCTGCTAAATTTTCTTTTGTTTTCAGGCATATATATGCCAAGGGACCTGAGTTTGACCGTGGAATCTTTCAAACTACAAGAGAGATTCATCCATGAACATGATGAATAGCTTAAGTCCATCAAAAGGGAGGCCTTCAACAGTATTTTGGGTCTCCCTAGAAAAACCAGACAGCTGTAGCCATACTCTATGAATGACAACAGCAGTAGAGATGGAATGGGCCACAGTGTCGAATGCATCTAGGGAGGCTTGCAGCGAGGTTCTTGCTAAGAGCTGACCATCAGCTATGACAGCCTTGAATTGCTCATGATATTCCACAGGAAGGTGTTCAATAAAATTCTTGAATTTAATCATAGTTGGTGTAGTTGTACTTTGCCATTAGTGCGTGGTAATTTGCAATACAAAATTGCAGGATTGTGGAAGAGTAGCTTGGTCTTTAACATACGGTGTAGACTTCATATGATGTTGTCTTCCACACTCACCGATAGCCTCACAACTAAAGAATTTGGTGGAGGGTAGCAGAAATAAAAAACATTCAGAATTTTTAAACAGGATGTAGTACTTCTTATCAGCCAATTTGCAAGTAGGTGATGTGGTGGGAGAATCCAGTAAGACTTTATTCAGTGGTAGAGCCACTTAGAGGCTGTAGTATGTAGAATGTCCACAAGTTTATGTTGTGTCTTCTGGACCTCCTCTAACAGAGTGCATAATGAGTCAGCAATCCGTTTAATCAGTTCCAGAAACTGCTTGAAATCATCAGCAATAGAAGGTGGAGGAGACATTACAGCTTCATATGATGACAATGAAATATTAGTTTGTGGTGTCATGCCCTTATCCGCTGTAGCCTCTTCCGCCTCGACAGACTCCTCCTCAGTTTGGGGTTGTTGAAGAGGGAGTGATGGAACAGGAGACTGTCCCATCCATGATCTCCTTAGGAAGAGCTAGGAGGTCTTGAGAATTGCTGGAGACAGGCAGCCCACGAGACCCATTACAGAGACTGATGTGGGCTATAAGGCGGGCCAGGGGGCACATCCAGCATTGGTTATGCCAGTAAAAAGGAGCACAAAATTGTTTTTTCTTGGAATTTCTTGCTCAAGGAAGGTGGTTTGGGAAATATCCGGTTCATGGCAGACAGCATATCCCTGTACTGAGATGAGAAAACTGAGGAATTATCTTCAACCTAGTCCAGTGGCGAGGTGGACAGTGAAGGTGAAGACAGCTGTCTGTCCGGCCCGACTGGTTCCAGAAACTCAGGAAATATAAGGGGAAGATAAGACAAGACTTCGGTGACCCAATAGATTTTGGTGTTGATAGTCATTTGGTACCCATTAACAAAGGAGAGACTGCATTGTCTGAAATTTGAAAGTTTCTGGAGTAGCTAAATTCCTGTGGTATCAGGTGTACAGGAACTGAAGAAAGTCGAGGCTCTGCTGTGGTCAGCATCAGTAATGAGAGAGCGCTGACTGCTTCAGTGGTCCCATTTTAGAAGACCGTATCCCTGGTACCAACACAGACTGTTTCAGTGGTACACATCTCTTGGATGACACTGGTACTGAGGACATTGACTTTTGGGATACCGGTTTGGGTACCAACATTGTGGAATCAGTAGGTAGCACTGATCTTCCTGAAGCACAATCCTGCTTAGGCAGTACCTTGGTCGGTTTCAGTACCCAGCAGGGCTGGCCTTACCATGAGGTGAACTGAGGCGGCCGTCTCAAGTGCCAGACTGTGGGGGTGTGCCACTAGGACCCAGAATGTAGAAAATTGTGTCTGCTGCTAGTGCATAAATATTCTCTCTGCTCTAGATGCACAGATATGGTGGAGTGCTGTGCTGGAGGAAGGAGGGCACAAGAGACATAACAGACAGGCAGGAGAAAAGGTGAGAGGGAATAGCAAAAAGCACCAGGAGCTGCGGGGAGAGAGAGGAGGAGGAGCCTCTTATGTATCTTTCTAGGACCCTGGACTGATTAACACCAGCTTCTCAGGGAGCTTCCTGCTGCTTCCCTGAACCTACTTGAGGAGAACAGGCAGTCAACTGAAGTAGTAGGAGTCAGTTAGGCCCTTAAGTCGCAAATGTTCACAATGAGCCTTCCGGCCCCAGTGAGGATGAGAGTGGTGAGAAGATGCCTGATCTTCCAGTTAGACAGAGTGCAGGTGACCTGGCAGTTACTGCAGCATCCATATCTCCATTTCAAATGGATGTACTATGCACATTCCTGAAGAAAAGTGTAGATCAGAGAAGAGTGTGAGTTTAAACTGCTGCTGAGTTTAGTTCCTTATGTCTAGATGATCCAGGACCGTGGATCCACTTGAGCAGTAGCCTGAGGGACTTCCTTGTACAGCATGGGCCACAGCAAGTGAAAAACTTCACGTTCCCCAAAGACAATGACAATAGACGTTTCCATCCAATACATTACTGGTGTGAAATCCCTCAATGGTAACAAAGTGGAGAGGCCATGGCTTATGTATTCAAAAACCCAGAATGCTGCATACTGTTTTTGTTGCAATCTCTTCCAGTCTAATGTTCCAGCCATATTGGGTTCTACAGGAACAAAGGACTGGAAAAATCTGGCATGCCATGAGAAGGCAGCAAATCACCAGAGAGCATTCCATAGGTGGAAAGAGCTTGAAATGAGACTAAGGTAAAAGGCCAACACAGATGGTGGTGTCTCTTTACTGGCAAAATGTTCTGAAAAGGCTCACTGCCATTGTGAGAATGTTTGCTACCCAAAACCCAGAGGGGCACTGTGTGGTACTTCAGATCAGCTGTATGTGCCAAACATTGGAAACGTCCTTAAAACTGTGGAGCTGATGGCTGAGTTTGATGCTGTACTCCAGGAGCATCTAAGAAGAGTCATCACCCAAGAAATGTACACACACCACTACCTTGGAAAAACAATTCAAAATGAGATCATACAATTACTGGCAACAAAAGTCAAACAGAAGATTGTGGCAGATCTGAAGTCAGCAAGATATTGCTCTGTTATTCTGAACTGCACACCTGACATCAGCCATACGAAACAAATGACTTTAATGGTGCATTTTGTAACAACAACAGAACCTAGTGAAAGTGTCCCTGCAATGGTGACTGTCAGAGAGCATTTTCTAGAATTTATTGACATTGATGATACTACAGAAGCTGGTATGACAAATGTTCTTCTTAAAAGGCTGGAAGATACGGGAATTGCGATAGCTGACATGAGAGATCAGGGCTACGATAATGGTGCGAACATGAGAGGAAAGAACAGAGGAGTGCAGACACAGATCCGAGAGTTAAACCCTTGAGCTTTTTTTGTCCCATGCAGTTCTCATTCATTGAACTTGGTGGTCAGTGATGCGGCATCAGCTTACAGTGAGGCTGCTGAATTTTAATGTAATTCAAAGCATCTATGTATTTTTCTCTGCATCAACTCATCGATGGCAAATTTTGAAGCAACATCTGGGAACATCCTCTCTGACACAAACCACTGAGGGTGCCACACGATGGGAAAGTCGAGTGGAGGCGATAAATCCTATCAAACACCAACTTGGGAAGACAGATGATACCATACTTGCCATTATGGAGAATAATGCTAGGACAGGAACTGTTCGTGGGAGAACAGTGGCAGAGGGAAATGGAATCACAGATACATACATAACTTCAAATTTCTGTGTGGCTTAGTGTTGTAGCATGATATACAATAAATGTTGTAAGCAAGAGACTCCAAGGTTTTGACCTTGATATATCTGGAGCAATGAAACAACTGGACAAAGCAAAGTCATTCCTACAGTCTTACCGATCAGATGAGGGATTTCAAAACGTTCTGAAGAATGCACAGAAGTTGGCAGAGGAACTTCACTCTGAAGCTATTTTCCCACCCATTCAAGAATACAAAAGAGTCACCGAAGACGACGACATTTTGATTACGAAGCACGGGATAATCCCATAAGAGACCCCAAACAACAATTCAAGGTTGAATTCTTTAACCAGCTGCTAGATTGTGCAATACAGTCAGTTGGAGAACGTTTCATGCAGCTCAAGGAACACAGCAGTATAGTTGGGATGTTGTATGATATTCCAAAACTCCTCACTATACCTGAAGAAGACCTACACCAGCAATTCAGGGCACTAGAGACAGTGTTGTCACAAGATGACATGCGCTATATTGATGCGAGCGATTTAGGTGATGAACTGAAAGCCCTTTCAAGATACATTTCAGCAGGATCAATTCCACAGGCTGTTCTGAATATATGTGCACAAATAAGATGACCACCCTCTTTTCAAATGCTTTTGTTGCTCTGCACATACTTCTAACTTCCTGTAACAGTTGCCAGTAGAGAACGCAGCTTCTCCAAGCTGAAGTTAATAAAAAAAACACATCTACGCTCCACAATGACACAGGAGAGGCTGGTCGGCCTTGCAACCATCTCAATAGAGCATGAGCTGGCCCAGATTGTGGACCTTCAGGAAACAGTTCAAATCTTTGCAACCAAGAAGGCACAGAAAGCACCACTTTGATTATTCAAACAGATAAAAATGCCAGTGTTTGCTATGCAGACAAGAAAAGTTACATTTGCTGTTCGGGCGTTTGAAAGTTAAGTGCTACTTAAAATTTTTGAACAAGGCATTTTAAGTTGTTAGTTCTCCTTTATTGGGGTAGGTAGCAGAACAGTACCATGAGAGGAGTAGAACAGGAAGAAGGCAGAATTGAGAACTTTCAAAGTTTTGATCCAAGCGAGGGGGCATTGGGGTGTCATTTGAGCTCCCCGCCTCAGGTACCAAAATGTTGTGGGTTGGGCCCTGGTACCAAGGTATGTCTGGCACTATTTTTTTTGAAGAATTAAAGTCTTGAAGAACTCTTGGTACTAAAGAAGCTTGGAGCCTCAAAAGGTACTCCCCCAGGGAACTGAGCTCTCCAGAACAGTCTGTCTCTGAAGTGACCAATTTCTCTTTGAAGGAGGCTCTGTTATGAGATCTAAACCACCTCCTCTTTGGAGCCTTCCACACTCTTCTCCCATGATGTTCTGTGACCAGGATTCAGAGGTTGACAGGGCACTAAGGAGATGCCTACACTGCCAAAAAAAAGACCTGGCAGATGAAGATGCGGAGGGGTTAAGGGAAATAAACTTGGAAGAAATTGGGGAATAGGGAAAAGTGTCTTAGAAAGACCAGTAATTATGTACCACAGACATCTTAAATGGGGTTGTGTGTCACTATGAAAACAGAATAAGTTTAGAAGAACAAACGCCTGGCAGAAGGAAAAGTGTGGGTCCCAGAGGGGAACTGGACTTCAAGTCCAAGACAGTTGAAAATGTATCACTGAAGGAGGGAACCAGAGATTGAATCAGAGACTAATAGGTCAGATGAATGAAACTTGAGCTTGGAGCCACAATGATGATTAGTCTTAGAGAGGAGCCATAGGCAACGCCAGTGAAACAGAGGGTAACCCTTGGCCTGAGGTTGAGGAGACAGCACTGTTGCAAAGAAATAATCTGCCACAGTACCTGTTGTGGATCCCCTCCCACTCTGAGGGCACTTTTTACTCATTCTACTAACTTTTACATAAGCTCTGATAGCCATCCTTCAGTAGCCCTACAATGGAAACAGGGAACAGAACCAGTAATAACCTCTGGGGTGAAGTGGGCAGGAGAGACACACTGCAGCTGGAAGAAAAAAAAAAAAAAAAAAAAAAAAGAAAAAGTGACCAAGTGTGCTCACTGATGGAGACAGTGAAGTGGGCCTGAAGTATCGTGCAATGGTCTGACCAACAGAGAATATAAGGACTTCCTAATGTTACACACACACACAAACCTGAATCATTGCAACTACATCTAACAGAACAATACCCAGCAGTAGATGTCTAAGAGAAAGCCACACATACCTCCACTAAGCTACAAACTGGTTCAGTGTGTGACTTAGATACTTACTATGCCTTTGAAGCTGTTGTGCAGTTGGCCCTCTGCAAAAATATGAAACTGTAGAGGTTGGATGCTGAAAATAATGGCTGATTTCAACATAGTAACAGTCTCCTCCAGCCTTTCACCACAGGCAACCACTGCTAGATGCATCTTCTCAGCAGGCTGCGTTTTCATAAAATCATATCTAATGAAAAACAGTAAAAATTAAACTGGCATTTTCCAAGAACAGATATAAAAAGTTATGTCTTCTTAAATGCATAATCTGATTAACAAAATATTCTTGCTCTAAATTGAAGTTAGGAAGTAAAAATGGTATTTCTTTAACAAAAGATAACTTGGAACAGGACAGAAAAGATAGTATTGAGTTACATTTGTCTAGATTAAAGTTTAGTCTGACGTAGCCTCATATCCACAAAATTATACAGCAATACAGATACAAAATGTTAGCAACACTCACAAAAGGAAATAACCACGTTATTAGAAACTTTACATTACTATCCTTCATTTAAATTCACCTACTGAGTAATTCCATCAAAATAATTACATTAACAGAATAGGATTACAGAGTTACAAGTGTCACGAAGTCAAAAATGCCACGATTAAGGTTGAGAGCGCAACCTTATATCTTATGTATATATTTTACAACAAAGTTCTTAGTCATATGCTCATTATATTCCTTTCTCATGGGATCCTACCTAATTTAATGCAGAGGCTGGATAATCTGCAGTAAATGAGACAGGACTCCAAAGACTGAACGAGGGTAAATATTTATAAGTCATTTAAAAACATTAATTTTCCACAGAGGAAAATTGCTGGATGACTTAAGCAGTTATACAGGGTACAGCTTTTTTCTGTTCTAAGAAGTTACTTTGAAATAAATGCTTCACACCTGCCTCATTCACCATGCGCTGGATTAAACAAGAGTCTAGCAGAAAAGCAAGCATATAATAAACCATAACATAATGCATATATACAAGCAGATAGAATTAACATTGGCATTTCCTAACCTGGTAACCTTAATTTAGGAAGTGCCTAAAAATAGTATTTTTATAAAAGAAATGACATCTATATCTCTAGAGAAGATTCCATAATATGAAACTAGACAGAAAGCGCATATGGGGGTGAAATGCAAGAGAAGCAGAATTATAGGGAGAACAGGCTTTAACTGAAATGATATTGCAGGAGAGAAGTGGTGGAAGCAGAGAGAAACACTGACTGGCCACAAGTGGTTCAGAGCACAGATCCTCTCCAACCAGACCTCTTCCAGCTCTCTCTCTCCCAACTTCCAGTCAGCACTCCACATCTTACTGAGCAACTACTATCGCCCGACCATGCACCCACTTCCATGCCCGCTCAGGTTCTCCCTATCCCCAACTTGCTTCCATGTTGAACCCATGACCCTACAGCCCTGCTCCTCAATGTGTTTCCCGCCACCTAAATCTTTACTCTTCACCATGCTCCCCTACACCATTCGACTGTTAAGTATCAATTTATATATATAAGAGTTTAAAAGCTGAATATGGCAGGGAAGTACGGGACATGGGGGAAAGAATGCATTTCCCCACAGACCAGGACAAGAAGCCGGGTTATACGGACTTGGATTTGGGGGGGGGGGGGGGGGGGGAGAGGATGGCAATAAAGAGATATATTCTTATTTACATAAACTGGAAAACTAATATATAAAAAAATCTGGTCAACTTCAAGTTAAGTCATTAAACAGTCCACCTATTCCCCACTCAGCAGATCTTTTTCTCAATTTCAGCTACCTCCCATTCATCATCCATAGCCTGTGCATCTCCATCCACATCCTGCATAACCAATATGCAGCTCTGACTATATTTATTGGTCATTAGAGGTCATGTGTTTTAATAATTAACTGTTTAGATAGAGTTAAAGTTGGGAGTATGTATAAGTAAGGTTAAAAAAATTACATGGATGTTGTAGTTATCTCGCAATGAAGGAAATTCAGAATTAAGCTTAAATTTACTTTTATGTGTTTGGATTACCTTAGGGAAATGCAGTTAGAGCACCTAAACCTTATTACCACTATGTAGTGAAGCAATGCAATAACCATATGATTAATGCATAAATGGTGTTTATGGTGCCAAATTAATCAATTTAATTTAATGACAAATTAGATTTTACCACCACCCCCACTGGACATCACTACAAGCCAGTTTTACAGAACTCTGAAGAGCATTATTCAACATGTGTGTGATGGTTCTTGGGATATCCAGAACGGAGAGTCACCTTGTTACTCCCTGCCTCTAGTGAGAGGAAGTCTCTCTTATCATAGCTGGGTGTCAGCTCTCTGACCTGTCAGCCCTTCAGTCACTCAAGAGCTCTCCTCTGGGCTTATGCCAGCCTTTCCTTCACCTTGCAGGCTAACAGTAAGGTGCACCCTAACCTCCAAATCCCTTTGAATTGTTCCCATGTGACATCCAGCCCCCGACACTGGCTACTCTCAGAGATTCCAGATCTTCTGCACCCAAAGGTACATTATATCCTGTTTACCAATTTTACCTTAAACCACTGCTCCTGTAAGCCACACAGAAATTTAACTGGAAAAAAACATAGTGGTGGAAACAAACGGTTGCAATACAAAACAAAATCATAAAAATGCAAAGCTGGCTCTACACTTAACAATTACCTATCCTATCTTAGTAGATTTCCACCTCCCCCACGCCAAAGTTCCAAGCTCACTGGTTTCTCAAGAACCAGGATCCAAACACACAAGAATTCCTTTGTGCCTGGGATTTTCCTCAGTGAATGGATCCAGAGTGCCTCCCCCAGTCTCTGTTATACTGAAAACAGTCTTTTGTTTCTATTCAAAAAGGTGAACGCCTGCCTTGTGGTAGCATTTCTTTTCTACCTTTAAGTGGTTTCAACTGTTGTTGTCTCGGTCTCTGATAGTCTTCCACGGACTGTGACAAGGGTAAACAATAGAACCAAGCATTCATTACCGACTGACCTGGGAGGGGTGACAGCTCCATTTCACTTGAATGGGTCATCATAAAGACACATTACCTCCTGGTTACTAATGTCTACTCCAACTGCATAAAACATACTTTCAGTATAAACACATTATCCCTTAAATATTATCTGTACATACATCTCACAATGATTATGAGTTTTGACAAGTTATGAGTTTTCTACTGATATCTTACATGTTAAAGGATATTTATCCATAAAAAGTAAGACACGTTTGGTGGAGTGAGTTTGTCAGGTCTGAGGTGAGAGCTGTTTGTAAAGAACCGAGGATCCTTTGCGAAGGGTATCTGTGTCACACCATTCTAGAAAAGAAACTTTCAGTTATGAATCAATAGCAAAGAATTACTATTAATCTTACACACAAAATTTCTTCAAAATTTAACCTGTGCATAAGATTTCCATGAGTTTTAACTACACAGGAAATTTGAAGAGTGACCTATTCTGCAACAAAAATTCTGACACAATACTAGATTTCTTCAAATGCCCTTTTTACCAATTAATTCACATACAAAACCTCAGAAAATTCATTCTCTGGACAAAAAGTGGTGTATTGAGGGAAAAGACTATTTTTCATATATAACCAAGGAGTTGAATCCTGCACGAAGTGCAAAAAAACCCTCAATTCAACCTTAATTATAGAGCCACAAGTGCCCCCATAATAGAGGGCTGGTGGAAGACTTTCATAAACAACGTTCAGCATAGATCAGTACAAAACCAGATGAAGAACTAAGTGAATTAGATATGTTATATTGCAAATGGTGGCTGAGAGATGTTTTTCTGCAATGTTTAATAACGTTTTGTGAATGGATCATCTGAATTTTGTAGTAATTTTTTTCATAGCAATTACATAATTATAACCAAGTGCACTCATGTATTACACTTCTGGCCAGAGTTAAGGCTGCATGCTGTTTAAGAAGAGAGAGAAAGCATATGAATTATGGGTGGTGGAAGGGAGGTAAGTTGATATTATGAAAGAACTGCTGAGTAGAATGTAGATGGGGTGTTGAAAGACTTAGCTGCTTAACGGAATGCTCTTTATGGTTTGCATTAGTGGGATATGTAGCCCAGAAACCTTAACTCAAATTTAAGTTCTGTGGCAGAGCTCTGACCTTGTCTCAGTGGGTCCCGCGCTTCTTGTCAGATTACGCTAGCCTCAGAGACTCACTGTGACCCTCTACGTAGCCCTTTTCATTATAAGCCAGCAAGGAGGTTGATGAGAGAACTCCCACAGTCTCTGTTGTCCCTACGGGTTTATTCCCAAACAGTTTAGCCTCATGTCCTGTCAGGAGCCTGTCTTCCCCACCCAGGAGGTGTTTCTGTAGTGGCGAGCTGGGGGGAACCCGGGCCCACCCTCTACTCTGGATTCCAGCCCAGGGACCCTAATGGTAGCAGCTGTTGGCAGCCAACCTTGCTCTGCCAGAGTTGCTACATTTCCCTGGGCCACTTCCCCACAGCTCTCCCGCTTCTCTCTCTCTCTCTCTCTCTCTCTCAACACTTTCCTCACCTTTACCTCAGGGCTCCCTTTCCAATGGTTGAGGGTGTCTTCATTACCCAGCCCCTCAGCCACACTTCCTCTCCTCTGCCTGACTGGAGTGAGCCTTTTTATAGTATCAGAGAGGCCTTAATTAGAGTCAGGTGTTCACATTGGCTTAACGGCTTCAACTGACTCTTTGCAGGCTAATTGGAGTCATGTGTCCACCCTAGCCTGGAGCAGCCCCTGCTCTGGTCAGCCAGGGAACAGAAAACTGCTTATCCAGTGGCCAGTATATCTGCCTTCTACTACTCTACTGTACCCCACTGGCCTGGGTCTATCGCAGTTCTTATTCCCACTCCCAAGTTTCTCTCCCTCCCCCCCGGGTAACAAAAGAAAAACCCAAAACACTGCTCAGGAATAAATTTTAACCATTCACAAATAATTATTTGACAAAGGAACTATTTTTTTAAATTTTAAACTTTTGACTTAGAATGCTTCCAAACCTATTCTTACTAGCTAACCAACAGAGGACAGTATGCAACATTAAATGTGAACTGAGGTGAAAAGTATCTAGAGGCCCTGTGAAGACAACTAAACTACTGATTCCACTAGAGCAAATCAAAATTCACTGTATATAATCTCACCATAGTGTTTGACACCATACATAACGTCTGATTAAAGGATCTCTCAGGGGTTCTCAAACTTTATTTAAAAGCCATATTTCATTAGACATTTGTAAAGCATCTCCCATTCATGAGCACATGAATGAGCACCTCCTGCTACCCTCATTCCACCATACAGACCTGGTCCCTTCCCATTTGTGATCTCAGAACTGGAGGGACAGGACAAATGCCTATTGGGGGAGCTGATATATGTTTCTTCCACCACAATATCTTGCAGAGGCCAGAACAGGACCTGAAGAAGGGGCTTAAGCAGCCACCACAGTGCACGAGATCAGGCCAGCCCCCTGGAAAGAAGGTATGAACAGATCTCCTCTCCCTGCCTTCCAGCAATTGTGGGTTCTGGCAGAGTCACCCAGCCCACCAGAGGGTCAGGAGCATGTGCACCAGCCTCTGGGGAGCCCAGGGCATCAAGCCCCAGCCAATGAGGAACAGAAATAGGAACTGCCAGGATGCCCCTTCCCAGCTTGGAGCCTGCTCCCGCCCCACCACCACAAGTGTCAGTTGCTCCCCTAGCTCCACCTCCTATCCATCCCCCTGCCCCAGCACATAATTAGCTGTAGCTGCTACAGAAATTACATACATGGGAAAACAGCATTAGAAATATATTTTAGATGCATAAATTCAATTGTTTTAATGAAGTTTGTCAGCAATAAATACAGAGGAAAACACACAGAATCTGTCTACGATATTATCCATTCTCACCAATCCTCCAAAAATGAGAGCTACATTTCAAAATGAAAAATAATATGCTCTTTAGTGTTTAATCATTAATCCAGTCAATGCCATTAAGGCATGTATTTAATTAAGGACAGTTACGCACAAAGCTGCCTTCAAATTATCAAAAGCTGCTTTGCAAACATGTTAACTTTTTACAATCAGGCCAAAACACATTAATATGTACAGTTCCAAGTCCTATAAAATGAAATAAAATGTTACTCATAATAAAAAGAATTCATACTAAAAGAACTGGTGAACTTCTAGCCTTTAAAACAACTGATCATTACCCTGTCCTGCTCCGCTTTAAATCATGCTTTTTGCTTAAAGTGGTGCTAAAAACTTCTAAATCCTAAAATTTTCACCAATAAAGTTTTAAAGTTAATTAAGCTTCATAACTGGGTGTGGACCATGCTTTTCTCTCAACAAGAGAGAGTTCTTATTATAAGATTCAAGGGATGATAACATCCAGCAACTCTGGAATAGAGCTGGATGAAATATTTCAGATGAAACTTTTGCCTGAAATCTGCAGATTTGGAGACAGAAACATTTCCATGAATGTCTGTCAATTTTGCAAATTGTTTCGGTCAAAATGCAAAAAGAAAGCATTTCCAAAATATCAAACTGAACCATTTTGACATCATCAAAACAAAACATTGTTTTCAAGCTACATTCAAAAGGGGATTTAGGCACTATTCACATAACCAGTAGTGCCATTCCCTTTACCCACTCTTTTAGGCCCAATATCCAGGGCACTTACCTGGAATGTGAGAGACCCAGATTTGAATCCCTGCTCTAGTTCAGGGACTTGAACCCAGGCCTCCCCTCTCCCAGGCGAGGGACCTACCTAACCACCAGGTATATTCTGGTATGGGTCTCTTTTATCCTGTCCTGTTGAAACTGTACCACTTTGAATCAAATACTTGAATGGTCACTGGTCCAGAGAGAGTAAGAACGACACTATTCCCTTGATGGATAAGGGTAGATATAGATGGCTTGGGTTGTCATTTAGCAAGTTCTGTACCACAGACACTCTAGTTGTCTGCCAAAGAACCACAATGACCTGCATGGACAGAGCAAAGACAGATGTACATTATATAGAGAGATGTTGGGATGTTATGTTAATGGAATACATATGCTCTTTCCACAAGTCTTTTCATCCATGTCAAGTATCCCACAACACTCTGAAAAGCTGAAGTCAGCTTTGCCATTTGAAAATAGGAAATTTGTCTAAGCAAAGATGCATGAATACTTTGTACCAAGTACAATGTTGACCAATATATGCTTGGCCATTGTATACATCAATATGTATTATTCACACCACATATATTAATATGCATTAGACACGCAGTATTAATATAATATTATATTGCATACATATTTCTAGGAGTTACATGGCCTGAACTGGCCTATGTCTTTCTATAATTCTGGTCACATGCTAAGTCAGCTTTGGCATTAGAAAATAAGAAATGTATCAAACCCAAAATATATTAATGTTCTGCCCGATACAAGTTGGAGAACCACCTTCCTCGACCATACCTGCAACACTTAGCGAATACTTTCATGGTTCATGAACACTTGGAATGTAGTTTTAAAACAAGATAGAGAAAATATAGGTAGATACGAAGGACAAAGCGGGCACAAACTAGTGAGTTAAATTTAAAACTTTAAGTAACATATGGTGCTTTTAGCTTGTAAACAACCACAATATGAACAACCCACAATATGGGTTTGAGGACGTATCTTCGAAGCACACCTTCTGAGTAAGGTGAATACACAGTGAGAAGAATTCTTTCCCAAAAGGAGGGTATGTCTCCTCTTTGTATTGTACTGTTTTGTCTTTAGGTAAAAAGTTTGGCTAAACTTAGTTAACTGGCCTCAAATATTCTTAATAGTGAAACAAGGGTTGTCAAGCAATTGGCTACCCTTTTAATCAATAGATATGCTCTAAAAATATTGTTTCACAAATCTAAAATTGTAATGTTCCTCAACTTCCTACCCTCTCCCACAAGAGAACACAGTCTCGTATAATGGCTTTGCACTATACAGATCTAAGTGGCAACAAATCAGGAACCTGCTCAGTACAGAAGTTTTACATGTTTGCATAATATTTATGGTTCAGAGATGGAGAATGTCTCTATGGTTATAAGTTTTAATGTTCAATTAATCAAGTACAGCAAGGTTTCACTATTATAAATGTTTTCTAATAAAAGAAAACTGGATTGGCCCAGTGCCCACGTAAATGAGCTTGACACAGCTACAAAACTTGGATCCAGCCACACTGAGTCACATGTTTTGGGACTATCCCAAGACATAATCCGTTTGATTAAAAGTAAATAGGAGGATTAATCGGATTAAAAATTACTTCCCAGACCTGTATTTTGGAATATATCCCATCATCCTGGAAACTCTCCAGTTCCCAGAAAGCTTGGTTCTCTATAGTATTGCTTATAACCAAACGACTTGCTTAGATGAAAGAGCACATTGCCCCCAGGGATGGAAGTTTGTCACAGCAACTCACCTAATCTAGCAACTAAAGAACAGGTAACGTTTCAGAGACACCACAGACAAATTTGAAAAGATTGAATCTAATTTTTTTTTTAGAAATCTTTCATTAATTCCTACCAGACAGAAGAGATGTTCTCTCCTTTTCCCTTCCTACCCCCACTTTGTCTCCTTTCCCTCCTCCCTCTCATTTCCTTATCTTTCGATCTCAGGTCTATTGTTCTCCCCTTATTTGGGGGAAATTTTTCGATCAAATATAAATAAAAACCTGTGTCCAGTCTTGCACACTTCAAGACAGCAGGTTTTGGGGGAAAATACATTGTGTTGCTCTAGAACAGGGGTAGGCAACCTGCGGCATGTGTGCTGATTTTCAGTAGCACTCACACTGCCCGATCCAGCCACCGGTCCGGGGGCCTCTGCATTTTAATTTAATTTTAAAGGAAGCTTCTTAAACATTTTAAAATCCTTATTTACTTTAGGTACAACAATAGTTTAGTTATATATTATAGACTTATAGAAAGAGACCTTCTAAAAACATTAAAATGTATTACTGGCACGTGAAAACTTAAATTAGAGTGAATAAATGAAGACTCAGCACACCACTTCTGAAAGGTTGCCGACCCTTGCTCTAGAATAAGCTCTATGATATAGACATTACGTTAACAGGATTTAAACAAAGTCCTGTCCAGCCCTCTGTGGCCAAGAACGATTGCTGTGACAGGGGTCTTGACAGAGGGAAGGGAAGAGGCAGACAGTAATATATGCTCTAAGGTTGCTGACAACTGCAGAAAGGTATTCAAAGCTTAAAAGTGTTGGAACTAAAACAAAACAAAAAAACAAAAACAAAAAAAACCTCACCCTGTGAGGTAGCAGATTCTCCAAGATGGTGTCTCTGTTGGTGCTCCACTTCCAGTTTTGGTGCATCACTGGGGCTTTGATCAGAGAATTTTAGTAGCAGTGCTTGTCTAGGTCATGCATGCACTCTCCGTGTCTCAGACCCCCCTCAGTTCCTACTCCACCACCAAGTCCATAGATTAAACTCTGAAATAAAGAGGGGAAAGAGTGGGTAATAGAGCACCCACAGGACACCATCTTGAAGAACTTCAGTTACTGCACAGGGTGAGTAACCTTCATTTCTTCAAAGTGTGTCTCTGGGTGTGCCCCATTTCAGGTGACTGTTGAGCAGTGCCCCTCAGTAGATGGAAGGGGCTTTGGAGTTGCATGGGTAACTGATGATAGTACAGTAAGTTCTACCAATGCATCTGATCTTGATCTATCGCATAGTGTTTTGTAAACATGTTGGTAGATGCCCGGGTGGCTACTTTACATAGGTTCATGATAGGTATATTGTTGAGAAAAGCTACTGAGGTTGATAATGACCTGGTAGATTGGGTTTTGATGCATCCAGAAATCCATTTGGACAGTCTCTGCTTGTAAATAGTGGAACCTTTAGATCATTCTGAAGTTGAAATAAAAAGTCTCTGACTTTCTGAAGGTCTTGGTTATCTCAAGGTAGAATGCTAGTGTGTGTCTGATGTCCCAGGTATGTAATATTCAGTCCTGTTTGCTCCTATGAGGTTTGGGGAAAAATGAGGGAAGATGGATTGGTTGGTTCAAGTGGAAAGAGGAGAGTACTTTAGATAAAAATTCAGGGTGAAATCTTAAGGTGACTTTATCTTTGAAAAAGATGGTATATCGTGGGTGCGCCATGAGGGCTCCTAACTCTCCCACTCGTCAGGCGGACGTGATAGCCACTAAGAATGCCACCTTCGTTGACAGATGTGTTAGGGAGCATGTTGCTAATGGTTTGAATGGGGCCAGGTAAGGCAGTCCTAGCACCAAGTTCAAGTCCCAAGATGGGCTAGGTACTTGTATTTCAGGGTAGACATTTCTGATACCCCTAAGAAAGTGTTTGGTGGTAGAATGAACAAATATCAATATCCTGTCCACCTTGTGGCAAAAAGCAGTAATAGTGGTGAGGTGTATTCCAAGCAAGCTAAGGAACAGGCTGGAGTTCTTTAGTTCTAGCATGTATTCTAAAATCATTGGCAAGGGGGCGGTAATAGATCGGGTTCATTTGTTTTGACACCAGATGGCAAATCTCTTACCTGCATAAATGGAAGTATTCCGTGTGGCTGTCCTCCTACTGTTTCCTAATATGTCCTTCACCTGTGCAGAGCAGGTCAGTTTGTGATGCTGGAGCCATGCTCCTAGGTGAAATCTCTCCAGGTTTAGATGGTAAACCTGTCCGGCATCTTGCAAGAGAAGATTCAGCAAGAATGTGCAGTGCACGTACTGCCATCCTCAATAGGTATGCTTTCCAAGTTTGTCTGGGCCACGTGAGGGCTATCAGGATGACCTTGAACTTGACGTCTCTTATTTTGTGTAGTACCCTCAATAGCAGTGGGATTGGTGGAAACACGTACAGCAGAAACGTATCCCAGTTGAAGAGAAAGGGAGTCCAACCCTGCTCTTGAGCAGAATTTCAGACATTTGCAATTCGGGAGGTCGCAAAGAGGTCTATGGATGGGTGTCACCAATGTTTCAATATGCTCTGCACAACCGTGTTGTTTAGCTCTCACTTCTGGTCCTGCCAGAATTCCCTGCTCAATGTATCCACTGTGGTGTCCTGGAAGATACGAGGCTGACATTTTGACCAGTTCCATAGTTTCATGACTTCAGTGCATAGGGAGTGTGACCTTTCTCCTCCCTTTCAGTTTATATAAATCATGCAGGCAGTGTTGTCCATCATTACTCATATAGTCTCGTTCCTGATCAATGGCAACAAGTGCAAGCATGCATTGCAAATTGCGCACAGTTCCAGGAGATTTATGTGCAACAGTGTCTTGGTGGGAGACCACCTACCCTGAATTGTGTGGTGCTGTATATAGGCTCCCCAGCCTATCAAGGCATCCGTTGTGAGAATCATTGAAGGTGGAGTCTGTATGAAAGGGACTCCCACACACACATTGTTGGGCTGTGTTCACCAACGTAGCAAGTCTTTGACTTTGAGCGGCATTACGAGGCATTTGTTTAAGCTGTGTTTGTATGGTATGTAAAGGGTTATTAGCCAGTCCTGAAGGCAGCATATGTGAAGATGCGTGTGACGTACCCTAAGTTCCCTGTAAGCTGCACGGCCTCGCAGCAGCCAATTTAGTGTCGTGCAGGTGCTCAGGGAACCTGCCCGGGAACGCCCCTCTCCCAGCCCCAACCTAGCCCGGCCTTCAACCTGCCAAACGACTATGCCATAGCCCGGATCAGCCGTGGCCAGAGCACCCCTATCCTGGCCAGAACCCAGCCGTGGCTGGGGCGGCCCAGACCTGTTGCGGGGTGCCCCTTCCTGAACCCAGCCCTGGCCGGACCTGCGGAAGCCAGAGGAGGGGCACCGGTCCTGTGGCCCCAGCCCCGGAGCTGCCGCGGTGGGGAGAGGCACCTCTCCCCCACAGCCCAGATGCTGCTGTGGGGAGTCCTCATGCCCTGCTGTAGCCCCGGAGCACCCTGCTCCACCCCAAACCCCTCATCCCCAGCCCCACTTCATAACCCCTGGGAATCAAGACTGAGGGGAAAAACAACTGAGAAGAGTTGGCAGTTTTTCAAAGGGACACTATTAAGGGCCCAAAAGAAAGCTATTCCGCTGAGTAGGAAAGATAGAAAATGTGGTAAAAGACCACCTTGGCTTAACCACGAGATCTTGCATGATCTAAAAAATAAAAAGGAGTCATATAAAAATGGAAACTAGGACAGATTACAAAGGATGAATATAGGCAAACAACACAGGAATGCAGGGGCAAGATTAGAAAGGCAAAGGCACAAAATGAGCTCAAACTAGCAACGGGAATAAAGGGAAACAAGAAGACTTTTTATCAATACATTAGAAGCAAGAGGAAGATCAAAGACAGGGTAGGCCCACTGCTCAGTGAAGAGGGAGAAACAGTAACAGGAAACTTGAAAATGGCAGAGATGCTTAATGACTACTTTGTTTCGGTCTTCACCGAGAAGTCTGAAGGAATGCCTAACATAGTGAATGCTAATGGGAAGGGGGTAGGTTTAGCAGATAAAATAAAAAAGAACAAGTTAAAAATCACTTAGAAAAGTTAGATGCCTGCAAGTCACCAGGGCCTGATGAAATGCATCCTAGAATACTCAAGGAGCTAATAGAGGAGGTATCTGAGCCTCTAGCTATTATCTTTGGAAAGTCATGGGAGACGGGAGAGATTCCAGAAGACTGGAAAAGGGCAAATATAGTGCCCATCTATAAAAAGGGAAATAAAAACAACCCAGGAAACTACAGACCAGTTAGTTTAACTTCTGTGCCAGGGAAGATAATGGAGCAAGTAATTAAGGAAATCATATGCAAACACTTGGAAGGTGGTAAGGTGATAGGGAACAGCCAGCATGGATTTGTAAAGAACAAATAGTGTCAAACCAATCTGATAGCGTTCTTTGATAGGATAATGAGTCTTGTGGATAAGGGAGAAGCTGTGGATGTGGTATACCTAGACTTTAGTAAGGCATTTGATATGGTCTCGCATGATATTCTTATCAATAAACTAGGTAAATACAATTTAGATGAAACTACTATAAGGTGGGTGCATAACTGGCTGGATAACCATACTCAGAGTTGTTAATCCTGCTAGAAAGGCATAACAAGTGGGGTTCCGCAGGGGTCTGTCTTGGGACCGGCTCTGTCCAATATCTTCATTAATGACTTAGATATTGGCACAGAAAGTACGCTTATTAAGTTTGCAGATGATACCAAACTGGGAAGGATTGCAACTGCTTTGGAGGACAGGGTCATAATTCAAAATGATCTGACAAATTGGAGAAATGGTCTGAGGTAAACAGGATGAAGTTTAACAAAGACAAATGCAAAGTGCTCCACTTAGGAAGGAAAAATCAGTTTCACACATATAGAATGGGAAGAGACTATCTAGGAAGGAGTACGGCAGAAAGGGATCTAGGGGTTATAGTGGACCACAAGCTAAATATGAGACAACAGTGTGAGGTTGTTGCAAAAAAAGCAAATATGATTCTGGGATATATTAACAGATGTGTTGCGAGTAAGACACGAGAAGTCATTCTTCCGCTCTACTCTGCTCTGGTTAGGCCTCAACTGGAGTATTGTGTCCAGTTCTGGGCACCGCATTTCAAGAAAGATGTGGAGAAATTGGAGAGGGTCCAGAGAAGAGCAACAAGAATGATTAAAGGTCTTGAGAACATGACCTATGAAGGAAGGCTGAAAGAACTGAGTTTGTTTAGTTTGGAAAAGAGAAGACAGAGGGGATATGATAGCAGTTTTCAGGTATCTTAAAAGGTGTTATAAGGAGGAGGGAGAAAACTTGTTCACCTTAGCCTCTAAGAAGCAATGGGCTTAAACTGCAGCAGGGAGGGGTTAGGTTGGACATTAGGAAAAAGTTCCTGTCAGGATGGTTAAACATTGGAACAAACTGCCTAGGGAGGTTGTGGAATCTTCATCTCTGGAGATATTTAAGAGTAGGTTAGATAAATGTCTGTCCAGGATGGTCTAGACAGTTTTTGGTCCTGCCATGAGGGCAGGGGACTGGACTCTATGACCTCTCGAGATCCCTTCCAGTCCTAGAATCTATGAATCTAAACCCACACCCCCAGCTGGAGCCCTCCCCCACCCCAACCGTGTTCCCCAGCCCTGAGCCCCTCATTCCCAGCCCCATCCCAAAGCCCACACCCCCATCCAGAGTTCTCACACCCCTGCACCCCAACCCTCTGCCCCAGCCCTGAGCCCCCTCCCACACTCCAAACCCCTCTGCCCCACCCCCACCACACGAATTTTGTTATGTGCACCGATATCCAGGTGATGTGTCACACATCACTTCCATATTGGTGCATATAACAAAATTCATTCCACACATGGGTGGGAAAAATGACCAGTGTTTCCTCTAATACCATGAATGTGCTTGCTGCCATCTGGCCTAATAGTTAGAGGCAGATCTGTGCCGATATCTGTGGGCTGTTCTGTACGGTATCTGATTGACTATAGGGAGGAATCTGGTCAATGGTAATGACGCTTCGGCCTCTTTTGCATCAAGATTCTTCCTGATGAAGTCCACTTTCTGCACGGGTGTCAGCATTGATTTTTGTACATTGAGTTGTAGTCTCATCTGCAAAAAGAGGATGCTAGTCATGTGTATAGTGTCTATGGCATCTGCTCAGGTGGGTGTTTCTAAAAGGCAATCATCCAGATAGGGAAAAATTGCCACTCCCTATTTGTGGAGGTGTGCCACCACTGCGTGAGCACTTTGGAAAACACCTGAGCCGCTGTCGAAAGGCCAAAGAGCAGAACCTTGTATTAATAATGTTCTGTCCCCAGAATAAACGTGAGGAATCTCCTGTGCACAGAATGTTTGGTTCCATGAAAAAAAAAAAAAAAAAAAGGCATCTTGGAGGTCAAGGGCTGAAAACCAGTCCCCTCCTTCCAGTGCTGGTATTATTGTTGCTAATTTGTCCATCCTGAACCATTGGACCCTTATGAAGTTGTTGAGTTCTCGGAGATATAAAATAGGCCTTCATCCTCTGCTCTTTTTCTGGGCTAAGAAGTAGTAGGAGTAAAAACCATTCCCTCTGTGCTGTGATAGTACCTGCTCCACGGTGCCCAAATGTAGGAGGTGGTTTACTTCTTTCCGTACAAGGTGTTTGTGAGAGGGGTCCCTGAAGAGGGATGGAGAGATGAATGGTATCATATAGCCTGAATGGATTGTTTTCAGAACCCAGTTGTCTGTGGTGATGGATTGCCATGCTGGTTATAAAGGGGTCAACTGTATCCAACACGGAGGATGGTTAGTGATGGGGTCAGCACTGAAGAATGTGGGAGATCTTTTGGGCCCTCAACCAGACCCTCAAAATTGTTGTTTTGCAGAGGGCTGGTGGGATGTTGATGACTAAGTTGGGAGATTGGCAATGCTTTGGAGGCCTCTCTCTTTGCCTTTGTATGTCATCGTGCCTCTTTTGTGAGATGTACAGAACAGACCTTGTACGTTGAGTGGGATAAAGTTTACCATTTTCTTTTTGACGCAGGTGTGTATACACCCAGGGAGCAAAGCGTCACCCTTGAGTCTTTCATGGCATGGAAAGACTCATTGGTTTTTGCCGCAAACAGCTTCTGGCCATAAAACGGGTGGTCCTCCATGGTGGATTGTACCTCCTTTGGGAAGCTGGACAGGTGGAGCCACAAAGCCCGGCATAAAACTATGGCAGTGGCCTTGGAGCATGCTGCTGTATCAGCCACATCTAAAGATGCCTGTAAGGCAGTTCCAGATAGGAGCTGGCCCTCCAAAATGATGGACTTAAATTGGTCTCTTTTGTCTTCCAGTAGGATGTCAATAAATTCTGCAAGCTTGGAATAATTTGTGTGGCCGTATTTCCCCATTAGAACAGCGTAATTGACAATCCGGAATTGAAGAGTGGCGGATTAATAGGCCTTGTGGCCAAAGAGATCTATGTTTCCACTCTGTTGTACGGGGTGGATCTGGGTTGTTGTCTGCCTCATTGGTTGACAGCATCAACCATTAGGGAGTTTGGTGTGGGTGAGAAAATACGAAGTCCAGTCCTTCAGAGGGAATGTAGTACTACTCTCTTGGGGGTGGGCAGTATCGTAGCCAGGATCTGAGGTATGTTTTTGACCGGCTCCATGAGTGCATCATTTATAGGAAGCACAATTTTTGATGAGGAGAATGTCCAGCAATTTGTGCTGGAACACTGGGACCTCCTCTCAAGAGATCTCTAGGGTATCAGCCATTCTTTTAAAGAGTTCTTGAAAAAGTTTAAAATAGTCTGCCGCTGTGGGTGGCAATGGCATTATGGCCTCGTCTGGGGACAAGGAAGAATGTTTGCTAGTGGTGTTGTGTCCTGGTCCCAGGCCGCCTCCTGTTCTTCAAAGCTTTCCTCAGGGAGCTCTGAAAGTGCAGTAACTGAGGATGGTGGGGGAGATCTAAGTCTATCCCTGTATGGGTTCTGGGGTACTGTTTCCTGTATGCTCCCGAGGGGTCCCAGTAGGGCCACTGAGTGGAGAATGGCATAGGCGGTGGCATCCCTGGGGGGGCTATACCAGGTCTGGGTGTCAGGCCTGTGATGAGCTTTAGGCTGCACAGGGAGACCCAACACTTCAGTAGATTGAATGGGAGAGGAATGGTGAGATGAGAATGCACCCTCCCCCTCAGTATCTTCTTCCTTGCTAGAGAATGGAGGGGCCAGAGGTGAAGTGGGCTGACATGGTTCTGTGTGCGCCAAAGAAACACTGTTGCCAAAGAGAGGTGATTCCGGCATTGAGACATGCAGGTCCGCATGATGTAGGAAAAGGTGCGGTGCCGATGGTTTTGGAACCGAGGTAATCGGTGCAGATGGCGCTGTTGTAGTCATGGCTTTTGGTGCCTGCATTGGAGCACTCTGCGCTACTAGGTCAGAAGGTGGCATCATAACCTCTCAGTGCCGTAACCTTCAGGAGACTGTCGGTGCCATAATGGAGGAAATAGGTTTCTGTTTGCTCCTCAACTCCGAACCTGCCTGCTCAGGGTCACTGGCTTTAACGGTACACGTGGTACCGGAGGATCCCCTGCCTCAGAAGTACTCAGCCATGGTGTGGTTGGTACTGAGAATGAGGAGCGGGCCGGAGAGGAGAAGTCAAAACCCTTTTCGTCACTACCCTTTTGGTGAACGGGGCGAAGTCACCGGAAGCCGTTGTCCAGGGCAGGTCTTTGGATCTGGATAGTTTCAAATAATAAATCTGAGCACTGGAAATGAGCAATTGCAAAATGTGTTCTCGTGTACTTGTTCTATCTATACTGAATTAATCTGCAGGTTTACAGCTCACTGCAACAAATCTTATCAGCTTGTTAAAAATGGTGACCCACAAATAGTTTTTCATTATGTTAGGCCAGAAGAATGGTAAGTGTCTCAGAAAAAAATAATGTTGAATATTAGCATTTGCTAGACATGCTTAGTCTGTTAAATATGAGTAAATAGAGATTTCATTCAATTTAATAAAATCACTAGAAATGATGTCAGTGTTTTAATGAAACTCATTCTGTAATATCATAGCACCCGGTTAAACAGAGAGCTAATGACTATATTCCTACATGTCTCTTGAAACAAAAGCTCATTGTTTTAAAAATTATTCTTTTGTTTTTTATATTTACATGGCAAGGATTTGTAAGCCTGTTAATTCCTAAATAAGTAGTAATAAAAAGAAAAGAAATAATGCAATAAAGAAAATTTGTTAAATATTCTCTGGATTTCTTCTTGATATTTAAATTTCTCAGTACAAAAGATAATGCACAAAGTGTCATTAAGGGGGCATACAAGTCCAGTTTATGAAGACAATTGCACTATGAGCACAAGAAAACACATCTGAAGTAATTTTTAAAGTGTGCTTAATTTGCCAGTTTTTATATAACTGATACTAGCTGCCAGTAATTAGTTTCTATTTAATATTAGAGCCTACCTAAAAGCAGCTTCCCAAAAGCAGTTCATTCCACAAACATCAGAGGGCAGCATCCAATAGGAATTCCAGTAAGATATAGACAAATTCTTACACCTAACAGGATAAGACAGAAATAACAATCCTATAAGAAAGTTACTGGTTTTACATCAAAATGAAATGTATTATTTTCAGCTCAAACATCAGCACTGTTATTCCGTGGCATAGCAGTTCCATAAAGAACACTAGCTTATATTGTATCAAGACTTAGATAATAAACCAGATACCTACTAGCCCAAACACTAAACATACTAGCTAGAGCAGTGGTCGCCAAGCTTTTTACCTCCCGCCCCTCTTATCTCGGTCTGTGCTCCTCCACCGCCCCACTCCCCCAGAGCGGGGGACACAGACAAGGGTAAGGGGGTCAATGCTGGGGCTTCAGCTGGGGGCAGGTGCAGAGCTCCAGACACTGGGCCAGCAGCTGGGACCCCAAGCACAGGGCCAGGAGCGGAGCCCCAGGCACGGGCTGACAGCCGGGAGCAGAGCCTCAAGTGCAGGGCTGCAGCTAGGACCACTGGTGGGGGGGACTGGCAACTGGGGCCAAGACCAGGAGTGGAGCACGGTGGCACTCTCTCCCTGCCCCCCATGGGGGCTGTCCCAAACCCAGCCAGGCCCCGCCCCAAATATTCCTTTGTTCCCCCCTAAGGGGGCACACCCCACACATTGGGGACCCCATAGAGGTACATCTATAAGAGAGTATTGGGCACCATCAGCAATGTCCAAGAGCAATTCTATTATGAGAAGCCCCGTCCTCACTCTTGCTCTCCCTTTCCCCCACCCCACCATTACCTCCAAATGCCAGGAAGGGAAAGAAGGCTGGGCTTTTTACCAGGCTTCTGACCCAGACTCTTCTTGCGTCTCTTTGGATATTAGCCTGTAGTTAATAGGCATCATACTTTTGAAATGCTTCACCCCTAAAGGTTGGCAAGGAGGAGCTGTCTGTCTTTTCACCGCACCTTTAATATTTCGTATTCTTGTGAGGAGGGAGGATTTCTATGACTGCATATGTCCTCTCCACATGCACATACTATTTACTGAATTTTTCTCCCTGGTACTATTTCCAGTGCTTGCTTCTACTGATCCTCAGTTCTTTTTAAAGCAAAAACAGCATGAAATTGACATTTTCATTGCTACCCACAGAGTTTTCAGTAACAGCAGTGAAACTGACCAATCTAATTTCATTCTGCTTACCAAAGCTGTGACCAGCAGAATTGTTTGCTATGGATAAGTGAGGAATATAATACATAAGTTTAATAGTAGTTTTTGCAACCCCAAGAACTAGATTTTTTTTAAAATGAAAACTTAAATGTTGCAGAAATTGAGGATATAGGTCCCCTCGCAGTCCAGAGCAAGCTTTTAATTTGCCATGGGCAAGTGGCAAACCACTATCTACATTACAGGGATATTTTTATTAGAATCAGAGGGTACCTTGCAAATACTGGTTCTCTTGTGACCCAAGGAGCAAGGTGAACTTCCATTTAAGTTAGGGTTACCATATTTTGAGCCTCCAAAAGGAGGACACTCCATGGGGCCCTGGCCCCGCCCACACACACCCCGCCCCAACTCCGCCCCTTCCCCAAAGTCCCCGCCCCAACTCCGCCCCCTCCCCTGCTTCCCGCGAACATTTGATTCATGGGAAGCCTGAAGCAGGTAAGAGGGGTGTGGGGGGAGGAGGCGCGGCCCAGTCTGGCCCCCCCAGCGTCTCCAGCCTGGGTCGGCTCGGGCCCTGGGGTGCCGGCCCGGCCCCCAGGCCCCTGGCTGAGCACCCCCGGCCCGCCCAGCACCCCCGAGCCCCCGGCCCAGCACCGCACCCCCGAGCCCCCAGCCCAGCACCGCACCGCCGGCCCCGCCCCCGGCCCAGCACCGCCGGCCCCTCATGTCCCGATTTTCCCGGACATGTCCGACTTTTTGGGATTTCCCCCCAGACGGGGATTTGGAGCCCAAAAAGCCGGACATGTCCGGGAAAATCCGGACGTATGGTAACCCTATTTAAGTATTCTCAGGAATTTTCTTTTTCTAAGGCCTCATCTAGTCTAGAAAAATACATGCTTTCTATACAAAAAACCTGTTCGCTAAACTAACAGGCTTCAAAGCCCTAGCGTAGATGGGGCCACTAGTATTTCACCATAACATTTTTTAACAGGTTGAAGAGCTAGCATATAAGTGTTTTTTCCTCTAGACAGCCTAAATCAGTCCTAAATTAGAATAGCTTTTTAAATATAATCTTTTTTAAATGACATTTTGTCTGTTTAAATGTCATTCCCGTCCACCCAAAAACCTTCATTTAATATTCGACTAACATGCCTACACAAAGTTATTTTCATAGACGATGGTAAGATATGACGTGGCAGAACCTTATTTCTTTGTAGTCACATTTACAGTGATGTGCAGTGTCATAATAACCATCCTTGGCAAGTTTTCCTCCTTCATATTAATGACATGTGCAATAATGACCTATATTAGATTAAGAACTGAAATAGCAGGTTCTATTGCTGCCCTACCCACTTTTACACAGTATTAGGCAAGTAATGACTAGGGAAAGCTTTTTAAATGCATGTTCAAAGGCCTATGTGAGCAAACCAACCTCAAAATTTCACTTACACACACATTTAAAAATGATAAATTTAAGGATTCTGAAGTGCAGATATACTCTGAAGTGACCTCCTATGCCCCATTTTCCCAGGGCCACAACTAGGATGGGGCAAGATGAGCAGCTGCCTAGGACACAGAGCTGGCAGGGGCACTAAAATGGGGCAGTGCAGGATTGAGCCCAGCGGCATCAGGCCCTCTCTCACCCCCCTTCCCCCAGAGGATTGGGCTCAACACCACTGGCTGGAGTCCAAGGACATAATTTGAGGTGGGGTGTGGTGTGGCATTGCCCCTCCCCCTAAATAGAGACCTGGGCCAGGAGTGGATGACATGAAGCTGCTTCTCCTGGCAACGGTACCGCTGCAGCTGGATGCCATCTCCTGAATCCTAGTGCCTTCTACATGTGCTGAGCTCCCTATTTGGCCTCCATCCTGTTTTCTGTACAACCGTGAGTGCCCACAGGGTGAGGAAGCAGGGCAAGGGAGGCAGGGTGTAACCCTAGGGGTTGCAATATTCTCACAGTCTTGCTTTCCGGAGCTGGCAGGAATGAGTCCACGCTTCCAGCAGTCACCGGTCCCCAGTTCCTGGGCTGGGCACTGGGCTCAGATGGCTGAGTTCAGAGCTCAGGCTGTGTGACTGCGAGCCCAGCAGCCATGGGGTTGGGGCGGGGCAGCAAAGGAGAACAAGGGGCTGTTCGGCTCTATGCACAGGGATTAGGGGAGAGTGACCTGGCTGCAATGGCAGGTCCCCAGATGGCAACCGGGGTGTGACCAGGCTGCTGAGAGGCAGATGCCCAAGGGGCATGAGCACTGCAGCAAGAACCTTGGGGAGCATCTCATGGCAGCCAGACTCCACGGGCAGGGGCTGGCTCCAGGAGGTGTCACAAGTCAGCACCAAGCTCCTTCATGGCGGAGGCAAGAGTGTGTCAGGGGCACAGCCTGGAGTGTGCTGCCCACCCTGCTTGGGGAGTGGCCGGTCGTGCAGAAGAGCACAGAGAACCACAGGCCCAAGCAGCTCCCACCAGTTTCCCAGCTGCTGGCTCGTAGCAGGAGGTGACTGTTTTCTAACTGGGGGGTGCATCCCCCTAGGGAGGCACATCCTGCAGTTTAAAAACCTCTGAGCTAAATGGGAGGCAGAAATCTGGGGAGAGGGCACATGACACCATGTCATCCCCCCCACACAAACACGCTGCCTCTAGAGGGCGCAAATATGATTGCTCACCCCGGGTGCTAAAATGCTTAGCTACGGCCCTAAGTTTTCCTAACTAGAATGTGGTGGTAATAATACCTACCCTCCTTTGAGCTCTAGGGATGAAGAGCACTTTGGGAGAAGGGACGGGGGGAGAAAAAGTATGTTTTTGTGTAAGTGTAAAAGAAGAAAACCACAGTGTTATAGTACTAATAATATTTGCATTATTTTGATTACTACAGTGATTTGGAGTTTTTTTGCTTATAGACTCGGACTTCTACAGACTCAACCTGGAACATGAAAATTAAGTTGAGATCTTTCCTGCTTGTACTTTATAAGCACTACAGATTTAACAATTGGACTAAAACGAGTTCTGTTGATACCAAAGGCGGGGGACAAAAATCATCTTGCTGTCACCATTAAGCTTCTTATAGTATTTGTAGTAGAAGCTTTTGTCAAAGTAGTAAACAGATGACTCCTAATGCATACAAAGACCAGACTTTGATTAAGGTGGCTTTTTATTAGGTGGTCACTTTTCCGACTATAAACTGTGCTTTAAATGCCTTAAAAAAGTTAGTGCAAAGTTAAATACTACAAAATCATCTTTGTACCTTAGTCAATTACTGCACATATTCAAATATAAAGAAGCTATATACAATATGCAGGAGAACGTGTCTTACCTGTTAATTTCTTTTTTCAGATAAAAAGTGTCTGCCAATCAGACCAATAATTCCACCTCCCCTTCTCATGTATACCAACAGAAATTGCAACAAAACTGTAAATCTCAGAAGAGATATAGGAAGGCTGGTTCATCCAATATTCCTGACAGAATTATTTCAAAGTTTATTCAATTGACATACCATATAAAGTGTGTAACCATGACAACCAACAATTAGGCTAATGTAAGCATGAGCTCTCGGGTCTGAAGGATAGCAAAATCTTTAAAAAAAAAAAAAAAAAAAAAACCACATGTACCTACTATAATGATTGTACCAAATTAGCAGACATGCATTAATTAGAAAAAGAAAACAGGTAAGAAATAATCTTGTGTCATATCAAAAGAATGTCCAATCACCACCATAGGGAAGTTACTGAAAGTAAAAAAATTGGGAGGCAGACAGCATTTAGACAAATTAAATAGTCCTATATTTTTGCTTTTTATTGTCGACCATTGCCTACAGCTTGCAGATATGGTCTTCAGAAAGCCAGAGGAGACCAGACCAGTATATTCAACCTGTACTAAGCACTAAGACTTTTGAATAGGCATTTTAAAAGCTTTTTCTGTACTGCAATGAAGTACTTATTTTACACATTTCTTCCACTGATGCTCTGTGCTATGACCATCAAAGCCTTCATGGAACTGGCTTTAGTTCCCTGAAGTGATGAATCATTTGTCTTGAAAGACAAGAACATTTCTTAACACATCTGACTCCAGCAATCTTGTTGTCTTTGAACCTTGGGTGAAACACAAACAGGACAGAATATTTCCAGTATGGTTTAGTACTCATGTAAGTCCAGTATTCAGTTTCTTCCAGGATACTGCTTCACTGTGTAAAATGCTTGTGCAGATAGATATACTTTGTCATAAAAAGACGCATTGTAAGATGTTATGCTTCAAAAGCTAAGATTCCCCCCTTGATGCACCAGCAATACTATATTTTCTGCAGTACTGCATCTTCGATTTTGAGTCCTTCCTGAAGATTAAAGCAACACCTTCCTGAAGATTAAAGCAAGAATCTATACAATTTATTTCAACCCGTTTGACAGATGACTTGAGATAGAACTGGGTCCCAGTATAATAGGTTCTTCCTTAATCAGGAGAGACAGTGGTGCTGGCATCAAAATCTCTATACTATTGGAATAGCTTTGCTTCTTCATTCAACATGGAGCAATTAGTATTACACATATATTATCATCATCATCTTCTCAACAAGAGGCATTTGTGGATAGATTGCTGAAAACAACATGAGAGGATCATATGGATGCCCTGTCATTTGCCAAAAGAAAAGTGCGTCTACTAGGTGATGTCTCCATTTACTTATCACAGGGATCGGCAACCTTTGGCACGTGGCCCGCCAGAGTAAGTACCTTGGCGGGCCGGGCCAGTTTGTTTACCTGCCACGTCCGCAGGTTCAGCCGATCATGGCTCCCAATGGCCCTTGTTTGCCGCTCCAGGCCAATGGGGGTGGCAGGAAGCGGTGGCCAGCACATCCCTTGGCCCGCGCCACTTCCCGCAGACCCCATTGGCCTGGGACGGCAAACTGCGGCCAGTGGGAGCCACGATCGGCCGAACCTGCGGACGCGGCAGGTAAACTGGCGGGCCGCGTGCCAAAGGTTGCCGATCCCTGACTTATCAGATGGTTAAATACTAGGACTGTCAATTAATCGCAGTTAACACAAGCAACTAACACAAAACAAATTAACACTTTTTTCAACAAGCACTAAATCGCACACCTCTCTTTTGACCCACTTCACTTACTGTATTTCATCGCTTGGTGACCATTGGCACAGTTCTGTGTTCTCATGATCTGGAGTGATTAAATATCAGAAAAAATTAATGGAGCAATGTAGTAACAGTTCAGGTCTTTTGAAGGGGAAGTTTAATTTTTAAAAAACTTCCGGATGGTTCTCTGGATAAAAAAAAAAAAAAAAAAAAGGACTTATCTGTAGCTATTGCAATGCTTCGAAGTACTGCAAGTCTGCAGTACCACCTATGCACTAAACATGCTTTCATCTCCAGGTTTTGTGCCACAGAAAACCCACCGACAGCAAATAAACCCCGCCAGCCGCAACAGTGTATGCTTACAGAGTTCCAGAATAGCTACAAGCCCATGGATCAAACTACAGCAGCTTAACCAATGCTATTGCAAAGTGGATAGCTATGGACTCCAGCCCACTCAACATCGTAAACGACAGAGGGCTAAGAGATGTTATTCAAATTGCATCTTCCAATCAGTCATATACTTTGCCCTCCAGAGGAATACATGACCTGTATCACAACAAGAATACTATAAAGTTGGAGTTTCTGAAAAATAAACTAGCTGTTACTTTGACTGGTGATCACTGGACATCCTTGAGCAATCACAGCTATCTTGGAGTTGACTGATTACTGCATGGACACTGCAGTCATTTGCTTTATGAGTAATACATACTGAAGAGAGACATTATGCTGAAGCATGTGCCAAGCGTTTTTTGGATATTGCAAAAGAATGGAATATTCAAATAAAAGGTAACACTTAGTACTGACAGACAGGGCACGTAATATGATTGTCTGCTGCTGTCATTTGCCTTTTGAACACAAGGCATGCATCACTCACAGTCTGCAGTGATGCATTACAGTGGTGCTTGGTGACGGTGGTTTTGAAAATGTGTTGACAAAATACAGAAAACTTGTGGGCCATTTCAAACAAACACAGTGCAGCTAACAGTACAGAGCTAGGAATACAAGCTGCAAATGGACAGAAATTAAGAACCTCCTCTACAAGATATTTCAACCAGATGGAACTCCACATTGGGTATAGTTCAGCACTTGCTTTGCAATAAAGTCGCTATCACAGCCACCTTAGCTCTTCAAAAGCACAATCAGTACCAACAAGGATTTTGAGAAACTGTCAAAATCTAGAAACACTACTTGAGCCCTGCAGATTTGTAACTGAACTCCTTGGGGGAGAATATTGTCTCCTGCTCCGTGGTTTTACTCGCATTCTGCCATATATTTCGTGTTATGGCAGTCTGGGATGATGACCCAGCATGTGTTGCTCGATTTAAGAACACCTTCACTGCACATTTGACAAAACGCAAAGATGATACTAATATGAGATTTGTAAAGATAGATACAGCACTCAACCCAAGGTTTAAGAATCTGAAGTGCCTTCCAAAATCTTAAAAGAGCAACACCCCAATGTGGAAACTACAGTACATTACCCACCCAAAGAAGAAAAAAAAAAACGCCCACACGTTCTGTTGGTGACATCTAACTCAGAAGATGAAAATGAGCGTGCGCTCGTCCACACTGCTTTGCATCGTTATCAAGCAGAACCCATCATCAGCTTGGAAGCATGTCCTCTGGAATGGTGGTCGAATCATGAAGGGGCATATGAATGTTTAGCATACCTGGTACATAAATACCTTGCAACACCAGCTACAACAGTGTCGCTCGAATGCCTGTTCTCACTTTCAGGTGCCATTGTAAATAAAAAGCAGGCAACATTATCTCCCATAAATGTAAACAAACTTGTTTGTCTTAGTGATTGGCTGAACAAGTAGGACAAAGTGGACTTGTAGGCTCTAAAGTTTTACATTGTTTTATTTTTTTAATGCAGTTATGCAAAAAAAAATAATTCTACATTTGTAAGCTGCACTTTCACAATAAAGAGATTGCACTACACAGTACTTGTATGAGGTGAATAGAAAAATAGTGTATTTTTTACAGTGCAAATATTTAGTCAAAAATATAATAAAGTGAGCACTGTACACTTTCTATTCTGTCTTATAATTTAAATCAATATATGTGAAAATGTAGAAAACATCCAACAATGTTTAAATAAATGGTATTCTATTGTTTAACAGTGTACTTAAAATGGTGATTAATTGCAACTTTTTAAAATCTTGTGATTAATCAATCACAATTGTTTTAATCATTTGACAACCCTGTTAAATACATCTCGGCTCAGATTTCACTCCTCTGATGAGTAATCCTGCTGCAAAATCAGGCCATTGTTACCCTGAGGCCTTATCTACACCACAGTTTTGTAGAAGCAAGTTATACCAACAATCAAAAACCAGTATAATTATGTTGCTTGTGCACGTTCATACAACGCTCCTTCTGTCGGCAGAGCGTGTACGAAGTTGGTGCTCTAGCACCGACAGTGAGAACAATGCACTGTGGGTAGCTATCCCACTGTGCTACTCACTACTTTCTGCAGCTACAAGTTGTGGGAAGGCAGAGTGGATCTCAATGCATCATGGGTGCAGGTTCAACATCCCATGATGCAGTTTTTTTCCATCCTATCATTCCATGGGCTTCCAACTGCGTTTCATGACATTTTTCAATTACTCTTGTTTACTGAGTGCCAGTCATCTGTCTGAAAGGATGGATCCCGCACTGCTCTCTAATGTTGTGGTCACTGTTATGACCCATTGCGAATGGTCACGCAGTATATCATGAACTCCCAATCTGAACAGCAATCAATCAGAGTTGCCTGACCTGCTGTGTCCCATGGAAAAAAACCCACCAGATTACTTTTGGCATTCACGCAGCAGCTGCACACAGTGGACCATCGTTTGGGGCTCAGGAAACAAGCACTGAGTGGAGGGATCGCATTGTTATGCAGTTCTGGGATGACAAACAGTGACTGCAGAACTTTTGGATGCAGAAAGCCACCTTTCTGGAACCGTGCACGGAGCTCGACCCAGCACTTCAGCGCAAGTACACCAAAATGAGAGCTGCCCTCTCAGTGGAGAAGCACATGGCAATTGGTGTGTGGAAGCTGTCAACTCCAGACTGCAACCAGTCAGCTGCGAATCAGTTTGGAATTGAGAAGTCCACCGTTGGGGCTGCATTAAAGCAAGTGTGCAGAGCCATTAATCGCATCCTGCTATGAAGGACTGACTCTCAACAATGTGCGTGAAACAGTGGATGGCTTTGCAGCAATGAGATTTCCTAACTGCGGTGGGGCGATAGATGGCACACATATCCGAATTCGGTCCCCGACCATCCTGCGACATCAACAGAAAGGGGTATTTTCTATATTGCAGACACTTGTGGATCACTGTGGGTGTTTCACGGACATCAACATGGGTGGTCCAGGAAGGTGCATCACGCACGCATCTTCAGAACACTTGTGTGTACAGAAAGCTCCAAGCATGGACTTTCTTTCCAGATCAGAAGATTCCAGTGGAGGATGTTGAAATGCCCACAGGGATCCTGGGAGACCCAGTGTACCCCTTACTCTCACGGCACATGAAGCCTTACACAGGAAACCTGGACAGCAGCAAGGAGCGCTTCAACAGTAGACTGAACAGGTGCAGAATGACCAAGAATATGCCTTTGGCAGATCAAAAGCACACTGGCGTGTCCTTTATTGCAGTTTAGATCTAAATGAGGAAAATATTCACATGGTCATAGCAGCCTCCTGCACACTCCATAATATTTGTGAGGCTAAGGGTGAAAAGTTTCCTCCGGGGTGGAGTGCAGACACCAATCGCCTGGCGGCTGATTTTGAGCAGCCAGATGCCAGGGCTATTACAGATGGGCACAACAGGGAGCTATCAGAATCAAGGAGGCTTTGAGGCAACATTTTGACAATGAGCACCAGTAATGTGTCTTTCTATACAGCACTCTGCCATGTTTTAATTTGCCACCTTGCATGAAAATTGTGATGATTCCTGACTGTGATTTGGAGTCAGCAAATAATCATATTGCCACTGAGTATTAATTCCAGCAGCAACAACCACATATAGAAGACAAATAGATATTGCTTATCTTTCAGAGAGATTGTTTTTATTAAATACCAATTAACAACACACATAAAAGGCTTGGTGGGAAGGGAGATAACCGTGCAGGGCAATGTAGGCTCTCATAGCTGTGTGTAAGTCTAGCTATCATTTTGAAAGCTGTTCAAAGGGGTGGATTGAACAGGGTACCGAGATGTTCCAGGAAGTTGCAAGGAATGTGTGGGAGGAGTTTGGGGAGGGCATAGAAAGTAGTTCTGTATTGGCTGCAAAGGGAGGTGGGGGAAGCAAGCACGTGTTCTGCCTGGAGCATGATTTAGGGACTTCAAAATCTCTGTTTACTCCTCCAACATTTATCATCCATTCCTGGCCCATTACAATTCACTCCTCGCTCTCCTTTCTGTACTGCCTGTCTATATTAATTTTCTCCTTCAAAGTTTTTCTCCACTCCCTGTGTTCTTGTTTTTTGGCCTCTGAGGATTCGAGCACCTCTCAGAACATGTCCTCCTTGGGCTCTTCCGTATCTGGCAGAGGCATTCCGCCAGTGTGTAAGGGGTTCCCCAGAAGGCCACATCTGCAAGTAACAATAAACAGAAGTATGATTGTTAGTTCACGCACAGCATCAAATCATTATTGTAAAATACCCCTCTTTTTACATATGAATCAGTTTCTCACTGTCCCTTGGGAAGCACACATCTCAAACACCCTAAACATTGTGAGTTTGGCCCGGGGTGGGGGCACAAGATGGGGGAAAGGTTCTAGGTGGCTTTTTAAGGGGATCGCTGCAGGTGACTAAGGACAATATTGTAAATTCTGCCACCATTCTCCATAGGCTGGGGAGGTGTCACTGAAGCCAATATCTCATTCCTGAGGGCAAGGATGCTTGTACATTTCTATCTCTTCACCCACTTCTAGAATACACAGAGCTAGGGATAGCTCTACCTCATATAAACGAGCAGCATCAACTCAAACAGATCACTTACCAGAGCTCTCCTCTCCTGCATCATGCGTGCCAGAGACAGCCTGCTGGCACTAGCTAGATCCCTCCAGAGTGGAAAAGAGGTCCTGACTCGCCACACCACTGGACGACTCTGCCATGTTCTCCACCTCATCCTCCAACTTGAGCTCCTCATCCACTGTCCGCTATCTCCAGTCACGCCAAAGTATCCACCAGGCTCTTGGCGGTGGAGGTGGGGTCACCAACGAGGATTATGTCCAGCTCCTTAGAGAAGTGGCAGGTCTTTGGCCCAGCACCAAAGCGACAGTTTGCCTCCCTTATCTTCTGGTATGCTTGCCACAGCTCCTTTATCTTTGCACAGCACTGATGCATGTCCCGTTCATAACTCTTATCCAATATGCCACGAGAAATCAGACTGTAGGTATCAAAATTCCTACGGCTGGAGCGGAGCCCCCTGTCCCCACAATGCCAGCAGATCCAACAACTCAAGCGGAAAAGCGTTTGCTGTATGGAGCCGCTATGGTCAGCCAAGAAGATGCGATCTGAGCTCTCCGCACCGAGCAAACAGGAAGTGGAATTTCAAAAATTCCCGGGCCTTCAAAGGGGGAGAGCCAGATGCCTGTATATCTGGATGCAGGGTAGCGAAGTTGAAACTGCTGACTAGAGTGGTCAGGATGGGCATTGTGAGATACCTCCTGGAGGCCATTTACAGCAACATAACCAAGCTTGGTGTCTACACTACCACTTGGTCAATATAACTTTGCTACATTTTGTCACGAAACCAGGAGAGTTTTGTGGCAGAAGGAGCATTGCAATATGTACACCTCCACTGTTTTGTCGACAAAACCTGACTTTTTGTTGACAAGGCCTGAGTTTCTCTTTCATAAGCTCTAAATTGAAGCTAAATAGTCTGCCCAACTGGACAGTTGCATAATTTGGAGGAGATCATTGCCTCTGGTACCTCCTTACTTTTTCAGGTATAATACTACTCACATGTTTTCAGAAACCACAAGCTGGCACCCTGAACCCTTTTTTAAAACGCCATAATAGAGGCTCAAACTATAGGTATACCTCAAATTAAAAACCGTAAGAGGTCCAAAAAATGCCACCATGGCTAAAACAACAAAGTAAAAGAGGTGATTAGCGACAGACATCTTTTAAAAATTGGAAGTCACCACATACTAAGGAAAAGAGAAAAGGACAAACTGGCAAGTCAAATGTAAAAGTATAATTTAGGCAAGCCGAAAAAGAATATGAAGAGCAACTAGAAAAGGACACAAAAACTAACAGCACAAAACATTTTTAATATCAGAAGCAGGAATTCTTCCAAACATCAGTGGAGCCACCAGACACGATCAAGGTTAAAGGAGCACTCAAGGAAGACAAGACGCTAAATGAATTCTTTGCATTGGTCTTCACTGCAGAGGATGTGAGGGAGATTCCCACATCTGAGCCATTCTTCTTAGGTGACAAATCAAAGGAATTGCCCCAGATTTAGAAGTCAATAGAGAAAGTTTCAAAACAAATTGATAAATTAAACAGTAATAAGTCACCAGGACCAGAGGGTATTCACCCAAGAGTTCTGAAGGAACTCAGATATGAAACTGCAGCTCTACTAATGTGGTATGTAACCTATTGCTTAAATCAGCTTGCTTACCGGATGACAGGCAGATACCTAATGTAACACTGATTTTTATTTTTTTTTTAAAAGGCTCAAGAGATGATCTTGGCAATTACAGGCCAATAAGCCTAACTTCAGTAACAGGCAAACTGGTTGAAACTCTAGTAAAGAACAGAATTATCAGACACATATTGGGGAAGAGTGAGCACAGCTTTTGTAAAGGGAAATCATGCCTCACCAATCTATTAGAATTCTCTGAGCGGGTCAACAAACATGTGGACGAAGGTGACCCAGTGAATACAGTGTAATTGGACTTTGACAAGGTCCCTCACCAAAGGCTCTTAAGCAAACTAAGCAATCACCAGATAAGAGGGAAGGTCCTCTCCTGGATCAGTAACTGGTTGAAAGATAGGAAACAAAGGGTAGAAATAAACAGTTTTCACAGTGGAGAGAGGTAAATAGCGGGGTCTGCCAAGGACTTGTATGGGACCTGTGCTATTCATCATATTCATAAATGAACTGGAAAAAGGGGTAAACAGTGAGGTGGCAAAGTCTGTAGACAATACAAAATTACTTAAGATAGTTAAGTCCAAAGCTGACTGTGAAGAGTTACAATGGAATCTCACTAAACTGAGTGACTGGCCAACAAAATGGCAGATGAAATTCACTGCTGATAAACGCAAAGTAATGAGCAACAGAGGGTCCTGTGGCACCTTTAAGACTAACAGAAGTATTGGAGCATAAGCTTTCGTGGGTGAATGCCCACTTCATCAGACACAAGTAATGGAAATTTCCAGAGGCAGGTATAAATCAGTATGGAGATAATGAGGTTAGTTCAATCAGGGAGGGTGCGGTGCTCTGCTAGCAGTTGAGGTGTGAACACCAAGGGAGGAGAAACTGCTTCTGTAGTTGGATAGCCATTCACAGTCTTTGTTTAATCCTGATCTGATGGTGTCAAATTTGCAAATGAACTGGAGCTCAGCTGTTTCTCTTTGGAGTCTGGTCCTGAAGCTTTTTTGCTGTAAGATGGCTACCTTTACATCTGCTATTGTGTGGCCAGGGAGGTTGAAGTGTTCTCCTACAGGTTTCTGCATATTGCCATTCCTGATATCTGACTTGTGTCCATTTATCCTCTTGCATAGTGACTGTCCAGTTTGGCCAATGTACATAGCAGAGGGGCATTGCTGGCACATGATGGCATATATAACATTGGTGGACGTGCAGGTGAATGAGCCGGTGATATTGTAGCTGATCTGGTTAGGTCCTGTGATGGTGTTGCTGGTGTAGATATGTGGGCAGAGTTGGCATCGAGGTTTGTTGCATGGGTTGGTTCCTGAGTTAGAGTTGTTATGGTGCGGTGCGTGGTTGCTGGTGAGAATATGCTTAAGGTTGGCGGGTTGTCTGTGGGCGAGGAGTGGCCTGCCTCCCAAGGTCTGTGAAAGTGAGGGATCATTGTCCAGGATGGGTTGTAGATCACTGATGATACGTTGGAGAGGTTTAAGCTGAGGACTGTAGGTGATGGCCGGTGGAGGTCTGTTGGTTTCTTTTTTGGGCCTGTCTTATAGCAGGAGGCTTCTGGGTACACGTCTGGATCTGTTGATTTGTTTCTTTATTTCCTTGTGTGGGTATCGTAGTTTTGAGAATGCTTGGTGAAGATCTTGTAGGTGTTGGTCTCTGTCTGAGGGGTTGGAGCAGATGCGGTTGTACCTCAGCGCTTGGCTGTAGACGATGGATCGTGTGGTGCGTCCGGGGTGGAAGCTGGAAGCATGAAGGTAGGCGTAGCGGTCGGTGGGTTTTCAGTATAGGGTGGTGTTAACGTGGCCATCGCTTATTTGTACTGTGGTGTCTAGGAAGTGGACCTCTCATGTAGATTGGTCCAGGCTGAGGTTGATGGTGGGGTGGAAGCTGTTGAAATCATGGTGGAATTCTTCCAGGGTCTCCCTCCCATGGGTCCAGATGATGAAGATGTCATCCATGTAGAGCAGGCAGAGAAGGGGCGTGAGTGGACGAGAGCTGAGGAAGTGTTGTTCCAGGTCAGCCATAAAAATGTTGACATGTTGTGGGGCCATGAGGGTGCCCATAGAGGTGCCACTGGTCTGGAGGTATATATTGTCACCAAATTTGAAATAATTGTGCGTGAGGATAAAGTCACAGAGCTCAGCAACAAGTTGTGCTGTGTCATCATCAAGGATACTGTTCCTGACAGCTCGTATTCCATCTGTGTGTGGGATGTTTGTGTAGAGAGCCTCTACATCCATGGTGGCTAGGATGGTGGTCACCAATGCATTGTAGTTTTCTCAGGAAATCAGTGGTGTCACGGAAATAGCTGGGTGTGCTGGTGGTGTAGGGTCTGAGTAGGGAGTCCACATATCCAGACAGTCCTTCAGTGAGAGTGCCAATGCCCGAGATGATGGGGCATCCAGGATTTCCAGGTTTGTGGATCTTGGGTAGTAGATAGAATAATCCCAGTCGGGGCTCTAAGGGTATGTTGAATTGTTCCTGTGTTAGTGTAGGGAGTGTCCTGAATAGACGGTGCAGTTTCTTAGTGTATTCCTCAGTGAGATCTGAGTAAAGTGGCCTGTAGAATTTGGTATTGGAGAGTTGTCTGGCAGCCTCCTTCTGGTAGTCAGACCTGTTCATGATGACAACAGCACCTCCTTTATCAGCCTCTTTGAGGCTGCACATTGAAAAACATAATCCCAACTATATGTGCAATCTTGGAGTCATCATGGATAGTTCTCTGAAAATATCTGTTCAATGTGCAGCAGCAGCCAAAAAAGCTAACAGAATATTGGGAAAGGGCTAGTTAAAAAGACAGAAAATATCGTGTCACTATCTAAATCCATGGTACACCAACACCTTGAATACTGCACGCAGGTCTGGTCACCTCATCTCAAAAAAGATATTAGAACTGGAAAAAGTAAAGAGAAAGGCCACAAAAATTATTACAGGTATAGAACAGCTTCTATATGAGGAGAGATTAAAGAGACTGGGACAGTTCATCTTAGAAAAGAGATGAGTAAATGCTTCAAACAGGTCAAAAAGATACGAGCTTGTTCAAGAGCCAGTATCATCAATAGAGAAACCCCATTCCTCTACTGACAGTAGCAAGAGTGTACTCTGTCAAGAAGTCACAGGTCCAGAGTTGATTAATCCAGTAGAATCAAAAAGAGCATGTTGGATTTGGCTATCAAAATCTCAGACATTTTCATAAGCTGAATGCACTTTCTATATCCATGGACATATGCCAATTAGATTATAGTTATGGTATTGAAAAGACTAAACAAGAACAATGGATGTTGGCACAAATCCTGCTACATCAAGTTTAACAGGACCAAACCTAAAAAGGCTGAAGAGAAAAAAAAAAAGGTCTGAAAGCTGACAAATAGCAGAGCAAATACACACATTTAAGTGCCCAACACAAAGGCCCTCCAGAAAAAGAAGCCTGTTTTATTTGTGAAATGAACATACCATCAGAAGTATCAGAGGGGTAGCCGTGTTAGTCTGTATCCACAAAAAGAAATGAGGAGTCTGGTGGCACCTTAAAGACTAACGGATTTATTTGGGCATATGGTTTTTTACCCATGAAACCTTATGCCCAAATAAATCTGCTAGTCTTTAACGTTGTTTTTGTGGATACCATCAGAAGACCTCCATGAAGTTTCTACCCTTGGCATTAAGAGTCAAGTCTGCCAGTGTGCATTTCAGCTGAAAGACCAGCACTTGCTTGCGAAACTAAGTGCAGGGGACATAGTAGCCCAAGAGGCAAAGTATCATGCAAGGTGTTTGGTATCTCTCTACAAACAAAGTCACGAAGAAGAACACTGACAGAGAAAAAACAGATGATGTTGCATGGGATTCCCTCTGGTGAACTACCTGACCAGATACACTGAAGAGACAAGACTGAATAAAGGAATGGCTTCAGTATTTAAACTAGCAGATCTCATAAGGCTCTACATAGCTAGATTAGAACAGCTGGGGATGATACTGGCTGGGCACATTCACAGCACTGAACGAAAATCCCATATTCTTTCACACATTCCAGATTTTCAAGCATGCAGAGAAGGCCTTCAAACAGGATATTGGACATGCCCCCCAAAAAGCATATGAGAAAGACTGTGACAAAGAAGCACTTCACCTGTCCCAAACAGCTAAAATTATTCAAAGAGACATGATTGAAATGAAAACAGTTTACTGGATCATCTGACACAGGATACTAAGCAAAAGCTATGCCCAAGTCACTGCTGGTGCTGATGTCCAAGGTATTGGATGGTCCAAAAACATTAGAACTCAGTCAGAACAAGTTTCCATTCATCCAGCTACCCTTACTTTGGCACAATAGTTACAGTACAATAGCAACATCCATCGCTGCGAAGGAACAAAAAGTTTGTACCACAGCTAAGCTCAAGAAATGCCTTTACAACAGAGGTCCCCAAAGTGTGGGGCGCACCCCCTAAGGGGGTATGGAGGAACATCCGGGGGCCATGGTGGGGCCCAGGCTAGCCCCCACAGGGGCGGGGAGGGAGTACCACCCAACTCTGCTCCAGTCCTGCCCCCAGCCCCGTCCCCGGATCCCAGCCCCGCGCCTGGCCCTGTCACCAGCCTCGACACAGCTCTGCTCCTGATCCCATGCCAACCCTCAGCCGCTGCTCCATTCCCAGCCTGGGGCCAAGGCTGGAGGTGGAGCCGCACCTGGCACCAGGCCACAGCTGGTGGTGGGTCTGGGGCTGCAGCCAGGGGCCTTACCCTTGTCCGCATCGCCCCCTCCCGCTGAAGCCGTGGCCCCACTCCTGGCCCCAGGGAGATGGGGGGATGACCCTCAAAAATGTGGGGACCACCACTTTACAATCTACATTCATTTGACGCTTCATGCAGAGACATGAAAAAACAAGCTAGTAGATACCTTTTTAAAAATTTTGATTGTCCATGTCCTGTGACAAAGTGCTAGCCATTTCTACCAGCATGGCAAACAGTGCATGCCAACACTGAAGAGGAGAATGTAGTCTGTCCTTTAAAGCATTGTGGTGGCCCGTTCGTTACTGTGGCATAGACAACATAGTCCATAATTCCAGCTCCACACAGCAACAGACTCCTTACAAGGAATTGGGATATTACTTTTTCAGCATTGCAGTACTCAAGTGGAGGGAGTTGTCCATGGAATTCCCACCCCAGACAGACTGCAGCACCAGTGAAGAAGACTATATCATTTTCTGAGTCTTACACTATTGTGCCTCAACTGACCTTGAAGAAAACCATTGCTCCCATCCTTGCTGCAAATGCTGAAATCAAGACTGACTGCCAACTGATTACGCAAATCCTGCAAGAGAAGAATGCTTCTTGCCTTACTTATTCAAGCCACCCACAAGCCTGGATACCTTCAGTGGAGATCAAGCTATTTCCTGGGAAGCTTACCATGCCAGCAAACAGCCAGTGCCAGACATCACTCAGGTCATCACTGCACTTCTTCCCCACTTTTCAGCTGACTTTAAGTCTGTGACAATGATTCATCACACCATGGATGTATACCACCTAAACCATTTCAATCATAAATTCATTTAAAACATCAATGTCATTCAACAGACCTTCACCTCTGTGCCAAGAATTTACTTACGGCATTCAATGCACCTGCACTGTGCTTTGCCAAGAATCCTTCTACAGAGGTACAAGTACATCCTTATTTCCCTTAATGTTACTAAATTGGTCTAGGAGAGAACTCTATAGTGGCCCCAGAAGATAGGTCACTACTCTGTTGGGGGAGAAGCGGGGCAGCGTTTAGAGCAACTGAAATTAATGTCAGTGGTATTCTTTTGTGGTCACCAAAATGTTGAAATTATTATTAATTTTATTAATATGGGTACCACCAGACAGTAATTTAACCATGAATTCCTTTATTAAATAAAAAGGACAAATAGTATTTATACAATTGCTCTAAATGTCTAAATAATAAGCAATTACTACATTCATACAGTAACAAACATGCATAAGCATTTGATCAGAATACTCATGAAAGGATCAGTCCCGGGGATAACCCTCTTATCCTGGCTTGCTCCAACATCGGATAGGATCGGCTAAATACCCCTATCAAGCCTTGCTCCTCTATAAAGTGCTAAAACAACTGATGCCATATTGACCATTATTAGCTTAGCTTAAAAAAAAACAAAAAAACAAAAAACAAAAACAGGTTTTGGCCTGTTTGGGTATGACCCCTTTCTTCGCCTTGGCTAAAATAACATATGGTAGCTGGGACTCTCTCTTAAATGTATGGATCTTAAAACTAGCTGCACCTAGCATTTTATCTTCCCACAAAGGCCCATATTTTAAGATAACAGAGGTCTGTGAGACGACATTAAACATTTACCACATTTAAAAAACACTTCTCTTTGTCTGTTAGAATCAGTTTATAAACAGTCTTCTATAATTTATAGACCCTTTACCCAGAAGCCTCCTTTTTGTTTTATTAGCCATATAACAAGCTTAGCATCCTCTGAAAACTTGTCTTACTAGATGCCACCTTCCTCTTACCTCATGAGCCTATTTTTCAAGGCCTTATTAATTTGCTTAACCACCTACACAAGCTACGAAGCACACGTATTTTCCTATCCAAGCTAAACTAACCTTACCTCTTCCATCCTACACCCTATAAAATTACTATAACTCGGTGGTTCTCAAACTTTATTACGCCACAAACCCCTTCGGACAATAAAAATTACTATACGGTCCCAAGAGAGGGGACCAAAGCCTGAGCCCTGCCACCGCAGGTTGAGAGGACACAAGCCAAAGTGTGAGCCCCACCATCCCGGGTGGGGAAGCTGAAGCCCAAGGCCTTCAGCACCACGGGTGGGGGGGCCTGTAACCTGAGCCCTGTCATCCAGGCCTCCGGCAGTGGGGATTGGGCTTCAGCCCCAGGCCCCAGCAAGTCTAACACCAGCCCTGGGGTCCCACCCCCAGTTTGAGAACTGCTGCTATAACTGTGGCCTTGGCTACACTTACCCGCTAGTTCGACAGCTGGAAATCGAACTTCTGGGTTCGACTTATCGCGTCTAGTCTGGACGCGATAAGTCGAACCCGGAAGTGCTCGCCGTCGACTGCGGTACTCCAGCTCGCCGAGAGGAGTACCGCGGAGTCGACGGGGGAGCCTGCCTGCCGCGTGTGGACCAAGGTAAGTTCGAACTAATTCGAACTAAGGTACTTCGAACTTCAGCTACGTTATTCACGTAGCTGAAGTTGCGTACCTTAGTTCGAATTAGGGGTGTAGTGTAGACCTGGCCTGTGATGGGAGAGAAGATACTCCCCCCCCCCCCTTCAGTGGTCCTTTGGGGATGTGACAGCAGTTTGTACAGAGACACCATCGCCGTTTCTCCTGGGTGTCCAGCTGGGTCCCAGTCCCGTGTGGGGGGCAGAGACCTTGGCTAATCGTTCCCCTCACTCTGGGGGGCTTTTCCGCCCTGCCACGGGGAGACAAGCCAAACCGCGGCACGGCGGGATTGGTGCATCTCCCGGCTGGCGGGGGACAGGGCCGGAAAAGTGCGTTCAAAACTGTCCTGTTGAAAAGCGGCTCGATCGCAGCTGGCGGCGTCCCCTAAACCCCGCGCTCGGGCTCCCAGCGGCCCCCGCCAGGCAGGAGAGCGCCGCTCATGCCGGGGCTGGAGCCGCACAGCTCTGGAGAGACCCTGGAGCGGTCCCAGCGCGGGTCCTTTAACATCGCTACGGCGTAAGGGAAGAGGGGACGGCGCGAGCCCGTCCGCACGAGCCCCGGCAGCACCAGCCCTTGAGCCCAGCCCCTCCCCGCGGAGAGGAAGGGGCCAATCCGTACCTGTCTGGCAGCTCCGGCTCCCCGCGGCCTGCGCTTCCCGCCGCCGCCGCCGCCACCCTCCCGCCGCCGGCGCGCTGTCTCCGGACGGGAGCGGCGGGGTCTCGGGCCTGCGGCTTCCCCCAGGCAGGCTCCTGCTCCAGGGCCAGCTGGCTGGAGCCGTAGAGCAGCGAGCACAAGCCACAGCCCAGGCACAGCAGCGCCACGCGCACGTAGCGCCGCATCCTCCCCGGCGGCCGGGGCCCGACCGGCAGCGCGAGCCCCAACGGACACAGCGGCAGCGCGAGCCCCGCGTTGGGGTCACCGCAGCGCTGAGGTAGCAGCGTCCTCCGTGTGGGAGGGGGCGGGGCTGGGAGGAGCCAGGTGCCGGGGGAGGGGGCAAATGGGGGAAAGCGAGGGCGGCCCATGGTGGCGCCAGGCAGGGCGAGGTGATGGCGGGTCGGCAGGAGGAGGAGGAGCTGCGGTACAAGGGGGCATTGGAAGAAAGGGAGCCGTGGCAGGGGCGTTTGCCCGGCGCTCAGGGGGTGTGTCTCAGCACCCAACGTGGTGCGTTCAAAAGCCTTGTTAATTGCTGCAGCATTAAATAGTGGCTGGTTTCCAGTCTAGCGGAGTCGGAGAACAGTGGACGCGCTTACAACATACAAAGTAAAACAAAAAAAAATCGCTTCTCCCCTCTCCCTGACTTGTAGGTGAGGCTAGCAGAGATGATCTGTCCTTTTGGAGTGGGGGAACAGAAGTTTCCTTAGGTGGTTGCTTTCATTGCTGCTGTTGTGGTGAAAGCCTGATCCTGTTCCCTTTAAGGCAAAAAGATCACAACTTTTGTCTTGCAAAGTAGCTGCTAGGAAATTACAGACGCAGCACACAAACCTGAACAGCCATTCAACTTTCATGGAGGGAGTGTGGACTTAACTCAATGCATAGTAAAATCCTAGTGAAGACAAAGTAGATTTTTAGTTTTTACGGGAGTTAGCAGGTCATCTGGGTAAACCTTAGGTGCCCCTGGCCTCTATTCTTTAACTCAACCTGCTAACACGTGTTAAAACTACAAACTGCCATGGCTTCACTAATTTTTACTGGGGATTAGCTAACTTGGGTTAAGAAGACATCCTTTTTCCTAGTGAATATTCTCCCTGAAACCTGACAACCTTTTATTAATGTTGGACTAAGGGATTACTTTCAGCTTGCTTTTCACAGTTTGTCAAGTAAAGTGTTACAAAAGGTGGCTTGCTCAGACAGACTTGTATTTGACAGAAAGCAAAAAAAGAGGAAGAGAGGACAGAAGAAAAGGTGAGAAGTGGCACACTATGAAGTGGGTAATACCAGGCAGGTGCACATTTGAAGTGTGTTCGAGTTTCAGCACAATCCAATAAAGGTAATGTCATCTGGTTTCCTCCCTCTGGTTCAGTCTGCTCAGGATATCTTTCATGCGCAGAACAGCAAAGGCTTTGATGCACCCATTTGATACAAAATTGCCAATCTCAAGCATTCAAAAATCAAACAGGCCACCCAAAATAATGATATTGGCTTGAAATTTTTGAAAATAATACATTTTTAGTTCTTTTTCTGTGCCTTTGTTTTTTGATCCTTTAGGGTGCACACAGGTCACAAGCTTTTCTCTGCAACAATAACAGTTATAAACTCAGGGTTTTTTTAAATGAAAGCTTGGATTCCCACATAATCACATGACTCCAGGAACTGGGATTTAAGGAAAAAACACCAAATATAAAATTTGCAATACATTTGGTGTGCGCATGTGTGTGTTTGAGCTATGATGGTTGTGGCTCACTGACCTATGGTGATCAGTGTGACGGGTTGGATCACAGAAACCCCCTTGGGATCTGCCACCTAATGTACTAAGACTACCTCTGCTTCTGTTTTTCCTGCCAGCTTAGGACTTTAGCACCCTGTCTTGCTGAGCCAGACACTTCCGTCTGCTCAAACACAGACCCAGGGTCTGAATTACTTGCCCCAAAGCTGCAAGTTTACCTGAAAACAGCTCACAGAAGCATGCTTGTCTATAGCACTTAGATGCCCAACTCCCAATGGGGTCTAAACCCAAATAAATTAGTTTTACCCTGTATAAACCTTATGCATAGTAAACTTATACATTGTTCGCCCTCTATAACACTCAGAGAGAGATATGCACAGTTGTTTGCTCCCCCAGGTATTAATACATACTCTAAGTTAATTACTAAGTAGAAAGTGATTTTATTAAATACAGAAAGTAGCATTTAAGTGGTTTCAAGTAGTAACAGAAAGAACAAAGTAAGTTACCAAGCAAAATAAAATAAAATGCGCAAATCTATGTTTAATCAAACTGAATACAGATAATCTCACCCTCAGAGATGCTTCAGTAAATTTTTCTCTGTTTGTAATATATTAGTATTTTAACAGAATATAAATCTCATTCTGGGTTATAAGAAAAAAAACATGCAGAGCTGGTAGCATTGTGTGTGCATCATTTGCATGATGGATTTACCATGAAGCATTATTACCCCAGGGATTTCATTATGAATAGTGGAAGAGGAAAATAATTCTGCTCCTACTGAATAAAAAGAGAAACTACCGTATATACTCGTTCATAAGCTGAATTTTTTTAGTAAAAAAGGGAAGCACCAGAGAAGGGGGTTGGCTTATGAACGGGTATAGAGAGGGAGAGGTGGGACACAGCCCCTTCCTCTAACAGAGGGAGCAAAGAGAGGCAGCACAGCCAGAAGGGAAGAGGCGGGGCCAGAGTTTATCTGCTTCTGGCCACGCTGCTGCTGTCCTGCCAGCCTCCAACGCAGCTGCAGCTCCAGGGCTGGCAGGCTGCAGCCGTGCCGCTTGGCCCTGCTCCCCAGAGCAGGCTGTGGCCACGCCACCGGAGCACGCTATGGCCGTGCCACCCAGCCCAGCCCGCTGGAACATGCTGCAGCGCACCGCCCGGTCTGGCCTGCCGGAGCAGGCTGCAGCTGTGCCGCCCAGCCTGCCGGAGCAGCTCCAGCCAGGTCAGAGACATCCTCCCCAGCCCTCCCCAGATAAGGAGGGAAGGGATGGGATGGGGAGAGTGTCCTGGGCTAGGGGTGGGGTCATGTGGGGGGTGGTGACAGGGGTTACTCCCCTGACTCCCAGCTTCTCCCCCCGCAAAAATTTCCCCACCAGTTGCTGTCCCGGCCCGTCAGGGTAAGCAGCTGGCATGCCAGGACATTTTGTTTACTTAGTTTTACCTCCATGCCTGCGGACGCTTGAGGTAAACAAACCATCTCAGCCCACCAGCGGCTTATCCTGATGGCCTGGGAGCCAAAGTTTGCTGACCCCTGAATTATAGGGTCGGCTTATGAACAGGTTATAAAAATTTTCCATTTTTACTTATCCATCTTGGGGGGGTCAGCTTATAAACGAACCGGCTTATGATCGAGTATATACGGTAACTTCCACTATCAACAACAGGAATCCTACTATTTTTTTATTCTAGTTTTTTTTTAAAATGCTACACATGAAGCATTTTCATTTAAATCTTATCCCATATTTTAGTGTCAATTCACTCTGTATAGTTTTGTTCTTTTAAGAAGTTAAACTATCACTAAAGGAAATTCAGTTGAGTCTGCATAGCAGCAACATTTTGTGTTGACAGATTTGTGTCATTGCTGCCAAGTGTGCAGACTACTTAAGAGTTTTTCAAGAGAAGGGATACTTTGAAGTTCATATGCCTTTTAGTACAACGTACAGTGCAAACATTTTCCTGTGATTGATTGTAGGCAGGAGATGAGCAGGGAGAAACTGAAAGAGCTTACTAACATGTGCTGCACACACAAGATAGCATCAGCCGTCACAAGGCCGTGTCTCTTTTTCTGTGGTCAAGCATCCTTCCCCTCCTCCTTCAAATTCCTCCTCAAAACCCAATTCTTGAGGCTTGCTTTCTATAGCTGACTTCCACTCCTATGGTACCTGCTCCTTCCCTCATCCCTATCTCAGAATTTTTTTTTATTTTTTAACAAAACTGTTAAGATTAAATTGCAAAATATCATCTCATCTGATTCCTTCCTTCCTTCTGTCATTTTCTCTTATTTTTCTTCTTTACTCATTGTAAGCAGGGGCTGTGTTTGTACATATTTAATATTTATAATGAACTCATGGGATCAGCAATATAAAGATATGTGGCAAAAAATTTCAAAGGAACTGAATTAAGCTGCACTGTACGTGCTGGGGAAAGCGTGTGCTGTGTTCTTTCAAATTTTAATAAATATTACTTCATAGGAGTCTATTTTAATTCACCTCAAATCATTACTGAATAAGCCTTATCAGAACTTTTGGAAGATCCCAAACAGTAAATAGTCAGCAAATCATTTATCATTGCTCCAAAAAGCCCAACTCTCTTAACATTAAGCAAATGTGAATGCAATTGTGATTTGCTAGAGACCAGTACAATTTCTAATTCTTTCTGCAGATTGCTCTTTCTTTCTTTATATTTAGAGAAAAGGCTCTCTAGAAATATACCGAGAAGTTTGTTTTTTACCCCCCCCCCCTTATTTCTATATCAAGGATTAAGGCATTTTTCTTTAAAGATCTTTTAAAGGAGAGCTCCAAAATATGAGTAGAGTGGGAATTCTTAATCTTTTCTTCTTTGCCCTGCCGGAAATTCTCTGGGGGCTGTATTTGGCACTGCTATTTCAGTTTAAATAGTTGTGCTGTAAAGGAGCAAAGCATGCTTATCTGCTAATGGGAATATGTGCTGTGTGTGCATAAACATGGAAGACAAATAAGGCTTGACTGGTTTCTTAAATTGCATCCAGTTTAGAGTTCTTTGATGCAGGGACCATGACTCTCTTTGGTACAGTACATATTACAATGGATCCCTAATCCTGATGAGGTCCTGTAGTTGCTACATTAATATATTTATATTGCTGATATGAGAATCATTATCATTGTTAAATATTTATATTATGTACAGTCAAAACTTTGCATGATGGTTTAAAGGATATATTTAAAAAAAAATGAAGTGGATCACTTTGTAGTATTGAGGCGTTAGACAGCAGTTATTCCAGAGTGCAGGAAAAGAAATGGTTACTAACCTTTTCCACAACAAGAAGTTGTTCCTTGACATGTGTTGCACATGTTCATTCCACCATAGATCTTTGCACAGCCAACAGACAGTTGTCAGAGATTTTTCCCTCAGCGGTACCCATAGGTATATGTGACCTCTGTTGCCTTGTGCTGCTGCACAATGGTATAAATGGCAGAGCCACCACTGACCTTCCTCAATTCCTTCTTACTTGATAAACTCTGATAGAGAGGGGAAGGAGGGTGGGTTGTGGAATGAACACGTGCAACATATCTCAAAGAACAACAATTAAGAAATGGTTATTAACCTTTTCTGTCTTCTTCAAGTGATTGTACATGTCCATTCCACGCTTGGTGACTCACGAGCAGTTTGAACTGGAGGTGGGTTCGGAGTCTATTTGTACAAGGATTGGAGGATCGTATGTCCAAGTCTGGTATTGTCTCTGGATTGTTAGAAATGGCATAGTGAGAGGAAAAAGGATGGACTGATGACCAAGTTGCTGCCTTACAAATGTCTAAGATGGGCACATGAGCCAGAAAGACTGCAGAAGCTGAGACCTGGTTGAATGGGCCAATACTCTATTTGTAGGGCATCACATTAGCCAACTAATAACATAAATAAACATAAGCAGATATCCAAGGAGAGATTTTTTGGGAGGATACTAGGAGGCCCTTCATTTTGTGTGTAATCACAATGAACAACTGGAACGATGACCTTAATGGCATTGTCTAATCTAAATAAAAAGCCAAACTTCTTCTAACATCCAGAATGTGGAGCTTTTCCTCATCTTTATTCATGTGATGTTTTGGAAAGAACGTTGGTAAATAGATTGCTTGACTTATGTGAAAACTGGAAAACATTTTACTCAGGAACATTGCATGAGGGTGAAGGTAAACTTTGTCTCCATAAAAGACCGTATAGGGAGGTTCTGGTATGTACAAGAGTCTGCCAGGGCTCGACCCTCTCCCGGGCGGCAGGGAGCCACACCGGCTCACTACACCCCGTTGAGCTTGGGGGGGATTCGTCCGGCCGTGGGGTCTCCATCGGCACCTCTTGCTGTAATCGGAAGAAACATGGTAAGCCCGGCCCTAGCTCAGGGCGGGGCAACAATGCTAAGTCAGGGCTTTGGCCCTCAGTCAGGGCTGAGCAACAAATAAGTACAAGTATTAAGTCCAGGCCCTGGGTCAGGGCAGGGGCAACAAACAGTAGGCTCCAAGCCTCCAAAGGCCTGGGAGAGGGGGAGACTGCAACCCACGGGTTGGGTGGCAGGGGGGACGCAGGCCCTCCCACTCCACTGTGTCTCAACCCAGGGCCCTAGCAGCTGCAGAAGACCCGTTGCATAGTCAGTGGGGATCCTGGCCACAACACACTGACATCGGCTCTAGCAGTGCTACAGCCAGACTGGGGTTGGCTACCACTGGGCTACTTCCAGACTTCCCCTCAGGTAGTACCTGGATCTGCGTGTTGTCCTCCGGGGGGGTCCAGTACCATGGGTTCCCCTGGGTAGTGGGCAGGCCTGGCAGCTCCTCCGGGTAGCAGGCGCAGGGCAGGCCCGGCCAGTCCTGGCGGCCACCTTGGGCTGCGGGGTCTTCCCAGTCACGAGCTAGGCTGGAGACGTCTGGTCTTTCCGGCGGCTGGGATCTGACTGAGCTCTGAGGGCAAGCCTTTATACTTCCGGGTCGCCGCCTGACCCTCTGAGGGGCGGGCTCAGAGCTCCCTAGCTCCGCCCACTCCGGCCTCCGGATGGGCTCTTCCCCTTCCGGGGCGGCGGGAAGCCACACCGCCTCACTACATGGTGCCAGAGCTCACAGTTCCCCTACTCTCCCAGCAGAGGTAATAGCGATTGAAAAGGCCACTTGCATTGAAAGGTGTAGCAGCAAACAGGTGACCAGCAGCTCAAAAGGGAGACCCATTAGCTTTCCTAGTACTAGGTTCAAGTTCCATGGAGGAATAGGGTCTTCTACTAGTGGGTACAGGAGAGTGCAAAGCCGAGACAGCTGCTAGGTGGATGTTGATGGAATTAACACCAACCCTTGTTGTTTCAAGAATGGAGATAGTCCAATACATGATGGATGGGAGCCCAGATGGGGGAAAACACCTTTCTGTTGGGACCCAATGGATCTTTTCTATTTGGCCAGGTAAGTACTCCTAGTCAAAGGCTTTCTACTATTTAGAAGCACTTCCTGTACCTCCTTAGAACATCTCCCTTCCATGAAGCAACCAGGCCATCAGGTGGAGGACCTGCAGGCTGGCATGGAGGAGGCAACTGTGGTTCTGGGAGATCACATCTGAATCCAGTGGGAGTGACAGTGGAGTAAGTAAAGCCAAGAACCAGTATTGTCAGGGCCAAACTGGGGCTCTAAGTATGAGGTAAGAATGGTCTTCTTTGATTTTGAACAAGACTCTAGGCAAGAGCGGAACTGGAGGGAAGGCATACAGCAGGCTGTTTATCCAGGGTAGCAGGAAGGCATCTAGCAAAGAAACTGGGCTGTGACCTGCTCAGGAACAAAATTGATGGCATTTTCTGTTGGTCCTGGTTGCAAACAGGTCCACTTAGGAATCTCCCACAGCTAGAAAATGGATGTGGCGAGATTTGGATGAAAGGACCACCCTGAGGGTAAGCAGCTGTCAGGTGGATGGAGTTGGAGATACAGAAATTCCAAAGCAGTATTGCCTCTTGGCACAATCGCATTGACCAGGTTTTCCTTGTCTATTCACACAGAACATAGCCACTCTGTTGTCCACTAGCACCAGAAAACTCTTCCCCTCAATATATGGAAGGAAGGCCAAGCAAGATAACCAAATAGCTCGCAATTCCCTGACATTTATGTGTATTTTCAGATCTTGCATAGACCAGGTGAGCTATCCAACCTATAGTTTATTCTATAACTAAGATGAGTACCAGTTGTGGAACAGCAAAAGGGGCCCCATCCAAACTTTCAAGGGGTCTGTCTACCAGTGCAAGGAGGACAAGACCCTGCATTGGCACTGAACATGTTTATATGATGATAGATTGGTGAATACACCAAACCTAAATGTACTTGTAGCTTTCTGAAGTCCAACCTAGCATGTTGCACCACATAACTGCATGCTGCTATGTGCCATAGAAGCTTGAGGCAGTCTCATACTGTGGTGACAGGATGTGCCTTTAACTCTAAAGCAAAGGCCTGCATCTTTTGGAATCTCAGCTGTAGAAGGAAGACCTTGGCCTTCATAGAGTTCAGGACTGCACCAATGTATTCTATTCTCTGTTCAGGCGTCAGGACTGATTTCTCCATGTTGATTAATTGTCCTAGCACATTGAAAGTGGACTGGATAAGGACCTTGCTAGACAGCACCTGAGATCTGGACCAGCATCTCACCAACCAGTCAGCTAGCTAAGGGAACACGTGAACTCCTGACCTTCACAGGAATGCTGCTACCACAACTATGCATTTTGTGAATACATGAGGAGCTGCTAATACGCCAAAGGGTAGCACTGTGAATTGGTAGCGGGATCAGTTTACCACAAACCTGAGGAATTTTCTGTGGCTCTGATGAATTGCCACATGTCTTTTAAGTCTAGGGCAGCATACTAATCCCCTGGGTCCAGGGAAGGAATAATGGAAACTACAGTTACCATCTGGAATTTTTTTTCTTTCAGGAATTTGTTGAGCTCCCTTAGATCTAAAATAGGTCTTTGAGCCCCCATTTTGCTTTCATGATTAGGAAATAGTGGGAATAAAACAACTTTCCTCTGACTAATAGAAGAACTTCCTCTATGGTCCCCATGTGAAGGAGAGATTGCACCTCCTGCAGTAGAATGACCTTATGAGAGTAGTTCCTGAAGAGGGATGGGAAAATGGGTGAGGCGGAGGACCAGAAACAAACTGAAGGATGTATCCCATTTCCACTGTGTTTAAGACCCACTAATCTGTGACGATGCAGGACTAAGCACTTAGGAATGGGATAGATGTTTGGCAAATAGAGTGGTAGGGGAATTTGGCACTCTCGGAACCAACATGCCAGAATGCTTCTTTGGAGGACACAGCTTGTCCAGATGAGCTAGCAGCTTCAGAAGAGGAGGGAAGTGGCAGACGTCTCTTGTAACTTCTGCCCTTCTTTCTGGGCAGGTCCTAGATATGAGGCATAAAAACTAGATACCAGTGGGTGTCTGACAATGAGAAGCGGATGGTCAGGCCTAGTGGTTGAAGCAGCAGCAGTCATGCCTAGTAGTTGAGGACTGGAGCCAGAGGTGAGAGCAGGAATCAAGAGTGGGGTTAGAACAAGGCTAGAGCAGGGACAGGAATGGGCTGGAGCTGGAATGGTGCAAACAGAGGCTGGAACAGGAGCAGGAGCAGTCTGTCAGAACCACCAAGGTTGGGCAGACTGGAGTGGCTGCTCTCATTGTGAGCCTATATTCCTGGGCCTCAGGGTCACTTAGTTAGACCTTTGCCTGTGGATTGGCTAAGCTCTGGTTGATTGACATTGAGTTCTCAGGTAATCAGGCTCACGGTTGCTTATCAGCACTTATCAGTCTCAGAAAGCACTCATCAGGCTCAGATATGACTCACTGCAGCAGAACTTCTGCAGATGAAACAGCTTTATTTTGGCCATCGGGGTATAAATACCCATTGGCTTAAGGGTCAGCCTGGAACCTTTGAGATTATGCAGTCTTTCATCTGTTTTCTCTGGAAAAAAATGAAGGACAGTCTAATGAGAGGTTTTAAATGGTCTGTTGGGAGAAAGACCAGACAGTGTCAGCCATGAATACTGCTCCATAGTAATGGCTGAAGCCATGGCCTGAGTTGCGGAGTCAGACACATCTAAATTGGCCTTGAGAGCCATTCTGGCCACGAATTTGCCTTTGTCCACGATTGCGGTGAATTCTTGTCTCACCTTGTCTGATACTCTGTTCTTAAACTTTAAAATATTGTCCCACAGGCTAAAGTCATCATGACCCAAGAGTGCTTGCTCGTTTGCAATTTTGATTTATACCTTCTGTAGAATAAAGCTTCCTATGTAAGTGGTCTAGCTTTTTCTCCTCTTTTTCTTTTGGCATCAAAACCTTGTGCCCCTGTCTCTCTCTGTCATTGGCAATGGAGCCGACAAGGAATCCTAGGCAGGAATGGGTGTACAAATCTCTGCAAGGTGACATAGTACTTCCTCTCTGTCCTTTTTGCCACAGGCGGGTGGAAAGATGGGGTCTCCCATAGTACCTTGGTAGGTCTAGGATCATTACTTGGGAGAGCTATTCACGAGGGCTCTGCTGAGGCTAAGATGTCCACAAGTCTATGACTTTTCTTGGACCTCTTCTGGCTGGATATCCAGCGCTGTGGCTATCCTCCTCAACAAGTCTTGATGGGCTGTGTAATCATTAGGTGGGTCAGAAGTACTCTGATACCATCTGTGACAGGTTCCCCCCCAGGATGTCACCTGGAACTGTGGTAACACTGAAACCTCTGACCCACTATCCTGGGCTCCCTCTCACACTCTCTGCTGTGACAAGCTGTAGACCCGCTTTTGGTCTTACACTTCCACCAGCATTCACACAGGTAGGGACACAACCAGCTGCAGTTACATGAAGGTTCTCTGACTAGCTGCTGCATGAACCAACAGCCAAGGTAACTCTCAGCTCCCCAGACACAGCGCCCATCTAGAGCATAAACCCAAAATTATACCATCTTGCACTGCACAGGGAACTGTACAGCATAAGCTCATAGGAGTATTCCCTCCCGCCTCCCATGTGGAGAGGAATATGCAACAGTCCTGTGAACTAAGATTCCCACACACTTCACTCCAAACTCACTGGTTTAGGTAAAGCAAAAAGAAGTTTATTAACTACAGGGATAGATTTTAAATGATTATAAGTGATAACAAATACATCAAAGTAGATTACCTAGTAAATAAACAAAAATGCAAACTAAGTCTAAGATAGTAGAAATGATATGAATTAGCAAATTCTCACCCTGTCTGATGATACAAGCAGGCTGCAGATTCTTAAGGGACAAGCTGCACTTGCTTTACAGCTTGGAATCCCCAGGTCTTTCATACACAGGCTAGAAATCCCCTTAGCCTGGGTCCAACATGTCCCCCAGTTCAGTCTTTGTTCCTCAAGTGTTTCCAGGAGTCTTCTTGTGTGGGGAGTGAAGAACAGATGATGTCACTCCCTGCCTTATATAGTTTAGCAGCCAAGTTCTGTACCATCTTACACCTTGTTGCCTTTTCCTACATCCCTTCTTTCCCTCTCTACTGTCCAGAGAGTGGGGACAGGCGCCCTGACTGCAGCCCCATTCTGCGGCCAGCTTCCCGGGTTTATACTAGCCCCACCTGTTCCGTCTCAGCTTGGTTCCATCATTATTCAAGGGTTACTTAGGCCAACTAATTCCCCTCAGCTATCGGTTAAATGGCCTCTCTTCACCCTCATTATCCCCTTCTAGGCTGAACACCCTATCACACTGCTCTACCGTTTTTGGACTGAAGCTTAAAACCCCTATAAGTATGTCACCTGTTACTAACATGCATTTCTCAAAGCAGTTAAGACAGATAGGGTGCAGGTCATTCACTAGCAATCAGCTTATTACAGGGGTGACAGGACTTGAAGCCAGGTGACCAAGTCATGTCCCAGTACTGCTACCCCAGCCAGAACCAGTGTGTGTCCAAACACTTAAGAACTAAAACTTAACACTATCTCTACCTCAGAACTATCTAAAAATGTATAAACTACTCTAAATAGAAAATGGATACTATATACAAGAAGTAGGGAAGGGTGTCCAATGGCAAGAACACATACTCCAACAACTGTCACAGGCAGTAAGAAGGAATTGGTGAAGCAGTTGTCGGCTCCACCCTTTATACCATTACACAGCAGAATGAGGCAGCAGAGGGTGCATGTGCTGCTACATTGGGTACCACTGAGGGAAAAATCTGACAACTGTGCGCTGGATGTGCACACACATACAGTAAAATGGACATGTGCAATCACTCAAAGAAGAACCTGTATGACTTTTTGAGGCCCAAAACTAGAAGATAGCTATAGTCAGGAAGCTAATGGAAGATCCCAGCCAGCTGGTGTCATCAGAGGAAACAACCTGAGGTTTAGAGGAATCTCAGAAAGCCATTCACTAGAACAAATCAGCTACCTTGGAAGAGGTGAGCTGGGGATTCAGTAGCTAACTGGCCATCTTCAGAACAGGCTAGATAATGCTGCAGTGAAAGAGGACAGATGGTTTAGAGCAACAGTTTGTTGGAAGGCGCATATCTGCACCAATCACACTTGGTAAGGGGACAATTACTGGCCAAGTCAATTTGCTACTTTTATTATTTGTGTGCTGCTTCCATGTTACAGGTAAGATTTAACACAGTGTGCAGACTCACCAGCCAGAGAGACAGAAATAAAGTTGTAATTACTAATCTGTTTGCATCCCTTTCTTCAGGACTTTTTATTTCCAAAAAATAACTAAAAACCAGAACATCTATTGGGTAATAACTGTCCAAGGCCTTTCAGCTTCAGCTTGTAGGGATGAGAGAGGATATATGCGTTCCCTGCAGCAGATTCCTTTGCACCAGTTTCCCATTTCCTTTTATAAACCTGCACAGATCAGTTATGTGATAGGCCAGAACCCTGTAATTCCTTACATACCAGAACATCTTCACACCTCCTTGTTGTGGTGTCTCACAAAATCCACAGACGAATACAGCGGTGAAGCATCTGTCAGCTTACTTTTTATATTGTTATGCCACTCTTAGTTTAGTGCCTAGATACTGTGCTGATTGGCACTCTAAATACCTTAAATAGATATCAAGCTGTGCTGCTTTCTGCGAGTTGTAGCAGAATCCAGGTCTAAGATATGCGCTTAGGCCAGTTAGAGGTAAAGTAGTCTAAGAATGGGGAGGGGCTAATGTGCCTTTAAAGTAACATTTTATGCCAGGGGGTCCAAAGTAGCCTCAAATAACTTAGCACTGCTTTGTTATGTAGTTTTAGATTCTTTTACAAGAACCCTTTCTTGGTCTCAAGGGGAAAAAAATTAGGGTACAACATTAAGCTATTAACTAGGCAGAAAGCATATCATACAATGCTCTGGGATCTGCCCTGGTTGCCCATACATTTGTGTAGAATTTAACATGTTGGGTTTAACCCTCAAAGCCTTAATTGGTTTGAGAACTAGTTACCTGAGACACCTCCGGGTCAAGTAGGCCACAGAGGAAGTCAAAGGATTGAAGACTATTGGCAGGACTTTGAAACTTGCTCCCCTCCTTGGTCTATTCTTGGAAGAGTTGGACTCTTAGGAAGTTGAACTATCAAAGGAATTGAACTATACATAAGATAAATGACAGAGAAAGTAAATATTGAGTGAGTCTTTAGACCTTCTGCCCATGACACACTGAGTGTCACACTAGTTTCTAAATCTATGTTGGATAGACAGCACTGTCCGTACAGAACCAAACATGACTGGGAATGTGGGATATTGCCCTGATAAAACCAGCACTGATATAGTGTTCCTTTTTATTTTTGCACAGATCAACTCGCGCTAACACACAAACAGCATAATTGTAACAGATGCCTCTTTATGAAGAAAAGTATGGCCAAAATGTAGAAAAAAATAGATTCTCACACTTTTTTTGAGCATCAAAAACATAAGTAATGTAAATCAGATTTTTCATGAACTTTTGCATTAATGTACTACATAAACTAAGAAACAAACTTTTTGAATTTCATAGCTTTTATGTTCAGTTTATGTTTATCCCTCAGTCTTAATGTTTCTGTGGCACTAATAAAAAACATGGGAGCTTTTAGGGTCCAAAAATACTGAAAATTTCTTTTCACCATATTTGTAGATATCTATACAGGGCCTTATGTCTACACAGGGGGGAGGGATAGCTCAGTGGTTTGAGCATTGGCCTGCTAAATCCAGGGTTGTGAGTTCAATCCTTGAGGGGACCACTTAGGGATCTGGGGCAAAATCAGTACTTGGTCCTGCTAGTGAAGGCAGGGGCTGGACTCAATGACCTTGCAGGGTCTCTTCCAGTTCTATGTAATAGGTATACATTATGAAAATAAACAGAGAAGGTTTCTCATTCTGCCTCTCTCTGATGTTGTTGTGTAGCCGCTCAATGGTAGCAGGCTCATTCTTGTGCTGCTGCTACCATGGCTATTCCTGTTGAAAGACCAGGCGGCTGGCGCAGCATTGGTGATCACACTGGTGTGGCATGTTGTCAGGGTAGTACCAGAATGCAATATCTGAGGTTTACCACTGGAAAAGACCACTCCCTTCCTCACCCTGAGTTTTCACAAAGTGGCTCTGAGCTGTGGCTGCTGATCTTCAAAGATGAGGTTTTCATGTCTACTCTTATCCCAATGACTGGCTGCAATTGAATCATCCCAGGTAGCTGTCACAGCAGCTATGCAAAAGACTTGCGTTCAGGAGCTGGCTCTCATTAAACTCCTCACACTACTCATGCCAAACAAATTACTTTAATTGGGGCAGTCCTGGATTCAATGTATGGAAAGGCATTTCTGCCAGGGGACAGGTGTCACCAGATGTGCACAGCTACAGGACCCTGAAGAAGCACTCATGTCAACCAGTGATCTTCTTCTTAGGGCTAATGAGTTTAATGGCTTTATCTGACTCCATTTGCATGACTAATAATGAAACATCTCCACCATTGGTTGCCAAGATTCTATATTCCAAACATGGACATGTCCCCATTGCTAACACTGCCCAGAGAAGTGCTTCATTCTCTCCTCCGGTAAAACTGGACAGAATTTTCAGGGGAAAACTATTCACCCCTCCAGTTCCCTTGGCAATCATTGTTTCATTTTCCTCCCATCATTGGGCGCTCACTGTCAAGGCCTCAGGGTCTGTGGCCACTGGAACATCTGGGAGATGAGACTACACATCAGTGTTCTGGAGCTGATAGCAATTCCAATCCTCTCCTGCATTCAGGGATGAGTCGTTCAAGTGGTCACAGACAACACTTCAGCCATGTACTATGTCAACAACTGAGGGATCTAGTCCAGACCATTCTGCAGCGAGGCACTGGCTTTCTGGAAACAATTTATAGATTAAAGTCTCATGTTTCAGGGCCTAAACAAATGATTAATTGACAAGGGTTAAGGAGGAACTTTCCTTTAGGGCAGGTGTAAGTGTGTGGGGCTCCCTGTCCACTCCAAACAAATATACATATTCCATAAAATTAAAGAGCTCACCTATCTTAGGGTAAATCCAAACAAGACAAGACAAAACCCAGCCAAAGTCTTCTCCTTAAGCTTCCTGTTCCTGTGGTTGCTTTACCCTAGCCTACACCTTCTCCTAAGGCTTGGCTGTTCCTGTGGTTCCTTCCCTCAGAACCGTCTGTCCCAGCTCTTTCCTTTGGCACTCTCTGCTTTGATTATTAACTTCCACTTCTCCCATAGCTGGGTAGGAATATGAATCCTGCATCAATGAGTCAGCAAAATCCATGTAGCACTTCAGCAGCAGTATCAGCTGCTGACAACAAGGTAGGTGTATGGGACAAATATTGCTATCCTGTTACAGCAAGTTATTCCATAATTGTTCTCAGGGGGGTTTCTTGCACTTTCCTCTGGCTAGTGCCAGATGTTTCATTGTCTGAGACAGGCTACTGAAGTACAGGAACAACTGATGTGAGAAAAGTTATTTACCTTACAGTAACTGGAGTTCTTTGAGATGTGTGATCCCTGTCTGTATTCCCCTGTGGATACACATGCAATCCAAGCACCTAGAGCCAGAGAATTCTTGAAACCAGCTTCCGTTGGTCCACACATGCGCCCTTGCTCTCCTTGTGCCTCCAACTGAGGATATAAAGGGCAGAGTGGTCTGACTGCCTCTCCAGTCCCTTCTCTAACAAAAATCCCAGAATAATCCAAAGCAGAGGGGAAGAGGGTAGGCCGTGGAATACAGATCAGGACCACACATCTCAAAGAACCTCCAGTTACTATAAGGGAATTAAATTTCACTTCTTCGAATGCTGGTCCCTGTGGGTGATAAGCAGTAGTCAAAATAGGAGGAAGGTGAGAGGATGCAGGCAGCATGGCCATTTTAAGGACCGCCTTCTCAAAGGATACATCAGTGAAAGAGTCCTGTACTAACACATAGCCATATTGTCTCCCAAATGTGTGGATGGAACTCCATGTAGCTGCTTTGCAAAAGTCAAGTAGAGGTACTTCTTGAAGAAATGCCATTGACATTGCTTGTGCTCTTGTAGAATTAGCTCTCATCCCACAAGGAGAAGGAATATTAAACAGCTTATAGTACAGTAAGATACAGGCAGAGATTCATTTAGAGATCCTCTGAGAGGATATAGCTTGACCTCCAACTCTTTCCAATCTGCAATCTGAGAGATTTTCTGATTTGTTTTGTCCATTGCAGGCACACTGCACACTGAGGGAATGAAGTCTCCTCTCTTCTTCAGAGGTGTGTGTGTTTTCAGAAAAAAACGCAAGTAAGAAAATAGACTGGTTCAGTCTGAAACTCAAACTACTTTGGGGGTGATCTTAGACAAAATCTCATTGCATTCACATCCTATGGAATATGTGGTAAAGCGAATCCCACCATCAGTGTTCTTAGCTCACCTATCCTCCTGTCTGAGGCGATGGCTACAACTTGGAATGCAATCTTTATGGATAGGAGACACATGGAACATATAGCTAGTGGTTTGAAGGGAGACTTGAAAGAGGTTTAAGTCTCATTGAAGAGTAGGTTCTGATTAAACTCCTTCAGAATCTGCTAATTAGTGGGTGAGCAAAAACTGGGTAACTATGTAAAGGTGGTATTCACGGACTGGTGCCAGTGTACCCATAAAGAGTTAATGGAAAGACCCACTGTTTTAAGTGGAAAAAGATAGTCCAGAGTAAGGGGAATACACACATTCTCTGAGTATACACATTTTTGATGTGCCCAAATAGAGAAACGCTTCCACTTTGTTAAGTTACATTTTCCAGTGGAATCCTTTCTACTATTAGTGAGAATGCTTTGCACAGCTCACTAGGGGATTCCTCAACCACCCCTAAATCTAACAGGGCCTATAGTTCTAGGCGGACTGTCTCCCACATCTTTTGTGGCAGGGATCGTAGGCTCTCTCAGACCTTTTTTCCCAGTTCACGATCTATGTGATGGTAGGCCAGGTGGATGCATCTTGGCAGCACTGAAAATAGTGAGGGGAAGGCTTCCATCAGCTGTCGTAATTGTTGTTTTTGTTCAGGTTGGACTTCCGTGGATATCAGTCTAATATTATGGCCTAAGGGTGCCTGTGGGCCGAGCTCGGGTTCAGGTGAAGCTGGTGCTATGAGGAGGCCATCCTGGTCCCACCAAGGCATTAGCAGGTTCATGTGATAGCTGTACAGGAGAATCTCAGAGTTAAGGACACCTCAGGAATGGAGGTTGTTCAGAGTTATGAACAAGACGTTGCAGACTTCAGCCACAGGAGAGTTGGGGCTGCAGCCACAAGGTGTGTGGGGAGGATGTCAGGGCTCTGGGCAGGGGAGGGAGATTGGGGCTTCTGACCTTTGGGGAACCTGAGCTCCAGGAGGGCGGCTCAGGGCTTCTGCCCTGGGGGAGCACCAGGGCTCAGGGCTTTAGACTGGGATAGAGCGCTGGAGCACAGAGGGCACTGGGGCACCCTACAGATTCACTCCCAGTTTCAGCCGGGGGAGGGTGCGTCAGGGCACGGGGCTTTAGTTACAGGGGGAGCGCTGGAGCTGAAACCATTTACCTTCTTTATCAACCGGAGTAGCTCTATGGTGTTGCTGTCCAGATCTCTAAATGGCAATCTGGACAACCAAAGAATAAAGGAGCAGGATGAGAAAACAGAAATTCCATCCCCTTGTCTGACAAAATATAATTTCCCGCCTCACTTCAGGGGTAGGGACACACATGGCAGGAGAACGCTAGACTGTTCTAGCTGGTTCCAGAATGGTGTTATTAACAGGAAGCACTATCCAGCCGGATCCAGATGAATGGAGCATGTCCAGGAGTTTGTGCTAAGGATTCTGAACTTCCGTAAGTGAGATCTGTAGCTCCTCTGCAACCTTTCATAATAGTTCCTGGAACTGCTTATGGTCAAGATGGAGGGGGAGATAGAGATATTGCAGTGATTGCTTAATTCAGAGATTGACGAGAACAGTATCACCGATACTGATGAAATTGACGGTTCCAGTTTATACTCTTCCTCTTCTATGGGGTTAGGAGGAAGCTCTGGCTGTCCACTTGGAGAGGAAGGGTGGAGTGACCCGCTAGTGGACTGTGTGATGTTCCCATCTGGTGTTATCGGGACCGGTGATCTGCTAGGTCACTCCAATCCTTGACTCTGGGAGCCAGCCTTACCCTGCTCTGCTGTGAGAACCCCCACTCCTGGGCTGTTCACGTACAGCCTCTAGCATGTAAGCTGCTCCCAGCTACTTGCAACCAAATGACACTAGCCAATATCTCTGGTCCCAGACACAATCCTAGGAACCTCTGTCTTGCAGTGTCCAGTTATGCCCGTTGGATGCTGCAAGCTTATATGAGTTTGTCAATTTAACAAAGAAATTGATATGTACCAGGCTTGTTATCCCAAGGAGAGTCTCTGACATGCTTCAAACCAAACGCACTGCTTCAGGTAGAATAAACAAACATTTATTAACTATAAAGATATGTTTTGACTTACAATCACTTAAAATCTAAGTCAGATTTGGTCAAATGAAATAAAAGCAAAACGCATTCTAAGCTGATCTTAACACTTTCAATGCCCTTACAAACTTAGGGCCTGGCTACACTTGCAGATGTAGAGCGCTGCGAGTTAAACCCACCTTTGTGGAGTGCAGTAGGGAAAGCGCTGCAGTCTGTCCACACTGATAGCTTCAAGCGCACTGGCATGGCCACATTTGCGGCACTTGCAGAGGCATTGGGAGCGGTGCATTATGGGCAGCTATCCCAGCATGCAAGTGACTGCAACATGCTTTTCAAATGGGGGTGGAGTGTGACAGGGAGGGTGTTGTGTGTATGTGGGGGGGGGAGAGAGTGGGTTTTTGGGGTGCTGAGAGTGTGTCAACATGCTGTCTTGTAAGTTCAGACCCCCTTCCCCGCCTACCAAACAGTAAATGTTTGCTTTTTCTCAGAGCTGATAAGCAGCCGACTTCTCCGAAACGAAGCTTTGAAAGGGCATTTCCGCATTCCTGCAGTTGATTTCACAACAATGACAAGAGTGGCCACTTGACTTATAGGGATTATGGGACATTTCCAGAGGCTGATCACAGTGCAGTAACGCAACACCTCGTTCACACTGGCGCCGTGGCGCTCCAGCGGGGGCGCAGCAAACATTCCACTCACCGAGGTGGAGTATGTGCCTCGCCAGTGTGGACGGGGAGTGAGCTAGGGCGCCTGGGGCTGCTTTATTGCGCTGTAACTCACAAGTGTAGTCAAGGCCTTAGATGCTTCTCACCGCAGGCTGGCTGGTGGCACTTCAGCCAGGCTCTCCCCTTTGATCAGCTCTTCAGTTGCTTGCTATGGTGTCTGTAGATGTAGGTGGAAGAGAGAGCGAGAGAGAGCATGGCAAATGTCTCTCCCTTTTATCATGTCCTTTCTTCCCTCTTGGCTTTGCCCCCTCCCCTTCAGAGTCAGGTGAGCATTACCTCATCGCAGTTCCAAACTGACCAAAGGAAGGGGGGTGACTCCCTCGAGAGTCTAACATTCTTTTGTTGCTGCCTAGGCCACTGCCCTTTGTTCCTGTGAGGCTGGGCTGGGTTTGTCCCATCCTCGCCCTGATGAGGTGTGAACTGACCCTCTGCTTCTGGAGAGTTTTTGCCTGGGCTTGCTTTAAGCCATGAGGATACATTTTCAGCCTCATAACTATATACATGAAATTATAACCTATAACCATCACTAACAACAATGCTCGGTACATCATGAGCCTTCCGAAGGCACCCAATAAGATAAACTTTACATTGAATACCACACAATCATTTTACAAGGATGAATATGGGGGTGTAGGCTGATCCCCCTAGGTACAGAGCATTACAGACTGTGTCAACTCTACAACATGATACAGGTCCCACAATCCCCAGTTTGGCCAGTAACATGGGTCACAGGGTGGTTATGGAGGTCCCCATAGCATGGGGTACCAACAGTTTTAAGGCAGGTAATAGGATGCAGGTTGGTCCGGGTCCCAACTGGGAAGGCATGCCTCAGAAGAGGAGAAGTCTGTTCATCGGGTGCTTCACAGTCTCCTGAGAAAATAAATGCCAATTCTGGATCCACTGGCAGTACTAAGAGTTCCACTGGAGGGAAACTAAGGCTAGATGATATGGGAGGAGTCTCTCTCCTATTCTAAATTGCATCTTGTGGTGGACTCAGGACCTCTCTCATAAGCAAAGGACCTGATGGTGATCAAGACTGGTGATCTGGGCAAACAATAATGTCCTCAGGTGGAGCATAAGACTCCGCTCTCCCTTAAGTGCCAGACATCCTGTCAGTCCAAACTGAAGGGGTTGGAGCAGTTACTGTTTGTGCCATAGTCAGGTGAGGCAGAGCCAGTATCGTTGATGATGGAGGCTCTCAATGGTTGCCTTTTGTTGTTGCCTTCAGTTCTCAAAGTTGAGGGTTGGTTAATGCCAGAGGCACTGTTGCCACTGGAGCGTGGTCTGGTGCTGACGGAGCCCTGGATTTATGGACTTTCTTGTCATGATCCTAAGACTTAGGATGTTCTAAGTCCTCCTGGGCTGAGTGGAAAGACTTGCTCAACTTAGGCAGGGTTGTATCCGACTTCCTTGAAGTGTATTTAGAGGATTTGCTCTTGGGTTTATAAGAACATTCCCCGTCCTTCCAACAAAACCCTACAGGGGTTCTCTGGGGGGTAGTTTCTCTCGCTCCTAAATGAGACGGTGCACCAGGAGGGCACTCTTTGCTGAGTCAGGCTGAAGTACTGAGTGGGCCCCAGCCTGGGTCCGATTGCAACTTCAAAGTCTTCTCTATTAAAGCTTCTTAAGGTGGAGTTCCTGCACTTCACGGGTGCAGCTGGGGAAAGAGCTTCAAATACTGCACCTTGCCACAGTACGATTTCCCTAAGGCAGTACAGGCAGCTCCGATAACCATCATTGACTGAGGAGCAGCACAGATTTTGAAGCCTGGATTCCGGGGGATAGAAGGGGGGCGAGGGAAAGGGAGGGTGGAATTCCCCAGTATGGAGAATCTAACTATAAAACTTGGTTTAAGCTACTGGATAAAATTCTAAAAATATGTATTTACAGATAGAAGAATAAATGAAGATGAAGCTCTGGACACTGGAGGCTCCAACAAAGGCCATGCAGCAGTGAGAAGGAACTGGAAAGACAATCAGTCTGCTCCACTCTTTATGTCCTTGGTTGGATGCATAATTGGATGCATGAGAAGAGCAGTGGTGCTTGCATGGACCAATGGACATTGCTTTCAAGAATTCTCCGACTCCTTGAATATGAAGCATATGCATAACTACAGCGAAAGACACAGGGAATAGCGCTTGAAGGCGAACCTATAATTTCACATCTTCCTACAGATTTTATAGCATATGCCCTCCTGCTGAAACTGCTCTAAATTGTATTGTTATTAGTCCAAAGCAGCCTTCTATTCTCACCCTGTTTTTCTTTTCCTTGCCATATCTTTGAGATTTTATAATAAATATTGTATGTTCATGAAAAACATTCACATGCATATTTTGTTTATGGAGATCTGTTTATTGTTGCCTTCAATGTTTGTTGGAAATATGGATATTACTACAAAAGTGTCTCAGAGAAACTCCATTAAAATTAGCTTTAAGCATGAAGGAAAAATATACATTCAGCGGTGCCAATCCTGAGTGAAGGGATTTTTTCCACACATAGGAAGCAAAACCAATAAAATTGGAGAACCTCTTTTTGCTTTTCATGCATTTCTTCCTGCTTGGCAACTACTGAAATGTAAGTGGGAAAAATGTAATTATCTAATTAAAATGCGGGCATGACTTCAAGGTTCACAGTCCTATTCTTTCAAATAAATATCACAGGTTCATTAGTGACTAGAAGTTTCAGGACCTCAGTTTTAGTTTTTATCAATAGAAAGGACTCCTTGCCATCCTGGTGGGGCATCACTGAATCAGAGTAGGGTATTGACTATTGAATAATCAATGTTAGTTCCATTCCTGAAAAACATACGCTTTCCTTGAAGATCTCCAATCCATACTTAGCTATCATTAACTTGATATCTGAGATCACATGTTAAAGTGGCATGGCTGAAGCCACAAAACTAAAGTGGAGCCTGCAGTGAGCAGGAATCATAATTCAGGCCTTCAGCTAATGCTAGTGCTTACTACTTTAGTCATTTATCCAAGATTTACGTTCAGTCTAGACAAGGTCATTTCTTCTAAGAAGTCAGAACAGAAAAGAAATTTATTCACTTAGGGGAGACAACCTAGTTTCTGGGATTTTTCAAAATTACATAAGAACTTTTGCTGACAAAATCTTTAAAGTTTAAAGTCTACCCTTAGACAAATACAAATCCTATTGATCAATTCAATGTCTACTTATACCCATTGAAGGGGTCACTCCCTTTGACGTGGCAGTCAAGAAGCTGACTCAGATAGCCTTAGTAATGATTTCCCTCCAGGTAGTTTCATCCATTCTGTGATATACTGGTAGGCTATAGCAGTTGACTAGAACAGGGGTTCTCAACCTGGGGCGGTCAGGAGGTTATTACATGGGGGGTCGTGAGCTGTCAGCCTCTACCCCAAACCCCTTGTTGCCTCCAGCATTTATAATGGTGTTAAATATATAAAAAAAGTGTTTTTAAATTTATTGGGGGGGGGGGAGGGGGAAGTGCCACACTCAGAGGCTTGCTGTGTGAAAGGGGTCACCAGTACAAAAGTTTGAGAACCACTGGATTAGAAGAAATGGTCGCCTCCAAAATTACTTATTTTCACAAACAGAAAAATTCACAAGTTGTGGGACTCATTGCTTCTTTTAAGGTACCTTTACCAGCAGTACATTAAGATTCCTTGCGTTAGAACCAGAAATATAACAACTTGTGGCTCCACCCACAGGGTAGATCTTTTAACACATATTTTCTTTCAATGGAGTCATTGCCTCAGTAATGCTGTAGATAAGGTACTTGATGGCATAGTTAGAGAGAGCATCTCACTACCAAGAATTTTGTCAGATCTAGTCTCCATCTACTTCTAAAGGTTTTTCTACCTATTGCTGTTCCTACTATGCTTCAAGATTGGCTATTCCAAACCTTCTCCAGTTATTCATTTTGGAACTACTGCCTACAAAATCTTCCTCAGTTGCGAAACACCACAAGGTCTAACTGGGGCTCTGACTGTCCCAGAGAACATTCTTTCAATAGGAAGATTATCCTTTTTACAGGAAGTCTAGAATACGATCATCTCAGGTTGGATGGTCTCTAAAATGTGCAAGAAGGTCCACAAGAGTTTTTCCTTTCTCTTCCCCTTCAATCCAATCCTCCTGACGCCCAGTCCTCTAGAAAAAATAAGGGTATATATAAAGCCACCACCCAGGATCTGTAGCTAAAAGACAGCTATATATGCCATTTACTGTCTAGAATCCCGAAGTTCACAAACAGATATTTTTAGAGTGTCTACATGGGTGAGGTGTAATATCTTTTATTGGACCATCCGTTGGTGAGAGAGAGACATGCTTTCGAGCTTAGATAGTGCTCTTCTTTGGGTCATGTTTTGCGGTATATCTTAGGTCAAAAATCACTGAACCAATCTATGTCCAAAGATTCTAAATCAAAGCCATCTATCAGTATGGATTTTAGTAAAGGTAGAAATGGAGGATGCCTACTTGCACATTGTAACAGCAGATGGTGGTGCACAGTAACAAATTCTCACAGAGAAGGGCATATTAGCTCATGAAGTTTTTTTTATTTAAACACAGAAGTAGGAAGACTTTCTAGTCATCATTCAGAGATTTACAAAATAATTTTTCTCTTGCTATAATCCTCTCTGTTCTTCAATCCAACAAAAAGTATTGAGATACATCTTGGAGATAAGAGGCCATCTCCCCAGGATCTCCATAAGGAGATGGTGAAAACTCTGTGTGTTCTTTTTGGCAGAAGATCTACCTCTCCATCCACCCTTGGCTGCCTCTCCAAAGCTTCTTTCCTGCACCTTGCAAAAGCCTTCAGGTACTATGTGTCACTTGGGGGACACTTCTTCATCAAGCTCTAGAACATATCCCACCTACTTTCCTATGAGTGAAAGCCTCCTTCAAGTGATAGAAGCAGTCCTTTTCAGGGATATGAATCTGAGAACCAAAGTGGTAACTGGCATTCTGAATGCCAGTCTCATCAACTAGAGAGCTCCCATGAGTGTACAAAGGAAAACCATTTAGCAAAAATTCTCCCTATATATCACTTATCTAGAAAGGAAAAGTTATGTAAAAACTAGAGCAGAGTTGGGAGATCATCCATCACACACAAGTTTTAGTTTGTAGAAATACCTAAACTATTCAATGGCTCAGGAACACTGGGGGGGAGGGGGAGGGGAAATGTGTGTGTGTCTGTCAAATTGACCACTAGCATAATCAAGTATAATTTATTATTTCAAACAAATCGCATCCACTTACGCTAGCAGTGAAATTGGCCCTGGACTTCAAAGAGATGTTAGAGCAGAGTCTATTTCCTTTACAAGTGGAGTTATGATACTTAACCAATACTAAACTTAGTTAAAAAGTGTCAAAGAGAATCTCTCATAGTTGTTGGCTGTTGTGTTAGGGAAGACAAACCTGATGGTAGATTCTCTTGCCTAGAGAACTGTACACTCAATAGATCTTGGTTTTGATTTATTCTCTGCAAAGAAGGATCAGTCTGAGATAGATATTCTCTTTTTCGGGGAAACCAGTAATATATCTTCTAAAAAAGGTCAGAACTTAGGCCCAATTGTCACAACAGTGGCTGTGGCCAACAAATTTTCAAGAATTGTGAGCGCAACTAAAAAGTATGTAAAAGTTCATAAAGTGTTAAAATAAACCAACAAATGTTGATGGGAAAAGGTACAAAAGGAAGACAGAATAACTAAATTAGGCTAAAGAAGGTAAAGTTGAGATGATTCAAGGATTGGATTGAAATTATGCATTAAAAAACAGATGTGGAGCCAGAAGTTAATGAGCCAAAATTGGTACATTGGATAGTAGGCCTAGTTGGTGGACAAAATAATAAGAGGAGGGGCTATTCTACTCATCAATCCCTTTCTGGGTCCTTAAAAGAAAGATTTTGTGGGGAAAATGTGAAAGAACAAAAATACGTAACACATACTTAAAATAACAGATGGAGACTACTGAACCAAACTTCATCATCAGGGCTGCCACTACCATCTCCTGGGACTTCTTCATCCTCATCTGGAAAAATGACCACACCAGGCCAGAGAGAGGGACCCAAAGGACATCACCAGCCTATTGGCTGGGATGAAAGGATTTTAACAGCAACAACAGCTCCAGCTCTTGCTCATCTCAACTAACTTTTTTCTCAGATGGATAGTTACTGCCATCATTAATACCATCAAAGAGACTGTCAAACAAGGGTTTTTTTCCTTCTAAAACTCTCTCCATCCTGAAGGGAAAGGGAACAAGAAATTTTAAAATGAAAGTCTTATTTAATACTTCACATTGTAAATGCTTTAACTGTTTTGCCTTCTCTTCTCTATCTTTAATATAAGGTTAAAGGGCTTTTTAATGATGTTTGTGCCATGGTACTAAGCAGGCTGACATCTCTGTACACCAAATCCCTTGTTCAAATTGTTTAATGTTTGACAGTGACTGGGTTACATTAACACCTTTGGCACATATATTCTATCACTATCTTCTCTGCTTATGTAGCCCAGGCTAACACCAAGTGGCTCTTTGTCTTTCTTTAATGGCTAGACTAGCCACTTTCTTTGCTAGTACCTTGAACTAATGGAATTGGTAATTTATATCTCTGGGTGGGTTGTCTGCCAGGTTTGAACACAGAATCTCTGAATTTAAAAGCAGGAGCCTCTACCTCTAGAGCCAAAGGACCAGGTTGATTAGTTTAATGAAGTAGCATATTCATAAATTATTATTTGTTAACTCTACCCCAATTTTCCCTGTGTGACATGTTGGGCAAGTCATTTAAGTTGTAAATCCTGTTTTCTTACCTACAAAATGGGAATAATACTATTTACCTAATGCATACAGATGGATAGGGGAGGTTAAAATGTTTGTAAAGTACTTGTTCGTAACAAGACTTGCAAAGTATTTTTTCTTATTTTAACTAGATCCTAGATTGATTGTATTGCTTTTCATTAAAATGGTGTTAGGAGAGAGTTGTTGGTTTTGTTTTAGTGTTCAATTAGGCTCAAATTTGTGGCTTTTGTTTACACTACAGTTTTCTTTTTCCTCCTCCTGCTACAGAAATATTGCCTTGAAATACTTGTGAAGCAGGAGAAAAAAAAATAAAAGTCAAGCTGATCTACTTACTAGTAGGTGCAATATATACCTTCAAACGAGACTCATGCTTCTGAAGTCAGGTAAGAAATGATATCCAACCTTTTATAGCTCTACTCTTCCAGTGACATTTCCAACAACCTCAAATCTTACCAATTTGCTAAGAGAATGTGTTGCTAGCTAAACATGCCTAGCATTGGACTAGTCCACTATCCAATAACTGTATTAACATTTTGAACTTATCTCCAGAGCTAGCTTTTCCTAGTGATCAAACCCACTACAGATGTGGTAACATGCAATTGCCAGGGGGAAAAATTGATTTCATCTACCTCTGCTATGACTTCTGCTACTCCAAAGGAAATTGGTTTCAGCCCTTCTCTCTAGTAGACAGTAGTAGTAGTAGTATCAGAAGGCATGTAAGGGAGAGAGAAATAGATTAGATACAGAGAGAGAAAAAAAGTGGATTTTAATGAAAGCACACACTTGACAGGTCTATCACTAGTTCCCTCCTATATTTCATAAGCACAGCTAGCTGCATGATCTGGGAAGTCTTCCCACTTTTGGGAAGAGGAGAGAAAGAATTAAAACTACAAAGGGCATGTCACTGGGTGGGCTCCCTCACCCTGGACCTTCCTTTGCAAGCAGTCCTCACACATTCTTATGTAAATTCACCACAGTGCACTTTATTTTCAATGTTTTATGCAGCTTCATGTCCCGTCACCATAAGGCTTTCCCCAAGTTTCAGCAGACCTGTTAGGCATGGGGGGAGGGAAGGGGAAAGAGGTCCTAAGTGTCTTTGCCCTTCTTTCCAGCCTCTCTTTCCCCCTCTGCCTTCCTGTCTCCAGTTTAACAGTCCCCAGCTGACAAGTTAATCCTCATGTTAACTGGTTAATCACCCAGACCTAATCAATTGCCTCCCTATTTGTGCACTTTGTAAGCGTCCCCACATGTGCCAGAGTGGTGAGGCAACCTTAGGCTACTTCTGCCACAGGACAGAACTAGACCACTGTGTGGAGCTTGGAAGACACGTCCTGGGGCTACAGAGGGGTGGGAGGGGAAAAGCATGAGCCACCTATCCATTCTATTTTACATGGGTAGATAAATGCACTGCCTCTGACCACATTAAAAAAAAAAAACAAAAAAAACCCACACACATCTAAAATGCAGAATACTGCATAATCTTAAATTGTTCGAACTATATCATCTATGCCATATAACATCAAATAGCTAGAGAAACACATACAGTAGGGTAACATTTTAGATCATAATCTTGATTGTTTCAAGACTAGTCACTGCATCAAAACTTAAAATTAAGCCTTTGAATATAACCTTTTTCCTATCACTAATCTTAAGAGTCAACATTTTACACTGCAGATTTTGACATGGTATTACTTGGTACAGATTTTGATTGCTTCTATTATGCAGACTTTGAAATTCAGAAGTAAAAAAATAAATCACACCTTACTATTGTATATTTCAGTATTTCCTTATGCCAGCTATAATTAGTGGCAAAAAACAGGATGACAAAACATTGAATTATTTTACACCTTTACAGTGAATTAACTGCATCTTATTATTTTTGTTTTTGAAACAGTGGACAATCAATGCACAAAGGAACTTATTTACATGGAGCATCATCACATTCATCTTTGTTGGATCATCTCATGTAACCACGCAAAATGCTCGGCTGATGAAGGTTGGTGCAGACTTAGAATGTAACAGATGATCAGTTATTATGCAGAGAACAGTAAAAGAAAAATAACTAACAATGAGTTACAGTGTTAGGTTTTTACATTCTACAAACTGAGTAAAGATAGAGTAGACCTTTTTTATGAATTTACAGAGTTGAAGAAAGGACTTGGTATAAACCAACTGAAAACTTCTTCAGAGATTATGGAAGTGAGGCTGGTTTAAAGTATAGTTATAATGTTATGAGTAGAGAGTCAGATCTCCTTACTTCGCTGATTATTTTTTTTAAACTCTGGCATCAGCACTGTCACACCACTTTTGCTATAGAAGAGCAAAAATTCTGATGTGTTTCATGCATCTACAGGAATGGCAAGCTAACGTTTGGTTACATTATCATTGTTCTTTACACCTCTTACATAACCCCAATACTACAACTTAATTACAAACTCTAGGTGGAGTATGTAGTGCTGGCAATTTTACATAAATGGAGTATATTTGATATAGAAATTCTTGAGTAAAAACGAGCAATCCAGTGACATTCTTTTTACAATCACTTTTCTGATAATAACCACACTTTAAAATTTCTCTTGTAGATACTAAGGATTGCTTTCATTTGATATTAGATTATACCTCTTAGTAGTCAATTCCATGCAAATTAACTAAATAAATAAATCAATGACTGCCTACTTCTCTAGACAGAAAAGACACTTGTTGCAGGTGCTGAATGGTCAACCTATACTAAATTTAATAATAAGGTTCTGACTTAGTGAACTATAGGTATTAGATCACTATTTGATGTTTGCAAAGAGTACTGAAATATGTTAATATTCATTTTGTTTTAAAATTGAAACATTTCATAAAGGATCTTGCATTGAGATTCACTATCATTATATTGCTTACTTTAAACAGATTCAGCTCTCTTGTAATCCATTAACTCAGTATACTCTTTTCCATTTAGTTTCCACCTAGCAAATTGTAAAAAGTAAAACTCAGAATGTATCTTTCTTTGTAAGAATTAACATTCATTACTTGAACATCTAGCCCCATCCCAGCCAAAAACATTTATGAAACTTAAAATGCAATGTTTTAAAAGGTATTAAAATATGATCAGAAAATTGGAATGAAGAAATGTTTAGTAAGGTAAAGCATAATACATTTTAACCAGGTCAGTAGTTGTCCATTTGAAATAAACTTTAAAAATCCAATGTTAATTATAGGTTAACAGTAACACCAAGGAATGAGGTATGTAAGTTTTTAGATATCACATCAGACTTTCATTTTATGCAACTAACTGTATTTCACAACTCGCATCTTACAAAATAGACAGTACCATTGTGCCTGTAGAAGTACTGCATTAAAAAACAGAAAGATACATTACTACAAGAAACCACCAAACATCACAATTATCAGGGTCTACAAAAATCCATTATTTTAGCTGTTATCAGGATGCATCATATGAAGATATTTTAGGGCTGGATTCACTACCAAAAAAAGTCCATCCCACTTTCACATTGGCCCAAAAATACATATTTTTAATGAGACACAAAGAGAAGAGAGAATTACTGGGATGTGAATGGGCTTCCTTTGGACAGGAGCCAGATGCATTTTTGTATTGAATCTGACCCTATAATTTAAATCTATATATGGATTTTTTTGTGCATAAAAAAAACCCAACACCTAGTTGTAAACAAAAATGCGAAATCTGTATTCATAAAAATATTTTATTGGTTATTTTACATAATACCGGGTGGGACTGTAAATATTTTTGCTCTGTATCAGTATATTGCTAAATGCATAAATGTTGACAGTTTATGCCAGAAAATAGGGTACTGCATTTATGACTGATGCTACAGTATTTAATAAAGGGCCAATTCAAAATCAAAGAAGCTGATCTAAGAACAAAATGTGACAGTATTCCTTATTTCCTTACTCCTGTGCAACATAGTATTTTTGTACTACACTGATATGCGACTATGACACTGGGCAAGTTTGGGGCAAGGAAATAATGCTAAGCAGAAATGAAAACTGTACTAAAAAGTTATTTTTAAAGCTTTTCCAGAATTTCAGATTTTAAAAATTTACTTTTTGCCAAATGCTTAGTCATTTGAGATTTGATATCGGGTTATAGAACATAGACTATCAGTGTCTAATGACAATGTAGTACTGTATCTGAATTATAAAGCTAAATAACCAATGCTCATAGTATGTTCACTCTTTTTGTTCGTAAACATTACAAGAAGTGTTTTAAGTGTGAGGAAAATATTGGTAAAACCAGCAACATAATTCAGTAACAGTAATTTAGTAAACGATGTCAAACATTGGCAAAAATTCATACAAATGTTTTATTTAATAACATTTTTTCCTATTTAAGCACACCAAGTACCAGCAGGTGTTTTTAAGAAGATAATAATTATGAAAATTCTGTTGCAGCAATAGTTGATTAAGTTGATCTTTGATTTGCATACATATAACTATGTTTCACAATTCTCAAATAATACATATTTAGGCAGCTTGAACTATGTTATAAAAATTTTAATTCAGTACATGCCAATAGTAGAGACTCCAAGAGTTGTGTTAGAATTCACTAAACTAAAAGTGAAAATGGACTTACCAATAACACTGCATAATGAACATTCAAACCACATTTTCATGGCACCTTTAAATGTGAAGATTAAAAAGTTAGTCTGAAAATGCTTTGTAGGCATTTGTAGATTGCATTTAAATTATTATTTCTACTGCTTCACTTCACTTTTGTAAAACTGCATAAATTATGTTCCAGTAAACATATCAATTGTGCATGGATAATCTGTCATGAAAATGTGGTAGCTGTTGGCAGAAGTTGTGTATTTGCATGTTTTGAAGAGAAGAGACTAAAGAAACTGGAGAAAATAAACTTTAATGAGATTCTCCATTCAACGATGAGGCTTCTCCTCTGGGCGAAGATGACCTGGACATTCCCCTCTCTGTATTGTCAGAGCTAGAACCACTCTGACTGTGTTGATCTGCAGATGCGGTACTGGAAGCAGGTGGTGACTTAGTTTTCTCCTTAAAGTCTGTAATAATGACTGTCAGATCTCCAACGGTAACTTCCAAATGCTGGGCACTACTCCGATCCACATTTTTCAATCTTGGCCTAAATAAAACAGAATCAAATTAAAAGCTAGAAGCTTCCACATCCCATAATCCTCTTGCCACTCCAATTTTTAGTGATCTTTGTAGAAAACGTATAACTTAGTGAAATACTGCACACAGCAATATTATGAATACATAAAATGAGAATGTACCACATAGCTAGTAACTCTATACTGTAATATTTAAATTTTTCTTCACCTCTAAATAATTTGATTTGAACAGGGCCCCCTGGATAATGCGATTAAGGTGGTCACAAAACCGTACTCCACATTTTAAAAATTTTGCTTGTAAAAAATTACCATATACACTCGTTCATTAGCCCATTCGTTTATAAGCCGACCCCCCCAAAATGGATAGGTAAAAATAGCAAAAACTGTATGACCCTTTCATAAGCCGACCCTGTATTTCAGGGGTTGGAAAACTTTGGCTCCCAGCCCTTCAGGGTAAGCCGCTGGCGGGTTGGGATGTTTTGTTTACTTGGAGCGTTCACAGGCACGGAGCCCTCAGCTCCCAGTGGCCGCCGTTTGCAGTTCCCAGCCAATGGGAGCTGAGGGGCTCTGTGGCTGCAGATGCTCCAAGTAAAACAAAACGACAATGTATTAGATAGTCAATTCAATGATTCCGCAGAGTTTAAAATCATCAAATTTTGGTGTAGACCCGTTTATAAGCCAACCCATGCTCTTTGATGCGTCACTTTTTTACCAAAAATATTTGGCTTATGAACAAGTATATACGGTAAGTCTCTAGCCTTCATGGCTGCAAAGAATGTTCAAAATATGACCCCACAGTAATATCAGTGTCAGCAGACAGCCTGAAACAACAGCCCTGAGAAGCATGAACTTCTCCATTTATCTCAGTGGGTGTTGACTTTAAGTTCTGAGTATGCAGAAAACAGCTCCCATGTCCTCTAACCAGTTGTTTCTAAACTTCTACTGTGCAGGTATGAGCAAATACAAATTCTGCAGCACACTGAAAATTTAAAATTTGAAGTGGGCATCATGTAAAAAGAATTTAATTTTAAAATAATTTACACACAAAACACTATGATGACAGGGCTGGAGTCTGGGTTCCCTGATGCATAATTTAATACTAATATCCTGCATAGGACATGGGGCCACAAACTCTGGTTTGATTACTACTTTTTTTTTTTTTTTTTTTTTTTTTTTTTTTGAAGACCACAATAGAACATTTAAACTATATTCCATCAACTTGATCTTTGCAGGTGCTAGTGCAATGGATGATCTAGGCATGAAACACTTTAAGTTGCTAGTTTTCTGTGTGTGCCAGGGGACAAAGCATGTCACCACAGCAGCTGAAAATACCTGCTGACAACAGCAGCACAGCACACAGCAAGCCTTTTAAAAATGACCTACAGAACCTATATTTGATTCCACAACTTTCTCCAGACCAAACTTGGAAGTAAAGAAATTAACATGAAACCAAGATTTGGCAGGTGTGCTCCTAAAAGCAAATCTTAACCCTCACCTCGCCTACACAGAGATTTAGAGCCCTGCCTCAAGTAGAACTGATGCTGAGTCACCTCACCCCACCTTTTGCACTCCCACGCAGCCAAGAGTTGAAGCTGCAAAAGAGTTCACAGGGAGCCCAATGCGACTCTTGCCCGAAGGCTGAACTGGCATTAATAAAGAGCCTAACTGGTTGCTCGAAGATGTGGGAGTGGAGAGGAAGGATTCACTTTTGCCAGCCTGAATGGGCTGCATGCCAGAGAGAAAATGTAGGGCTTACTATATGCAGATTTTGTTATACATATTTCTGGAAACATGTAAATGTGCTCCTTTTTAAAGTAATCCACGTAGAAACTAAGGTGAGCATTCTTAATCAGAACCCAGTCTAGCCAAAATCAGATAGTACTTTTTTTTTTTTACTTGTATGTAATACTTGAGTGTTTGAATATGGAAACCAGTAGGTTGATTTCTCTTCACTATTAATTTTTCAAGCAATTCTTTATACTGCTCTTACTGAGATTTTTATTTTTAAACAGTCCCAGCCAGAGGCGTGCACATGGGAGGGCAAGCAGTGGCACGGGCCCCCTTCAATAATTGGCAAGGTCACAGAGCTCCGCTCACTCTCTCTGCCATGGCCCTGGGGTGGGTAGAGCTCTGACCCCACCACAGCCAAGTCTTTGTGGATACATTTATTCAAATGGCTCCACTGCACATGGATTTTCATTGAAGTGGTGAGCGTTTATTTCTATGTATGTGATGTACATGTGTGTGCTGATATGGTTTAATGTGTGTGTTTAATGTGCCCTTCCAAAAGCGGTCAAATTTAAATTCCTGTGCACATCCCTGTTCCCGGCCCTTGCAATATCACCCTCTCTCACTTCTCATGTAATAAGACTATTTAACCTTCAGCATTCCCACATAATTGTTACCATTCAAAACAATACCTCTAAGATACTACTTACAAATGTTTCACTCTAGCCAGCCAAAATGTATAATTAGAAATAAGACAAACATTACAAAAATCCTTTATCCCAGCTCTGTTCATTTCCTTCCTGTTGAAAAAAAAAATAGTCCCAACCGTTTCAATGTAAATTTGGGGAGTACTCTTTACTCTTTCTGGAGCAGTCCCTGAATAACACTGAAGGTCCTGTTTCATCCAATGCATGGAAAACGTCTGCTACTTCTCTGCTTCTCTGCAGCAGTGATTCCATAGAATCGTCCTTGGCTGAACTCTGCCTCACAGACTGCAGCACTTCCAAAACACACAGTGACACTATTTCCCTACATTTTCTCTTCCTCTTTTAAGCAGGTTGCATCTCTTTCAGTCTTCTCAGGTTTTCAGTTACATATCTGTGACTAAACTAACTTTATACTTAATTTGGGGAAATCTAGACACAAGCAATATTGTCCCAGAGCTATGCAAACAACTGATTTTTTTGTTTGCCTGCAGTTCCAAACGATAAATTACAAAAAAATCAATTTGGATCAACCCAGAAAGGAACTTTTTCTAGGTTTTCAGTGAATTGAAAAGTTATAAAAATTAGTTTCAGGTTAAATGAAATGTTTCTTTTTACCTGAAACAATGTATATGCATGTATGTATGTATGTATGTGTGCGTGCGTGTTTTAATTAACACTGAGTGGGTGGTTTTAGTTTTTTTAAATGACATTGAAGGAAATCCTGAAACAGTCCATTTGAATAAAAAAAATCAAAACATTTCATTTTTCAAATATAAAAACAAAATGTTTAGACATTTTTGGATTTTGTTTTTCCCCCCAACACAAAATTTGGCAACACTGACACAAATTCATGAAAATTTTTCTGTATCACCAAATCTGTATTTTTGGCTGAAAAATTTCACCCAGTTCTACTTGTGTCTAACATCCTACATTTTTCCTTCCAACTGCAGGGTGCTCCTACTCCATGGCAAGATCAAGACTTTGCGGCTACTTGCTTGAACTGTCATATTTCAGACTAGTATTCTAAGAGTCCAAGATATCCTTCAGTTTCTCAATCCACTATGTATGTTTTCAGCTTCTTAAGTCAGTTTGTCTCCAAAAGTCGCTATTCTAGCCTTTGTTCCTTATCCCAAATTCTGCATGAATATCAACAACTCTACCTTGCCTACTTCTCCAGAACCTTATATTCCCTTTTCTCATCCAATTCTGTATAAAAACTAGTCACTTTCCTCTTCTCCTGGTTTTCTGGAACGTTATATCTTCCATTTTTCTGTCTACAAATCATTTTGCTAGACAAGGAAAACTCTATGCCTTCACTGACAATACCTAATTTTCCCTCTCTTATTTAGTCTCCATCTTGTGGTCAAAACTACAAACTGCAAGATTGCTTCACATTAAACAACAGCATCATAAAACAATGAAACTTCAACAAATATTTAGTCTAATTTTAAAATGACTTAAGAGAACACTTACGCTAGTGATGAAAAATGTGCATCGTTTAATATTTTACAAATACCAACAGCTTTTAATTTACCTGGTTTTCTTATGACTGTTCTTTTTGCTAGTTGTTTCCTTTTCACTTTTTTCCTTTTCTACTTTGTCTTTTTTCTCTTTTTTTGATTGTGTAGGGGGCACAAATTGCTGAGTAACCTGTTGTGCAACCAGCTGAGAGACAGGTCGAGGTTTCCTGTGAACACATATACATTTATTATTTAGATTTTATAGTGCCAGTTTTATACTCTACATTTCACTGTAATTAAAACAATAGTCAATACAAAATGCAAGACTGTTAAACACATCAAACTGCCAACAGTTCATAGTAATAGCATATCCAATTCAAACTCACTGTATCCTGCCCATTAGCCTACTAATCCACCAAAAGAGACAAATTTTAAGGATTTAGAGACAGGGCTTTGTGCAATGCGTGAAGAGGTGTATCAACCCTGCACCGGCAACATAAGGGTTAACCCAATACTTTGGGCACAGGAGGCCACACCCCTAAGCCATTGCTGGGCATGCTCCCAATGGAGGGAGCATTTAAAAGTATGCAGCTCAGTCTGGGCTGGCTGAGGAGGGGGACAGGACATGCACGGTAGGCTGCTGCTAGGAAGCCACTAGAGCTCCAAAGCACTGAGGCAGAGCATCCTGACTATGCCACGAGACCCCGGTTGACCACGGAGACGAGAGAGGATGACGAGCTGCTATCAACAAGGAGCTACAGAATTGGGATTAATGGTAGGAAGTGACCCCGGGTACACGTTTGGGTATACTAAAACCAGAACCCTATACCAGGGTACCTGGTTGTCATAGGGGCTTGGCCTGGAACCCAGTGGAGTATGGAGGCCCCTCCCCTCCCCACAATTGCCTTTAGGCACTATTGCCACTAGAGAGGGCAGCTCTTTAGACTTGCTGTTGGGCAACCACTGCCACCAAGAGAGAGGTGGCCCTATAGACTGTTGCTGTGGAACAATTTGGCCGCCGAAGTAAGTGGCCAGTTATTGGACTTTCACTGCTAGGTGATGTGGCCACTAAAGTATGAGGCCCCTTCTTGGACCCCAGTTGACTCACTGACACTGTGTGCCCAGAAAATTAATATATGTAGACACACCAAAGGTGGTGATCTCTGGAATAGGAAGAGCCTTCACAGAGAATGCCCTGTCAGCAGCACCACCTGTTTAATTTAAAGGTCCCCAGTTTGAGCACATCTGCGGATAGCAAATACAGTAATATCACATGGGGAAAGAGCTGATCTTTCAGCTCACTAACTCCCAAGCCATTGTGGGCTTTATAGATTAAATCCGATACCCTTGAACTCCACACAGAAACTTCTTTGTTATATATTTTGTAATTTTTATACTATTTAGTAATAAAAATAATAAAAAAGTTGGTGTAACAGTAATTGAAATAGCAAGCAGAATGCCAATGTAAATGCCTTCAGGAAGTTATAGTATTTTCAGTAACTACTGTTATTGTTAAGGTTACATGTAGAGTTCCACTGTCAAGCTGAGAGGCCAGAGTGCTGGAGACACAATTAGACTGATACAATGGACAGAAATTGAAACCTAGGTTACCCAACACGCAGACATGAAGTAAAAACACCAGAACAACAAATGGGGGTAGAAAACCAGCACCCAATTAGTCAGTCAGAACTATACAGTTTATGTCAGAAGGCAAAACATATGACTATTTTCTTTGTAGCCAAGTGGCATACATTTGCACTTGATATTGGCATGTAGTGCATGACTGTCAGAGCATCTTGAGGCCAGAACTGCTGAACTAAAATAGCAGACAGTAGCTGAAATATTTATATGGAAATAGATACACAGATTTTTCAAGATCACAAGAGACCATTGTGATTGTCTAGGCTCACCTTCTGCTTAACACAAGCCATAGGACTTGTATACCCCTGCTTCAGGTCCAACAATTGTGCTTGAACTAGAGCACACTTTTAGAAAAAAAACACCTATCTTGATTTAAAAATGTCCAATGATGGAAACATCACAAACCTTGGTAAGTGGTTCCAATGATTAATTATCCTCACCGTTAAATAAATAAATAAATAAAATGTGCCCCTTACTTTTAATCTGAATTTGTCTAGCTTCAGCTTACAGCCATTGGCTCTTGTAAGACCTTTTTCTGCTAAAGTAAGAACCTTCTATTATCAAACCTCTGTCCCCCTTGTAGGTACTTATAAACTGTGATCAAGTCACTCCTTCACCTTATCAAAGAGAAGATAAATTGCATTATAATGGAAGATTTAAGGAGCTCATAGTCTCTAATCCTTTAATCATTCTCATGGCTATTCTCTGAATTCTCTCCAATTTTTCAACATTCTTCTTAAAGTATGAACACCAAATCTAGACAGTATTCCAAGGATCACATTAACCCTTTTGGCCAGTGTCACACTGGGAACTCATGTTCAACTGATTATGCACCGTGACCCCCAAATCTTTTTCAGAGTCATTACCTCCCAGGATAAATCTCCCATCTTTTAAGTGTGGCCTACGTTCTTTGTTCCTAGATAGATGACCCTTACGTTTGGCTGTATTGAAATGCCTAAAAACTCAGATTACCAAATGATCCAGATAAATCTGCATCAGTGACCCGTCCTCTTCATTATTTACTATTCTCACAATCTTTGTCTCATCTGCAAACTTTATCAGTAACAATTTTATGGTTTTTTCCCCAACTCCTTGATAAAAAACTTGCATAGGAAGAACCAATCCCTGTGTAATCCCACTAGAAACATAGCCACGCAACAATGATGTCCCATTTATAATTGCATTTTGGGACCAGTTTTTAATCCTTTTAATGTTCTAGTTTATTAGTCAAGAGGTCATGTGGTACCAAGTCAAATGCCTTCTGGAATAAGTACATTACATCAACTCTTAGATTACAAGTTGACTTGATAAAGGTATCAAAAAAGGTATCACCTTACTTTGACAGTATTTATCTTCTGTAAATCCATGTTGATTGGCATTAATTATATTACTGTCCTTTAATTCTTTATTAAGCGAATCCCATTTCACCCGCTCCATGATTTTGCCCAGGATCAGTGTCAGGCTGGGTCATTCCTTTTAACCTTTTTAAATAATGGCACATTAACATTCTTTCAGTCCTCTAGCTAGACCGTCCACAGTGTCCCAAGACTGATTGAAAAATCAACGTTACCCATTTGGAGACCTCTTCTGCAACCTATTGGATGCAAGTTATCTAAACCTACTGATTTCAAAAAACATGAGAATCCCAGCAGGAGTAGACATACATACATGCACTAGTTCTCCTCAAGCTAAACAATAAACAGCAGTGTGATCACAGAAGCATGACAAATAGTGTCTCAGGCTACCCCCCAAGTACGTACCCAGGGGGTCAAGCAGGATTGTACTCAGGCAGCTCGCCCGAATCACTGCCCATTCCGCTATAGCCACACTGCTATTTTTAGGTGCTAACACAAGCAAAGCTAGCACAGATATGTCTACCAATACTGAGAATCACTCCTCCCAGCTGCTGTATAGACATACCCTCAGTTACTGTTTCTGTATCATCAGATGATATAAATGCATCATCTGGCTTCTTGTTAAATACAAAACAGAAACTACACTTGACCAGAGCTCAAAGAGCTTTTTCCTTTTTTACATCATTCTGCCACGTCCCTCTAGTAATGTTAGAATTGTTTTGTACTTAATATACTTAAACACCTTTTTATTGTCCTTAATGCTTCTAACAGATTTCTCCATGTGTCCTTCTGCTTCCCTTATCAATTTTCTACACTTCCTAAACTTCTAATTTACATTCAATACTATCAACTTCATTCCTCTATTTTATTTTTATATTATACACACACACACGTACGTACGTATGTATGTATGTATACACAGCTTTCACTTCCCCTTTAAGCCAGGCTTTTTTTTTTTTTTTTAATTTATTTTAAAAATCAGTGTAGCCTTTTCTCTCTGGGATTGTGGACTTGGGGGCATCTACTAAAATGTTCTTAATTCAATTATCATTCACATTTTTCTGTTTAAGTTCTTTCTCCCAGATGATTCAGCTCAAGTATTTTCAACTTTGTAAATTTAACCCTTTCAACTAAGTACATATTACTGATTTGTTTGCACATAAATGTATTCAAGTCATGATCATGTGCACCTAAATAACCATTAATTTTTACTTCTGAAATCAATTCCTCTTAATCTGTCAACATGAGATCTTATACAGAATTCCCCCATATTGAATGCAACACTTTTTGAGTTAGGGACTTGTCGGCTGTAATATTTAGAACTTCTGAGGAAATAGTAATACTTGCTGCATGAGATCTCCAGCATATGTCATTCAGACTGAAGTCACCCACAATAATGCAGCTTCCCCCCTCAACCCCCACTACACATTATAGATAGGGGTTAAGAAAAAACAGAGGAATACTGTACAGTGATCCTGCCTCAGAACTGGCTGCCACTAATGCTCCAGTTGAGGTAGCAGGTGTCAAAATAGGAGGAAACAAGGTGGAATGGATGTATAAAACACCCTTAGGTAGGAATCACCTTCTGACAGAGAGAAGGCTGATCATTGCGAATACATTAAGGAGATCCCTCCAGGAGATGGGGATACAGTGAAACAGACTGTCATGAGGCAATTGTTAGAAATACTAATATCTAAGTCTGTGGTGAATGGGAGAAGAAATTGTTATTCACCCTGTGCAGTAAACTGTGGTTCTTCAAGATGTGCATCCCTAAGGGTGCTCCTCCCTAGGTGTGCTAGTGTCCCCTACACCCTTCACTGGGTATTATTCATAGCAGTGTGTGTTCAGCCCACACATGCATGCTAGTCAGCCTCATGTCCTGTGCCATTGTTACATAGTACTGCATGGGCGAACCGCCCTCAGTTCCTTCTCTACTGTGAGGCTCCATAGCAGAGGGGAAGGAGGGTGGTAGTGGAGCACTCAAAGGGACACACATCTCAAAGAACCAGAATTACTGCACAGGGTGTGTAATCATTTCTTCTTCTTTGAGTAGCGTCCCTATGGATGCTCCACTCTGGATAACTATCGAGCAGTTCCCTCAAAGGCAAGGAAGGGGGCCTTCAGAATAGAGTCCAATACCGAAGAAAGTACAGCTGAACTGACCAGTATCAGAAGCAGAGTCGTGAGTTATTGCATAGTGTTTGGCCAATGTATGTCTAGACACCCAAATGGCGGCCTTACGTATTTCAATAATGGGTACATTTTTGAGGAATGCTATAGAGGTGGAAATGCTCATAGAATGAATGGGTATGCTTGAAGGTGTTTGAGTATTACAAGATTCATAGCAAGAATTAATGCAGCTGGATATCCATTGGAAAGTCTTTTACTAGAGACTGCACACCTTTTGATCTATCTGCCAGTGAGACAAACAATTTGGGGGTCTTTCTGAAGGGTTTAGTCCTATCCAGATAGAAGGCCAGGGCTCTACAGATGTCAAGGATGTGCAGCAGTGCCTTTTGGTTATCGAGAAGCAGTTTAGGATGGAAGACTGGCAGGTGAATAGGTTGGGTAATATGGAACTCAGAAGAAACTCTGGGTAAAAATTTTGGATGGGGTCGCAAAGTGACCTTGTCCTTAAAAAAATACTGTGAAGGGGGAAAAAAAGCAACAGAGGGTCCTGTGGCACCTTTAAGACTAACAGAAGTATTGGGAGCATAAGCTTTCGTGGGTAAGAACCTCACTTCTTCAGATGCAAGACGTGATGCGGGGGTGCAAGATGGGAAGGGGGGTATGCTATAAAGGCCCCTATTTCCCCAACCTGTCATGACGATGTGATGACTCTGAGGAATGTGGTCTTCACTGATAAATGGAGCAGTAAGCAGGTAGCCATTGGTTTAAACAGTGGCCTTGTGAGACATTTAAGGACCAGATTCAGGTCCCAAACAGAAGTAGGGCAATTGACTAGTGGATAAAGATTTCTGAGTCCCTGGAGGAACCTCACTGTCATTGGGTAGGCAAAACCAGAATAACCCTGTAATGGGGAGTGGAAAGCTGTGATGGCTTCCAGGTGGACTCTAATGGAGCTCATCGATATACACCAAAAATTTCAGGACTATCTGGCAGCAATGAGGTCATCAGTGGAATATGTCTGAGGTCATATCAACAGACAAATGTTGCCCATTTTTGAGACTATGTGTAGCGTGTAGACTGTTTCCTGCTCTGTAATAGTACTATTTTTACTTCCTCTGAGGTAGTCTCTAATCCTGTGAATGATTGACCAGCCATGCTTTGAGACGAAGCACCGTGAGATTGGAGTGAAGGATCTTCCTGCCTTCCTGGGAGAGATGAGGAGCAATGTGGAGAATGATCAGTAGGCAATCAGCCAACTGTACCAGCTAAGTAAACCATGCTTGTCTGGGCCAGGTTGGAACTGTTAACATAACTCTGGCTTTAGCTTTTTTTATTTTGTGCATAACTTTGGCTATTAGAGAAGTAGATGGGAATGCGTACAAGAGATCCTAGCCCAATGAAAGTGAAATGCATCCCCCAGGGATCAATGACCCAGTCCTCCTCTCGAGCAAAACTGGGCACATTTCTTGTTTAACTGTGTGGCAAACTGGTCTATCTGAGGGTGCCCCATTGACAGAATATGTGGTGTAATACGCTGAGGTCTGTGTCTCATTCATGGTCTTGGAAGAATGTCTGCAGAGTACATCCCCGGTCATGTTCTGAATACCTGCTGTGATGACGACCGAGTTGCATGTGCACCAATTCCTAAGCTTGCTCTTTTTTGGTACCAGGAAATACTGTGAATAAAACCCCTTCCCTCTGTGTTGCATGGGGACTGGTTGTATAGCTTCCAACCATATGAGAGTCTATTTCTTGAAAAAACAAGTTACCATGAGAGGGGTCCCTGAAGAGGGGCGGGGAAGGGGGGTTTGTTGGTGAAAGCATAGTAATATGGATGGCATACTCTGTGGAGATGATCTCAAAACCCAGTGATTAACTCTCAAGCCCGCCTGAAGGGGTAAAGGCGGGCACCAAATGGAGGAAGGCAGGTGAATCACTGCAGCTGATAAGGATCAGGATGGTAATTCAGGCCCTCTACCAGGGGGTCAAGATTGCTGGCTGGAGGTGGAAAAGTGCAAGGTGGAAGGCTGAGAGGTGGGTGGTTTCAATCTCTGGAATCTGTCTCTTTTGATGTGGTTCTTATGGCCTCTGGGACATCAGGAATTGAGCAGGATGTGATCGCTGACCAGTCTGGGACTCACTGAGCTCTCTCTTGTAGGCAGATTTGAGAACATAAGGTAGCTCTAGAGTCCTTTAACATTTGCAGAGATTCATCTGTGGCGTCAACAAATAATTCAGACCCATCAAAATGAAGGTCCTCCACCATATTTTTGACTTCTTTTGGAAATCCGGAGAGCTAGAGACATAACTTCTCATAACTACTGCTGTAGTGACTAAATAGGTGGCAGTATCAGTGGTGTCGAGGTGTAGAGATGTTCTGGTGAGTAGTTGGTCCTCCGCAATAATTGCCTGGAATTGCTTCCTGTGCTCTGCCGGGAGGTGGTCAACAAAAGAGTTCAGTTTGGTACAGTTTATATGATTGTAATTTGCCATTAGTGCCTGGTAATTAGCGATTCTAAATTGTAAGGAGGCTCATGAGCAAGACTTCCTTCCCAGCAGGTATAGATGCTTACAGTCTTTTTCATGGGGCATGGTTTTACCATGGTGCTGCCTTCTATGTTTATTAACTGTATCGACTACCAAGGAGTTAGGTGAAGGATAAGAAAAAAAATTCTGCGTCCTTTGCTGGAATGTAATATTTCTTATTCACTCTCTTGCATGTAGGCAGAATAGCAACTGGAGTGCGCCAAAATATCTTCACTGGGTCCAAAAGGGCTTCATTGACAGACAAAGCTATGTGTGCAAATGAGGGTGAATGAAAGATATCAAGCAGCTTATAATGAGGTTCTTTAACCTCCTCGAGAGGGATCTGCAAGAAGTCAACAATTCTCTTGACTAGATCCTCAAACTGTTTAAGATCATCCATCCTGGATGGAGGAGGAGGCAGCACGACAGCTTCATCTGGAGATGAAGATGAAACGTTGGCCATAACAGAGGCCTCTTCATCGGCTCTAGCTTCCCGCTCCTCAAAGGATTCTTCTTGAGGGGCAGGTCTCAGACAGAGAGAGAGAGAGAGAGAGCGCGCGTGCGCGAGCAGGTGATGCAGGTTTCCTCTCTGTGACAGGTGGTGCTCAGTGCCGGCTCCAGGCACCAGCACAGGAAGCAGGTGCTTGGGGCGGCCAATTCAAAGGGGCAGCACTCCGTCCGGCATCGGGGCAGCACGTCCAGGTCTTCGGCAGCAATTTGGCAGTGGGTCCCTCATTCCCTCTCTTCCTCTTTGAGCTGCTGCCGAACTGCCGCCGAAGAGGAAGCGAGGGAGGACCCGCCGCCGAACTGCCGCCGAAGGAGCAGCACGATTTAGCTGCCACCGAAGTGCCGCTCGTCATCATAGTCGTCTTTTCTTTTCCCCCCCCCCCCCCCGCTTGGGGTGGCAGAAAAGCTGAAGCCGGCCCAGTCAGTGCCCTGGAAAATTGTTGGCAATGAACTGTCCAAGGGTCCCAATATGGCCAAGGAGGTGGTGCAGAAGACATAAGAGGAGGCACCCACAAATGCTCATACCAGTGAGATGCTGGTTGCAAGCTTGTGGCATGAGTAATTATAGGCTCGTCAGAGACTTCTGGAAAGGGGCCTCTATAGGAGTGAAGGAGAATCCTGAATTGATATTTGAGACACCGAGGCAAGGTCTTCATCAGAATCCTCTTCCTCAAATTCACTCTGGATTGGTGGAGTGCCTGGAGAAATCTGAGGTGAAACTGTCGGTATAAGATGAACTTCAGGTGAACTCAATGTCCTCGGTACAGACAAAAAGAAGAACAGGAGTACTTGTGGCACCTTAGAGACTAACAAATTTATTAGAGCATAAGCTTTCGTGGACTACAGCCCACTTCTTCGGATGCCACAAGTACTCCTGTTCTTCTTTTTGCGGATACAGACTAACACGGCTGTTACTCTGGAACTCGGTACAGACACTAAGTCGAAGCAGAGCAGCAGAGACTTCCGAGTCTCAGATACAGCCAGGTGTGTTATCGGTACTAAGTCCGTGGTCTGCACTGACGTGATCGTGGCCGAGGGCACTGATAGTACAGTAGCTCCTCACTTAACATTGTAGTTATGTTCCTGAAAAATGCGACTAAGTGAAACGATATTAAGCGAATCCAATTTCTCCATAAGAATTAATGTAAATGCGGGGGGAGGGTTAGGTCCCAGGGAATTTTTTTTTTTTTACCATGCAGTACAGTACTATAGTTGGGAGGTGCCCCCGCCTTACCCCACACAGGCACAGCCCACTGGCACTGGAGACAATGAGGCAGGCAAGGAGGCTGAAGGTGCTGTAGGCTAGGAGAAGCATGTTGCGCAGCAGCAGCTTCCCCTACTCTGCAAGCACCAGGGCGGGGAGCTCAACCCTCGGCCCGCCCACGCCAGCCCTTCCTCCGAGCCCCCACCCTTTACCTGCCTCTTCTTCCCCCCCTCCTTCCCCTTTACTCCGCACGCTGCAGCCTCGCTCCTCCCCCCTCCTGCCTGCGGCAATCAGCTGGTTTGCGGCATTTGGGAGGCAGGGAAGGGAGGGGGACCCTGCGCGCCGAGTCCTCGCTTCTCCCCCCCCACCTCCTGAATACCGGAAGCCAGCTGATTGCCATGGGCAGAAGGCGGGGGGCAGAAGGGGAAGGCGCTGATCCACGGGGTCTGCCGGAGGGCGGGAGGTGCTGGGGGGGGGGGCCACAGAGAGGAGCTGATACGGTGGCTGCCAGCTGTGAACAAAGCAGGCAGCCAAATGACGTTATAGCGAAGCATTGCACAACTTTAAATGGAGCGTGTTCTGTAACTGAGCAGGGATGTAAGATTGAAGCAATGTTAAGAGAGAGGACATTAAGTGGGGAGTTACTGTACCATGAGTCTTGGGCACTCTGAGGAAAGTGCAGTCGGAGCCCAAGAGGACTTCTTTGGTACCAAGGAAGAGCTCTTCTTGCTGCCTTGGTCCGCCAGTGATCTCCCTGGGCCTGAGGCTTTGCCATCGTTTGATCTTTCAGCAGCCTTGTGTATACCTAATTGGAGAGCAGATGGTGCTGAAGTTGCTGAAGACACCAATGACCTTGGCTTTTTAGAGGTATATTTTCCTAACTGGTGAGCTTGGGGCACAGTCCTTGGAGGACTTATGACAGGAGTCATGTGTCTTCCCCTTAGATGCCATAGAGGAGAGGGGCTCTGATATTGTGGAGGCAGCAAATTTGCTCAGAGACCGGCGTACAGACAGGGTTCCTTCTCTTGGGTCAAAAGCTGGACAGAGCGAACTCTATCATAATGAAACAAAACTTTGTCTCCCTGTTTTTTCTGGCTCTGGATTTCAGTGCCAGACAGAAATTACACTTCTGGGCAACATGTGATTCTGTGAGGCAACGGATGCACCAGGTTTGCCCGTTGCTTACCAGGATCACCTCCCAGCACTATAGACAACGTGAAGCCAGGAGAATCAGGCATAACCTTCCAGTGAACAAGAACTACTAACTAATATCTATCAATATATGAAAAAAGAAGAAAATTTAACTACACTAATGCTAAGAGCAACTTCAACTAACTACAGGACTAAGAAATAAGGACAACTGCCAGAGCTCTGTCTCAGGACAAGGTGGTTGAGAAGAAACAAAGCAATTCACCCACACTCTGCTATAGAACGGCACGGGGCTGACTAGTACACATACCCAGGCCAAACGAACACTGTTATTAGAAATCTCTGATCAAAGGCACAGGGAGCACTACTGCACCTAGAGTGGAGCCAGCATAGGGCACGACTCGAAGAAGAATTATTTGGTGTCTTGCCAGGGGTGAAAATAAGTTTCTCTCTAACCGGAAGGGGTGGGGGTCCAGTGTTCCCCAGCCAGCACATCCGCGCCACCTGGCCCGTGCCGCCTGGGGCTCCAGCGGCGATTTAAAGAGCACGGAACTCCAGCCACTGCTGCTTTTAAATCGCCGGCCCTGGGGCAGCTGCTCCTTTTGCCCGTCGGCAGCCCAGGCGGGAGGGGAGGGGTGCAAAAGGGACAACGACATTAAGCAGGGTCCTTTGCTGCAGCAGCACTTTAACGTTGCTGCCCTTTTTGCATTCCCTCCCCCACCCCACGCACGTCAGTGGCCCTGCCACTAGGGACCCATCAGGGCTGCCGATGGGGGGGCACAAAAGGAGCATCAACATTAAAGCACTGTATGAGCCGGAACCGGCGGCCTCTTTTTACCGGTACACCGTGCCAGCCCGTACCGCCTTACTTTCACCCCTGTGTCTTGCCTATCCAGTAAGAAAATGGCATATCTGATGAGACATCTAGGAGTAATTTCTGGCAAGTGTTGGGAAAGAGGTCCCAGAAGCTAAATTCAGATTAGAAAGTTTTAGATACAGCTACCATAAAGACCTCTGATTTTAAATAATTCCAGTTTTACATACAGGGCGAACTTTTGATTACAGTACTGCTTATGAGCCCAAATTGACCATCAAGACCCCACTGTGCTAAGCACTATACAAAAAAAAATATTTTAAAACGTAACTAGTTTACGGCTACAATATATATTCTTATAGACAGATTAAAACAGAGGAAGTTAGCAAATACTGTAGAATTTTAGTATTTGCTCTACTGGTCTTTTTAAACAATTGCGTATTTTATGCATATTAAACTTGCTTTTATGACTACATGCAGGTGTAACAGGACTAATTCCCATTTATAGAAAGAGGATACAAATAGTAACTTTTTCTGGCATTTGTAAAAGTATTTCTGCCTGTAGTACTGGTTTGGTCACAGATACGGTCAACCTTAAAAAGGGTAAGCTTCAATTTTTTATCCAGAATGCCTGTCCTTTCCCTCAATCGCATTTTTTGAGTTCTAGAAAGAGATCTGACCTGGTTCTAAGCTCAGAGATCAATATTCAAAAGTAACAATTACCAAGCAATGGTTAGTGAAGAAAGCCAAAGTATACATTTGTTTATAAAATGCTCATGCAGGCAATCACACTGAAGAAACATGAAATTAGTGATGAGTGGGACAACCATCAGAGAGACACGCTTTTACACCAGGTCAGTGGTAATCAACATATTTACCATTGTGGGCTGCATATGCATCTCTCTATGTGTTATGTGGGCTGCATTCACACAATATATATACTACCTGCATGACCCTGAGAATGTCACATCAGCTGCAGCTGTGTGCTGATTGGGCCGCAAGCAGCCTGTGGGCCATGGGTTTCAGAATCACTGTACTAGATTAGATAAAGCTATAAGCTCATTGAGACAGAGACTATAGCTGAGGGCCTTTGGGCATTACTGCAATACCAATAATAATTTATAACTAGTTTGGCAAAGTATTTTTCCAAGAGGACTTGTACAATAATTTGCCTCACATCAACATCCTGTTCCTTCTCCATCTTTTATAATTCCCTCTCTACTCACTGCCACTTTCTCCTAATCTGCCAGTATACTTCCACCTAAGTAACTCCCCCCACCACCACTCGTATCAATTAAGAGTTTAATAATCTACCAGTCACATTGCTTTAAGGATCCCTAAAATGGTTCTATTTTAACTGAGGGTTACAAATTAAGAAAACCTCTTAACAGCTGAATGTTTGTTTTTTAAAAAACAACCACTACCTCTAATTTTTCTACCATTGTGGCAGCTTATGTTGTAGCAGATGACTTAGGCCAAGAGGTACACTCTATAGTTACACCTTCTATTCTACTGTATTCTCCACCCCACCCCAAATTGTTTAATGCCCATCTACATTTTGGTTGAGATTTAAGCATTGGTGATTACTTCGTTGGGAGTCTACTTTATCTTAAGTGAGGGGCAGACCCATCAATTTACTAAAACAAGGGTGCCAAATGTGCTACACAACATATTATATAGTTTACTGTATCTAATATAGTTTAATCTGGATCTGCAGCCCGTATATAGATATAGTAAACAACCCAGAGGTCAAGTCTGGCATTGTGTCTCAGACTAAGGCCAGAAAGGACCCATCATAATCATCTAGTCCAGTAGTTCCCAAACTTTAACAACCCATGAACCCCTTTCACTAAAATGTCAAGTCTCGCAAACCCCCTCCTAAAAATGAGTATTTCCAGGGATTTTCTCGTTTAGCTGAGTATAAATTAGAAAAGCAGTGATCTTGGAAATATAAAATTGTTTTTTAGGACATGCTGATTACACACTATGTATTATTAATTATTATTTATCATATCAGTATTTTTATTACATTATGAAAACGGCAGCACTCTTTCAAGATCTCACTTTTGTCACTTGTATCACTTTGAATAAGCCTGTTATAATAAAAGGCTTGTAGGCTTCATCAAGGAGTATCAGACGTGAAACAGCATGAAGGGATTTAAGAAGCCAACTCAGAGTTCCTCCTACACAAGCATTCAGGTCTTGAACAGTCCAGGCAAATAATGCACATTATAACAAAGCTTAAACTTGTTCTTCATAATAATTTTAAGAACAACACTAGCTGCCTATTTAATTTTAAAAACAGCAAAAAATATCCACCTCCCTTTGCATTTCTTATAAGGAGTCTTAAAGTTTGAATCTCAGTGTGATCTATATGCTTGCTTTGATCTGCTTAGCTCTTGGAAGTCTAGGGGCTCTGGGCTGTCCCCCTAGGCACAGCTCTGTCCGCCATTAGGGAATTTTTTCCCCGAGAACCCCCTGCAACATTTTACCAACCCCAGTTTGGGAACCACTGATCTAGTCTGACCTCCAAACTGCAGGCCACAGAACCTAACCCATCCACTCCTGTAGTAGGCCTATAACCTCTGGCTGAGTTTCAGAAGTCCTCAAATCTTCATTTAAAGCAGAGGTGGGCAAACTATGGCCTGTGGGACCATCCTGCCCGGCCCCTTAGCTCCTGGCCCAGGAGGCTAGCCCCTGGCCCCTCCCATGCTGTCCCCCCACCCCGCAGCCTCAGCTCGCTCGCTGCGCCGCTGACACAATGCTCTGGGCGGTGGGGCTGTGAGCTTCTGGGGCAGCACAGCTGCAGAGCCTGGCCTGACCCGGTGCTCTGTGCTGCGTGGTGGCGTCGACGGCATGGCCCGGCTCCAGCGCCACCAGTGCTCCAGGCAGCGTGGTAAGGGGACAGGATAGAGGGCAGGGAAGTTCAGGGCGGTGGTCAGGGGAAAGGGGGTGGATAGGGGTTGAAGTGGTGGGGGGAGAAACAGGGGGTTAAATGGGGGCAGGAGTCCCGGGGGGGGGGGGAGGGCCGTCAGGAAGGAGGGGGGTTGGATGGGGCAGGGGTCCTGGGTAGGCCGTCAGGGAATGGGGGGATTGGATGGGGCAGGAGTCGGGGGGTGGAGGGAGGCGCGCAGATAGGAGGGGATGCCGGGCCACGACCCCTTCCCCTAATCCGCCCTCCATATAATTTACGAAACCTGATGCAGCCCTCAGGCCAAAAAGTTTGCCCACCCCTGATGTAAAGAAAGACTTAAAATTACAGCGAATGCACGATTTATTCTAGTTCAAACCAGCAAGTGACCCATGTCCCAACGCTGCAGAGGCAGGAGAAACCCCCCAGAGTCTCTGCCAATCTGACCTGGGGGGAAATTCCTTCCTGATCCCAAATATAATGATCAGTTAGACCACGAACATGTGAGCAAGACCCATCAGCTACACACCTTGGAAAGACTTCTCTGTAGTAACTCAGAGCCTCCCATTCTAGCATCCAGTCTCTGGTAGCTGGAGATATTTGCTTATAGCGGTCGTGGATGAGCCACATGCCATTGTGGGCAATCTCATCATATCCCCTCCATAAACTTATCATGCTCCGTCTTAAAGCTTTTTGTCCCCCACTATTCTCCTTGGAAGGTTGTTCCAGAATGTCACTCCTCAGATGGTTAGAAACCTTCATCTAATTTCAAGCCTAAACTTATTGATGACCAGTTTATATCCATTATTATTGTGCCAACATTGGCCCTTAACTTAAAATAATTCCTCTCCCCTCCCTGGTGTTTATCCCCCTGATGTATTTACAGAGAGCAATCATCTCTTCCCTCAGCCTTAATTTTGTTGGAATAAACAAGCCACACTCCTTAAATTTCTTCTGGCAAGGTACGTTTCTCCATTCCTCTGATCATCTAGATCTAGTAGCCCTTCTCTGCATCTGTTCCAATTTGAATTAATCTTTCTTAAAGATGGGAAACTAGAATTGCACATGATATTCCATGACATCTCACCAGCGCCCTGTATAATGATAATAATACTTCCTTATCTCTACTGAAAACACCTCCCCTGTGCATCCTAGGATTGCATTATCCTTTTTCATAACTGCATCACACTGGGGCTCTCCGCTATTCTGTGACTGACCAACACACCCAGGACTTTATCCACCTCTCTTGCTTCCAACGGATACATCCTCAGCTTATAGCAAAAATTTTTGTTGTTAGTCCCTAAGAGCATGACCTTGAACTTTGCACTATTAAATTTCATCTCATTTCTATTACTCCAATTTTCGTGGTCCAAATCTTCTTGTATGATAGTCCGTCCTCCCCATATTGGCAATACCTCCCAACTTTGCGTCATCCACAGATTTTATTACCATACTTCCAATTTTTGTGTCAAAGTCATTAAGGATAGCATTAAATAAGATTGGTCCCAAGACCAATCCTTGAGGAACTCCACTAGTAACTTCCCTCCAGCCTGACAGTTCGCCTTTTAGCATGACCTGGTGTAGTCTCCACTTTAACCAGTTCCTTACCCATCCTTTGATTCTTGCATTAATCCATTCTTACCCAATTTAACTATTAAATTTCCCTCGCTGCTTTACATGGCTCACTTTTTCTGTTCATTACTGGTGCACTGTAACAAGCAATTTCTATTCACCTATTGATAAAGTATATGTGCACTATGGTGTTAGTTTTTAATAAAACGACATACATTTTCAGATATTCAAATTCAGTGTGTCCATTGGACTCCCTGACAAATTGCTAGTGTAGCTCTCCCTACTACAAAGTTTGGGAAGCCAGGGCCTAGGACGCAACTGCCTGTGAAAAGCAGTTCATAGAGGCGGTAACTATGCAGTGGCAACTACAACACTGACAGATTACTTTTGGTTCATAGACACAAGTTTCTTTTTCAATGTTCAGGGAGCTAGCCTGTGAATGACCATTTATTGTCAAAGACAAGATATTCACATAAATGTACATCTGATCCAATAGTACTCTAAAGCAGATGATGCAGGGTTTTAACAATGATTAATAATTAAGCTTGGAAGGATTAGATTTTTATTGGTAAACGTTGATTTCACAACACAAAGAAAAAAAAATTTCCATCAATAATAGCTGAAATTTACAGATAGGCAAAGTAAGAAAAATGCTGCTTGAAAACCTAGTGTTTGATTTCACAATATTTACTTTGTATGTTGATGTGATGTTGACAATTTCTGTTTTAATGGTTATAAAACTGCGTTTTGAATCTCAACATCTGTTGTCATTAATTGCTGTCTGACTTTCCAATTGTCTGAACCCTCCCATAATTTCCCACAATTGTGAAAATTTAAAAATTAAAATTAAAAAAATGCATAAAAATAAATTGATGTCAAAATTATAAATAATAAAAATTGAATTCTGCCAGGCCTATTAAATAATAACACTTTTCATCTCCCAAGGGCTTTACAAGCACTAATTAATCCATTCACATAAATCATCTTTAGTCAAACACTGGGAAGTTTATTTCCAATGGAATGGATAATACAAACACAAAACCCTGCCAAATTATGGCTTTTCAGTCTCAGAAGAGACCGAATTTTTTTGAGGGGGATGGGGGAGAAGGAGCAGTGATATCACTTCAATCCTATCAAAGTTCATTTTAACTTCTTGTCCTCATGTGTCATGGCAACATTTTGTAGAAGAACTTTAATGAAATGTTTGCAGCAAACCCTAGAGTGCTGACAACACATAAATGAGCAAACCTGCTGTGCTTAGTCCAGTTATCTCCATACTTAGCAGAAGCCCTAAAGTCAAATCTAGTCCAGAGAGTCCCAGCTAATCAACCTCATCCAGAGATCAAAATGGTGAACTCAACCACTTTTACTCTTGGAGCCCAGGTCTAAATTATAATCATTCAATGGCCTGAAGAGTCATGAGGAGTAATTCCCCCAGTGTTGACAGGTTTACTTCCTCTCCTCTTCTACATTCATCCAGAACTTTCTTCATTACCTCTGTCCTAATTCTGCTCAAAATCCAAAAGCCAGGATGCTGTCTTGTAAGGATCCAAATTATTATTAGTAGCACTATTATCATTATCTCCATTACTACTGACATCACTTTCCATATCATTCATGCCCCTTTGATTCCTCCAAAATGTGTCTAAGATCATGCCTCTTCTTTTTCTATTCATGTAGTTAGAACTCTCATCTCTTATCTTAGTTACTATAATATCTTCCTGACACCAATGTTCTCCCTTTAAATCCACACAAAATAAAGCTGCTGAGATCATTTCTTGTCCACCGATCTGGCCATGTCTCTTACACACAACTTTGAATCCCTTCACTGGCTTCCACTTTTTCACACAAGTTAAATTTTTTTTGTCTATCTTAGACAGACATCTCTGTTTCATATCTACTTACATGGCCCTCCTTACTGCTGCATCTGAGGACCACACAATCTTTATCAATAATCTTCACTATGCTAGTGACATAGAAAAGTACTTATTACTTCTACTACTACTTATAACTGAGACAGAAAAGCCAAGTGACCTATCGCAGGAAGTCTGCAGCTACGCAGTAAACTTGAGTCTCTCAAGTCCCAAGCTTGCACCCTAACCACTACACTAAAACGTTCCACTTACACTGACCCTCTTTCCTTATCCACTCACTCTCTCTCATTGGGTCACCCACCTCCTGTTCCAAGACCAATGTTTGCTGTCTCACTTGTTTGCTTCTTCCAGAATTATCTCTGCTTTCTTTTACACCATCCCCTGTACAAGGAATGTCCTCCCTCCCAAACGAATTCAAAAGGCAACTAAGATTCCCTATCAGGCCCCTCCTGAAGGCTCACTTTTGCTATAGTGTCTATGGGCTTGTCTTCATGTACAGCACTACAGGGGCACAGCTGCACCAGTGCAGCACTTTAGTGAAGATGTACTAAGCTGACAGGATAGCTTCTCCTGTCGACATAGCTACTGCCTATCCGGGAGGTGGATTAACTATGTCAACAGGAGGAGCTCTCCCACCAACGTAGCGCTGTCTATATAGGGGCTTAGGTCAGTTTAACTCTCTCTCTCAGGGGTGTGGATTTTTCACCAATATTGGTCTGTAGCATAGACCTGGCCTATAAAAATCTAACCATCTGACTGGCAGTGGCAGTTGAGTGGCAGCATTGTAGAGTATTTGGAAATAGTATGTATCTTACAAAAATAAAACCCAAACATATTACTAAAACACTGTGTTATCAGGACATTATTAATTACTGCTTTGTCTCTTGACCTCGCTTCCCCCTACCCCTCTGTCTTTGCATCTTTTTTATCCCTTTTTGGAATGCAAGCTCTTTGCAGCAGTCACTGTGCCTTTTTAATGTTCATATGGCACCTTGTACATTGTGTGCAGTAAAAATCCCTACTTCTTAAAATCCCCACTTCCACAAGGCCTAGGAAACAGTGTACGTACTTTTTTCAGCAGCTGAAGAGTGGGATAATATTTGGCAGCTATTTCAACTTTTCACAATGCAAAGTGTAAACTAATTTATCTCTAGCTCTTGTTCTTAGGTTCACATAAAGCTCAATGGATCTGGACACTCTCCTCTCCCTAGCTGCATTGTGTCCTCTGTGTTGTAGGATATTTGTGTATTCCTGACTAAGCTCTTTTGAAGTCAAAATATTCTTTCAACAGGGATGATGGAATTCCATCTTCATCATCCTGCTGATACTGCCTTCCCCATTCTTTCATGTAACCTCACTGAGGTAAGATTTAAAAATATTTTATCAAGATTTCTATTTTATGAATTTTTCCAACCCTAATTTCTCTTAACATTTAACAACAAGCTCAGTCCATGTGAAAGATGCCAGATTGACATAGTCTACTTGTCTACCTTAACAGGCACAGCAGTTTACAAACGCACTTTAGCTCAAATATGGGAGGGGAGGAAGGGGGAATGGGGAGAGATAAGCCATCTCTAGAGGATAAAAGATAGGCTCTGTATAAAAGTAATGGGGGGTGGAGACTGAGCTGCCAGCAAAGGCGCCATATCCAATTGTCATTTTGGAAATAAGTTCTAGTAATGGATCCTGATGACAAATACTTTATCTTTGCTCTCATGGACTGTCTCTTCACCAGAACTCCTCCATGGTATTAGATCTTTGTACTGCATGCTTAGTTACATAATTCATAAATGTTAACACTGAATTATCTGAAATTGTTTGGTTTTAAAAAGTTACATTTAAACACTAGTAGAAAGACACAGATCTTGACTAGTTTAAAATATACAAAGGCTAAAATCCTAAGCTACAATTACATCTCAAAAACAAATCAAAATTGATATTGTAAAGATATTTTAGAACATTCCAATTTTAACCATGCAGTTTTTGAAATGCAGTTACTGCAGGATGTGGCAAAAAAAAAAAAAAAAAAAAGCTAGTTCATATATCACCTTTTCAAGGAAAAAATTTGTGATATATCAGAAGCATCATGCTTCTCTCAACAAACACAGACCTGCTAACAAAAAATACAGACAAGTAGTACTTTTTTCATTAATATTTATATGAAGAAATCCAGCTTTTAAAATAAATGAACCATAACATGGGATAAATTGCAGAATAACGTTAATAAGCCAACTCAACAGCAATATACTATTGTGAATAGTATACAATGCAACTAGTGGCTGCCAGGTTGGGTAAACACTAAGGCTGTCAATTAATCGCAGTTAACTCAAAAAAAATTATTTGTGATTAACTCAAAAAAAATTATTTGTGATTAATCGCAGTTTCAATCGCACTGTTAAACAATAGAATACCAATTGAAATTTATTAAATATTTTGGATGTTTTCCGATATTTTCAAATATATTGATTTCAATTATAACAGAATACAAAGTGCACAGTGCTCACTTTATATTATTTTTATTACAAATATTTGCACTGTAAGAATGATAAAAAACTATTTTTCAATTCTCCTCATACAATACCGTAATGCAATCTCTTTATCATGTCTGGGATTCAACTGGTGTGGTATGGCCAGTGGTCTTCAAATAAAATCCATTAATTTATATAGGGAAAGGATTCCATCAACTATTAGAACTGAAAATAGGTGGAACTGGAATTATTCCCTCTCAAACCTCTGCTATATAAATTAAGACCACCAGCCATACCACACCAGTTGAATCCCAAACATTGTCTCAAGAAACTACTTATAGAATCACAGGTCTTCAGATAAAAACCAACCTATCTCAATTTTTCCAGTGCATAGTCATCACTGAAATCCTATGAAAAAACATGTGTGACACAGGGTCCCACTGGTGGGTTTACAACTCTCTGTCAGCAGCTATCAGGCCTGAAACATTCACTGCACCCAACATACTACTGTCATAATCTGTATCTAAAAGATGTCATGTAAGGTATCGTATACAAACTGGTGCCACGCTGGTCCCAAAAATCATCCAGTAGCATATGTACAGGGTGTGTACAAACAGTTATATGTATGTGATATAATTTTGTTCTAAAAGTTATTTGGCAAACAGTGCATAAATCCAGTCTGCTCTAGACAAAGGAATGAATGAGCCTGTCTGACCAATCTGGGCATCAAGCAAAGACAATGAAAGCAAATTTAAATATAAGGTAAACAAAGCTATCCAGCTAACAAGCAGGAGAGAAGACAGCATGGCATTTACACCCCAACAGGAGAGACAAACTTTGTCTGGGCTTACTTTTCAAAGAATATATTTCAGAGGTTTACTGAACTACAATAAGGGGAGAGAACCCCATAGTTGACCATCACTTGGGGGATTCAAGGGTCCAGAGCTACTGAAATCACAGAATGCTAGGTCCATCAACCAAGGGGGTTTAAGTCTCTGGGAACGGAATAGAAGTGAGTAACCCTACTGAGGCAAAGACTGTAACTTGCTGAAGTTAAGTTTTAGTGCTTGCCTACACTTACAGAGTTACAGTGGCACAGCTGCATTGGGTGGTTTAGTGAAGATGCTACCTACACCAAGAGGAGAACTTCTCCCATCGGCACAGGCACTCCACCTCCCTGAGAGGTGGTAGCTATGTTAATGCAGAAGCCCTCCCATCAACACTGCACTGTCTACACTGGGAGTTCGGTTGGTATAACTGCATCACTCAGAGGTGTGGATTTTCCACTCCCCTCAGTGACAGTCATAAGTCAGTAGTGTAGACCAGGACTTAGTCTTAGAAATGTAGATTTACTTTTGTTTGTTTGTAACCATTTCTATCTTTACTCCTTATACTTGGTATGACTTAAGCTATGATCTTTTGTTTAATAAACTTGTTTACCATCAACCAATCCAGTGCCGAGATTGAAATAAGAGTGTCTGTCAAACCCCAGTTAAATTAATGAGCTGCTGTGTATTGTCTTTTTAATGGAGCAATCAACTTAGCTTCTCAGAGTATTCCAGGAAAGAGCTGGACACTACAAAGAGACCTCTTTGGGGAACTCAGTAGAGGGGGTTCACTGTTTGCTACCTGCAAGGCAAGGTTTGGACTGGCAGACTCCTGAAGAGTTTGCTGGCAGGGTAGAGAAACTGGAGTGTCAGGGTGTTGTCACACAGCTGAGGAGGAGCAAAATTTCCACTTGCTGAGGCTGAGAGGAGTAACGCAGTAACTCACAATTCAGGGAGCCTCAGCAGATTGTCATGTTGGCAGATGAATTTGGGGAAATTTGGGATTGGGATGGTGCTGGGGGTCACTGTACAAAAAGTAAATGGGTGATGGAAGCCTGGGTGTGATCTGCATGATTGTCGGCTGAGTGTCGGCGTCAGCATAGCATTTAAGGCATCCAGAGTTGCAGGACAGGTGGTGATACCACCACTTACTGGTCTGGTTTGAACCACAAATTGTCACAGTGTATCTTTGCAACTTTCTATCTACATAATCATATATTTGCCAAATCCTACACAAAAAAAGAACTACTTAGGTACTCAAGTATCTTAATTCAATAATCCAAACAAATATACTGAAAATTCTTAATTAAATCTAATCAACACACTCGCTCGCTCTTGCCCCCCATACCAGCTAGAATGATATCTACTTTGTTTATTTCTAGCAAATGCTAAAAATACAAAACACAAGCAGGTATATTTTTTATAAATGATATAGGAAGCACGTACTTAAACCTTTCTGGGATGAGGTTAGACACAGAATATCAGAATACATAGTATTAAGAAGCACACCTTCACATAACCCATATATGTATGTATGATCTTAATAATCATTGTACAATGTTTAAGTTTTTATTATAGGTGCGGTGTCAGACAGTAAATATTCATTTAATATAATTTCCAAAGAAAGGTCATTATGCAAAGTTTTAATTGCAGCTAAAACTAAACCAAACCAAAAAAACCCTGAAACCAACTGCTGCTCAGCATTGAAATTACAGAATAGGTTACAACCATGAGCAGCATTAGAAGACACATTTTTCATGACAAGTGACAATTTGGATGCAATAGAGTCACAATATACTGAAATAAACATGCAATATAAACTGCAATACCATTAAAAAGTTATATAAAACAGGTGCTACAACCAATAAACATTTTTTTCCCCTCCAGTATACTTTGCACTTACATTGTGCCTTTCACCTAAGGATGACAAACTTCTCTACAAACATTGATCAACCCACACAACACCACTGTACAAATAGGTATGTTTTTAAATCCTGTTACAGAAAAGATATTTTAAAAAGGCACCGAGAGGTTAAGAGACTTCTGTATCTATGTCCCCATCTATCTTTTGTTCCTTTAAAAGTACAAAAGCAAATACTGATAATAAAAAAATTAATGTATATAAAGACAGAACTGTCTTGTTCTTATAAGAACTAACAGCTTCTGATGTATTTTATCATAACCAAATATTAACAGCTTTCACAACTTTTTAATTTTTATTATATTCTGATCTTTATCCTAGTAGAAAGTGCATGTATGTCACTGTGGCCCTAGTCCTACAAGCAGCCTTGTATGGGGATGACCTCTATTTGTACTGGGTCCCATATGGAGGAGTCCTGCTGACTTCAAAAAGAACCCCTTGCGGGCCAGGGGATTCCATTACATGGAAAATCTTGCGGGATCAGGATGCATATTTGTACCCATGTTGTAATCCTATTAGCATTTTATATAAGAAAATAGTGAATTGATCATCCTTATCTTCTGACCAGAGTCTACAAATGCACAGATGTGGAATTTCCACAGATCCAAGAAATTGCCACTAAACGCAAGTCTTCATGATATGGGCAGAAATCAATAGATTTCAGGAAAAAAATAAAAATACATAAAAAATATTTAGATTAAGACTTTAGAAAGTAAAACGATTAATACTTTTGTTCATGTAGAGATCTAGATGGCAAACAGTTGATAATTCAATCTTGCCACAGTTTCTCACTAAAACCAATATTGATGTCATTAAGGGGCAGGATCTGATGGAAGTCAGCTTCCAGGTAAAAGGGCAGAAATTTAAAGCTTCCATCTCATGCTGTTTATTCCATTTTGAACAGTCTATTTAATTAAACCTTAACCGCATGCGCTTTTGCACAATCTAATCTTTTTTAAAAAGTGGAAACAAAATTACATTTTTATTGGCCTTAGCTCATGATTCAAGCTAAAGGTGTATTATTTTTTAAATTAAAGTTTTAGTTTCTGATAGGTCATCTTTTAAATCACACGTCCTGAAATCTTAAAAGGAACTTGGAAAAGTTTGTAAAGGTTTTTCTGCTCTCTTATTGATTTTTTTTTTTTTTTAAATAATGAGAAAATGGCTGACTATGCAGGGAAACTATGAAACTGACTAAACACGAAGGGCCTGATCCTGCAACGTACTGAGTGCCTTCAACTCGCAGAGGTTTTAATGGCTGTTGAAGATGCTCAGTACCTCAGAGTCCTCTTGCAGGAACAAACAAGCTCAAAAGAGCTGTCAAGCATAAAACCATACTGAAATAAAAATAAATGTCACCCCTCTCCCCCCCCGCCCCCCACACACAATCTCATAGATCAACTTTTCAGCTATAATGGTCTTAAGTGTAATAAATACAACATTTCCAGATAATGTTATTTTCAAGATGAAGGTGTCCCTTTTAGTCAATTTTACTAGGCCCTCAATTTTTCCCAACTACTCTAATAATGTTCTCTTAGTTTCTCAAAACTAAAAATTCAAAATTCTTTTATATCTCTTTTCCCATTAAGACAGACTATATCAGACTTACCTACCTATTTTGCAAGTTCTTTGGCTGCAAGAGCTGTATCTATGCAGGTTTTTGTACAGCACCTAGCACAACAGCATATTGATCCTCACTGGGTGCTACTGCAATATTAAATAAAAGTTATTACAAAACTAGCTACTTTTTTCAAACTTCACTAGAGACCTTCGGTGAATCCTGGCACCTCTGAAGTCAATGGAAGTTTTGCCCTCAACTTCAATGAGAGCAAAATATCACCCCTCAACTTTAACTCTATGGAAAGTGAATTTGCAGCTTCTACTTAAAATTATTTCTTCTGTACTGAAGCAGTGTCACTGTGCAGAATGTTGACAATTAATATACAAATTAAGAAGTATTCAAAACCTTTTAAAAATTGGCTCTAAAACTGTGGTCCACAGAACATTTGCAATGGACCTCACATGATGATGGCTCTCCTTATTTCTATCCACTAAGTCATACTGAAAGAAGCTATAATTACATTAAATACCTTCTTAAGATTGCTTTCTATATAAGCAATTGTTTTCATTGCCACAGGGATGTAATTGAATCACCAATGGGAGAAGAGGTGGTCTGCAGATTGTGATGGGTGGGGCAGTGGCCTATGACCAATCTCTCTACAAAGATGTAGCCCACAATATACAAATGTTTGAGAACCCCAAATATATGAAACTGTTTCCCTTTCAATGTTACATAAACATTGCTGCTAATGACGACACACAGCCATCTTCTGAGTAACTAGTCTTCCATAGTTCAACATTAGGACAGTGCATAATAAGAGTATCTTCAACATTTATTAATTTACTTAACTAATCCAAATGATTTTCTTCCCTTTTTATTCTCATTACCATCACTTCCATTGTATGCCATATTGCTTAGGACAAGTCGTATTGCTTATGCAAATTATACAACAGTCCTGACAATGCAAACAATGGAAACAGTGGCCTGAATGGTGCTATGGAACTCTGAGTAGACCAAACCCATATGCCGAATACATACAAATTGCATTGTTGCACTCTATTTACTACACTTAAAAAATTAATAATAATCTAACCTCCAAATGACCCCGCATTTCCAACAATGACTGATTTCCAGTACCTTAAGATTCCTAGCTATTTTGTTGTGTGAAGTATTTACTTGGAATTTATCCATTTACTACATTTCTAGCAATTCTGTATTTCTATAAAACTGATTCAATTAGAATAGATGTACAGGCCCCATATGGTTTTATCAGTCACTGTATAAATGTGCGTAAAACTACCCCTTGAGGCAGTGTTCCTATTTAATCATTCCCTTAAAGCACATACTGCCCTATTTTCCAGATGGCATTTAACAGATGAGGCCAGCAAGCATCCTGCAGGGGACTGGTACGCTGCATAACAGTCCATCCTGAGAAAGAAATATCTATTTCATCAGCTTTAGAAACCCATTCATGGATGGATTTAAAAAAAAAAAAAAAAAAAGCAGCAACCTAATGTTCTTTAGCTGTGTTACAGAAAGTATTTTAACTTCTCATATACTGGTATTACAACTGATCCCCCCCCAACCCCGGTATGCAGCAAAGTGATGTTTATTTCAAATATGTTTTCTATCTAGAAAGAAATGTAGGTTCACATAATAAATATTGGAATACACTTGGTACAAAAAAATAACTGAAAGGAGTACAGATCTCAGCCAGCTACTATTTATTAGAAAACAATAGGCGAAATGGAAGGGGGAGTAGAAGGGTCAGAAAGCTCAGTTTCCTTCACAACATCCCCTTAGGAGAAAGCCTTTGGGAGTCTGCAGAGCAGGCAGCTGGTATAGACTCCCAGATCTGTGGGATTCATGGGAACATGACCTCTCCTCCTCCCCCGCCCGTTTATCTGCAAAGGCACAGTTACTATTGCTCAAAGCAGGGTTAATACTGGGTATAAATATCCATCGCGTTCCTGGAGAGGAAGGAGAGGGAATGTGGACAATACAGCTTTTTCTTCAGCTCACAGTGGGGAGTTTACAGAAGCCCAGGAGAAGATGATGCCACAGAAGCAGCACTCAACTTCTCTGTTCCTCTCCTCACGCAAGCAGATACAAGCTCTTCTGTTCAGAAAGCATAAGGGGGCAATCTGACCCTATATTTGTAAGCAGCAGTTTGTTGTTGAACCAGTCAAGCTGACCTTTTATCTGTTTTTTAGAGTTGGTAGTTCTACTTTTTAAATGAACGATAGATTAAGATGCTCTTTTTCCACTAGGGGGGAAAAAAAATCAATTTGTGTGTTCTAATTATGGCAGAGCCAAGCACTATGGAATACCCAAGTTTAAGGACAAGTCATTGCTTTCAGATGAAAGCCAGAAGGATGAGGAGTTTTCTAGTTGATGGTGGCCCTTCCCCAAACCTTTCAAAAAAATAATAATGCAAGCTGGTCAAGTTTCCCTTTAGAAGATGGTACCAATATCATCTCTGTCTTATCCAAATTAATCTTGAGTCAGGTATTCATTCAAATCTCTATATCTTTCAGACCATGCAACAGCAAGATAGCTAAAGAAGAGGAGACTGGTGGCACTGACACCAAATTTATTAACCCCACTTGCACGCATTTAAAAAAAAAATAATTAAATTATATTAACACACACTATTTAGGTGAAAGAATGAAGGACAACAGAAGAGCCAGAATCATTAGAATGCTCATTAGGACCCATAGCAGTCCTCCTAGAAGCACCCCAGGAGTAAATTCCAAATTTTTTTTTTTTTTTTAAATGCACTTCAATACCAAAGTGACAGATGCCTTACAAATAGCTAAGATAGATCAACAGGATTCAGCACAACCCTGACCTGGAAAAGAACATAAAATCGTCACCCATAAAGTCTGCATATGACAAAAGATTAGGGTGTGGTAAATAATGGAGAGAAATATCAGGCCAGTAATGTAGAGTGATGTGGATTGCTTGGTAAGCTGGGCGCAAGTAAACAACATGCATTTTAATACAGCTAAATGTAAATGTATTCATTTAGGACCAAAGAACATAAGCCATACTTCAGTAAGATGGGGGGGACTCTATCCTGGAAAGCAGTGACTCTGAAAAAGATTTGGGGGTCATGGTGAATAATCAGCTGAATATGAATTCCCAGTGCAATGCTGGGGCCAAAAGGGCTAATGTGATCCTTGGATGCGAAAGAGGGAAATCTTGAGAAGAAGTAGAGGTTATTTTACCTCTGTATTTTGTGGAGAGCTCGGTGCTGGAATAGTGTGTCCAGTTCTGGTGTCCACAATTCAAGAAGGATGCTGATAAACTGGAGAGTGTTCAGAGAAGAGCCACGAGAATGATTAAAGAATTAGACAACACACCTTATAATAATGACTCAAGGATCTCAATCTATTTAGCTTAAAGAGAAAGGTTAAGGGGTGACTTGATTATAGTCTATAAGTACTTAAATGGGGAACAAATATTTGATAATGGTCTCTTCAATCTTGCAAACAAATGTCTAATGGCTGGAAGATGAGGCTAGACAAATTCAGCCTGGAAATAAGGCATATATTTTTAACAGAAAAAGTAATTAACCACTGGAACAATTACTAAGCGATGTGATGGATTCTCAATTTTTAAATCAAGATTGTTTTTTTAAGATATGTTCTAGTTCAGAAAAGATTATTTTGAGGAAGTTCTCTGGCTCTGTCTTATACAGAGGCCAGACTGTCATTAGATGATCATAATAGTCTCTTCTGGCCCTGGAGTCTGAATCCCTATGAGTCTATGAATCCCTCCTATGCAGTACATTCTCAGACCTTTTTCCTTCACCTCCCCAAACCCTTTCAACTATGCCTATGTTATCCAGCATACATTTGCATCAGATGTGCCCTTCAGGAAACACATCTACCAACGGTGTAAAAGGAGGGTTGAACAACACTTGAAGTACTGGGATCTAGAAGGCCAAGAACAACAATAAGTAGAGGTTTTCCAATAGCTCTGATTTCATCAGGTCCAGTGACAATAGGAAGGGGGAGAAAAGGCCTTTCCCTAGACAGAGTGCGAAGTAATCCCTGATTCCTATTTCTTTATCATCATAGTTCATGTTCTCGCAGAAAGTCAAGGTGTCAGAAAGTTACTAGAGCTGTCAAGCGATTAAAAAAATTAATCGCTCTCAAACAATACTAGAATACCATTTAAATATTTTTGGATGTTTTCTACATTTTCAAATATATTAATTTCAATTACAAACACAGAATACAAAGTGTAAAGTGTTCACTTCATATTTATTTTTGATTACAAATATTTTCACAGTAAAAAACAAAAATAGTATTTTTCAATTCACCTAATACAAATACTGTAGTGAAATAACTATCATGAAAGTTGAACTTACTAATGTAGAATTATGATAAAAAACCCTGCATCCAAAAATAAAACAATGTAAAACTTTAGCACTTACAAGTCCACTCAGTCCTACTTCAGTCAATCAAGTTTGGTTACAATTTGCAGGAGATAAAGTTGCCCGCTTCTTGTTTACAATGTCACCTGAGAGAATAGGAGTTCCCATGGCACTGTTCTAGTCAGTGTCACAAGATATTTACGTGCCAGATGCACTAAAGATTCATATGTCCCTTCATGCTTCAACCACCATTCCAGAGGACATGCGTCCATGCTGATGACGAGTTTTGCTCAATAACGATCAAAAGCAGAGTGGACCAACATATGTTCATTTTCATCATCTGAGTCAGATGCCACCAGCAGGCTGATTTTCTTTTTTTTGGTGGTTCGGGATCTATAGTTTCCTCATCAGAGTGTTGCTCTTTTAAGACTTCTGAAAGCATGCTCCACACCTCGTCCCTCTCAGATTTTGGACGGCACTTCAGATTCTTAAACCTTGGGTTGAGTGCTGTAGCTATCTTTAGAAATCTCCGATTGGTACCGTCTTTGCATTTTGTCAAATCTGCTGTGAAAGTGTTCTTAAAATAAACAACATGTGCTGGGTCATCATCCAAGACTGCTATAACATGAAATATATGGCAGAATGCGGGTAAAACAGAACAGGAGACATATTCTCCCCCAAGGAGTTCCGTAACAAATTTAATTAATGCACTTTTTTTTTTAAACAAGCATCATCAGCATAGAAGCATGTCCTCTGGACTGGTGGCTGAAACATGAAGGGGCATGCAAAAGTTTAGCATATCTGGCATGTAAATACTTTGCAACGCCAGCTACAAAAGTGCCATGTGAATGCCTGTTCTCACTTTCAGGTGTCATTGCAAATAAGAAGCAGGTATCAGTATCTCCCATAAATGTAAACAAACTTGTTTGTCTTAGCAATTGGCTGAACAAGAAATAGGACTGAGTGGACTTCTAGGCTCTAAAGTTTTACATTGTTTTGTTTTTGATGTAATAAAAAAAAAATCTACATTTGTAAGTTACACCTTCACCATAAAGAGATTGCACTACAGTATTTGTATGTGGTGAATTTAAAAATACTATTTCGTAGAATACATAATCAGGGTTGGAAGGAAACTCAGGAGGTCATCTAGTCCAACCCCCTGCTCAAAGCAGGACCAATCCCCAACTATTTTGTTTGCCCCATATCCCTAAATGTCCCCCTCAAGGATTGAACTCACAACCCTGGCTTTAGCAGGACAATGCTCAAACAATTTCTTTTATCATTTTACAAATATTTGTAATAAAAAGTAATAATATAAAGTGAGCACTGTACACTTTGTATTCTGTGTTGCAATAGAAATCAATATATTTGAAAATGTAGAAAAACATCCAAAAATATTTAATAAATTTCAATTGGTATTCTATTGTTTAACAGTGCAATTAATCAAGATTAATTTTTTTGAGTTAATCGCATGAGTTAACTGCGACTAATCGACAGCCCTAAAAGTTACCTAAGCTTCACTTCAAGCTCCTCAACACAAAGCTGGTTGTCAATAAAACCAATATATTCTGTGACTTGATCTCAGATGAAATCTCTAATTTAGTTTGCATCAACCAGACATAGTTGTTTGACATAGCTCATGTACTACTGGAATAACTTTAAATTTAAATTCAAATGAAATGCTTGTTTGGTTTTTTACAGACACAGTAGAAATCAGGAGATGGTTACATAAAACAGTCAAAATATCAAGTTCAGATTTTTTGAAAAACATTTTGCAAAAGAACATGGGTTGAAATTTATCTATCAGTTAGGTTTAAAATATCAAATACATTTAACACTAAGAGCTAATTCTGAAAAACAGGCTATAAATATTTTTCAAACGCACTACTTCAAGTCTGCTCTTCTGTTTATCAGCTAATTATGACCTCTTCTTCCCATACAAACTGCTCCTAACAGTGTTCAAAATAAAGATGGCACCCCATCATGATACAAGAACTCCATTTCATTTGACTACTTGTGCAAAAAATAAAGCTTTCTGAAACTCAAAGTTCATTACGTTTTTGATAAAAATTTTAAAAAATCAGCACTGTGATGCACAGATTTAACAAAGGTCATATAAACCTTAAAAGAATCCAATTCAGTATTTCTGACTCCTAATGGTTACATATAGAAAGCGAGGAAGCAATTTACTTATGACATACTCAGCTCTTCCTCATAATAATTTCATATTAAAGACCAATGGCATAAGCAGTCATATACATTACAATGTCTTTGTAAATTTGTTTTCACTCTCAACACTTGCAAATATTTCTTTTTCAAAAACTGCCATATGTACATTCAAATGCATGCCCTTTTGGCTCTTCAATACATTAAGCTTGATTCAGTCCTGAATTTGGTAAAATCAGCATAGCAGCCAATTTTCCCCCTCCCCCAAAATACAAATCTGAATATTGGAATACAAAAGATCAGTTCTTAATAAGCTGCTGTAACCTAGACGTGTTAAAACTCAGATATGCTCCGGCCATCAGCACTGAGAGGTACTGCATTTCAAAAGAAATAAACATACCAGATTTGGTTAAATGTAACTCATTTGTAACTGTAAATATCCAGATGGCACATGACCAAACATATTTCACATGTTTTATGAAGAAAAATGACCCTGATAACCAACTAAAAAAAAGCATTTTATTTATAATTTCTCAATGCATATTAAGTCACATGAGAGTTTCAAATGGAAACCTATATCTCACATTTACAAGTTTACCAGGAACCGCCCAGTCTTTTTTAAAATACATGCAGAAAACTAGTGGCCCAGATCATAGAACCTCTGCTATAGCCAAGAAATACAGAACAAATATCTAGGGGGAAGGGGTTCAAAGGTGGCTTTTGAGCATCTCGTTTCCTAGCCCAGTTGTGCACCATTGTCAGTCTCCTGGTATAACTCAGCGAGGTCTTTTGCGTTCTTCAAAATCAGGCTGGGTGGAAGGGGCAATCCTATAACTGAGATAAGCAGAGCATAAGGATACTCCAGTCGCACCCCCTTTTTTCCATCATATTCCCATTTCAACAGTGGAGTGTGGTGAGGCTGCATCTCTATGCCTCTAGAAGCTTCCCTGAAACTGGGGTGATCCTCAAATACCTGTCTACATCTCTTGCATTACTGGTGTACAGTAGAACCTGAAAGTTATTAACACCTCATCAACAGTGGTTGTTCATAACTCTGAAATGTTCATAACTCTAAACAAAACGTTATGGTTGTTCTTTCAAAGTTTACAACTGAACATTAACTTAATACAGCTTTGAAACTTTCAGCAGAAGAAAAATGCTGCTTTTAACCATCTTAATTTAAATGAAACAAGCACATAAACAGTTTCCTTGTCTTGTCAAGTCTTTTTTTTAAGCTTTCCCTTTATTTTTAGTTTATGTTTCACACAGCACTGTACTGTACAGTATTGGCCTTTTTTTTTTGTCTTTGCTGCCTGATGGCATACTTCCTGTTCCAAATGCGGTGTACGGTTGACTAGTCAGTTCATAACTCTGAGATTCTACTGTAGTGTAAAGCAGGTGGCCCAATATGTTTATTAAAGAGTGCTACATTTTATAAAATGTCAGAATCCACACAAAAAAACCCAAATCCATTTTTTTGGGGGGTTGTATAGCTTTGCACCAATTTGCCGTTTAGAAGCCAGATGAAATTTTTACTAAATTCAAAGCAAGCAATACAAGTAATTTAAAGATCAATTTAGGAGTAATAAGCCCCAAATCATAACTTCAGAAATATAATTCAAGAAACCATAACTATTTAACTTTATATATCAGTGGTTTTCAATCTTTTTTTCATTTGTGTCCCCCTAAAAAATTTCATATGAAGGTGCAGACCCCTTTGGAAAGCTTAGGCATAGTAGGGGCCCGCCGACCATGGCTTGTGAAAAAAAACAAAAAACAAAAAACAACAACAACAACAAAAAACACATTTTTATATAGCAATTCTGCTGTTCTTATATTCCTAAAAAATACTATTTGAAATTATATTAATAAAAGTGTGTTTTAGATTTCCACCTATTTAGTTAGTTTGACATACCATTTAATTTTGTTAAATCTAAAGAAAGCCACCTATTAAATGAAAAGCCTCTTTAATTACATTTTAAAAACTATGTTAAAAGAATGTTGTTTAGTTTACACAGTTAAGCACCTGAAAGTTAGGAAAAGCCAGATTTACAGTAGCCCATGTAACCTTAATTCTGCCCCATTGTGTGTTTATCCTGTGCAATGAATGAAACAGGGATAGAAAGGGAGGGTGGGCAGCAGTGGGGGACGTAGCATGTAATCAATTAAAAGCATAACTATGGTTGCATGAGCAACCTTACATCTTGCATTTTTAAACTTTTGAGCACTTGACTTTGCAACCCAAACGACATTATTTTAACATACTTTGGGTCATACAATTTCCTAGGGAGTTTATTTGTTTTCAAAAGGAAAAAGGTAAACAAAAATTCTATTAGGTACAACTCTAACAAGCCCTTCATCAAGCATCTTCAGCAGGGTTGGAACCCTGAATATTTAGCATTCCAGCATAGACGTCTATCACTTGAACTACAGGCCTAACTACTTTAGCTTTCAGCAGAAGACTTACTACAAAGCATGTGAGTGGAGGAAGATGAAGATGGGCCTCAGGGATCATGTGCTGGGCTCACGGGTGGTCAGGGTAACCCAGCTCAGTTCTCTTTCCCTCTCTCCTACCCCCACCCAAAGTTAGGAGGACACCTGCCCCACAATTAGGTAGGTATAGGAGGGAGGTGGAACAGGCATCTACTCTCAGGGATCCCACTGCAGTGTCCACCACTGCTTTGGGAGTGATGTGGGCCTGGTATTATAGAATGTTTTCATGTTCTGTTATTTTGGCATGGTGCCACAATTTTCCTTAGCAATGCAAGTGACAGAAAGTAATGATTTTCAGCTCTTTATATCTCAGCAAAATCTGAGCAAAATTTCATGGGATAAATAAAAAAGGCACTTAATCTAACTGTAGGGCTCTCCCATGCTACATTTCAAAGGCTTGGTACAAGCAACAGGGGTTTCAGAGCTTCTCAAGAGAAATCATAAGAATCTTTTATAATGGAAAGTATTAGTCAACCTAAATATAGAGGTCACTACCAGTTCCTTCTATAAAGCAATATCTTAGGGCTCTACTGAATTTCAGTGAGAGATTTGGCTGCATAAGGCATGATGAATATTGTCTTATATACATGTATACAGCATCTTTCATCCAGAAAGTTCCCAAAATGTTTTACAAATGACAGAGAAATCACTTCACTCTGCTTTGAAATGCAGTTTCCTATGCGGTGGAACACAATAACTTAGCACCCAGCAACTACAAACAACATAGGTTAGAAAGTAAATAAAAATACTGTATCTATCTACAGGAAGAATTTAGGTCATGAGTGAAGTTACCCAAAATGGAATCCAGCTTTACTGTCCAAAGTAATGGGATTTTTAACTTAAAACAAAGGTCTTGACTGTATGTCTTATCCAAATGGCAGTATATTGAAGCCTGGCACCATGCTAGGGCACTGATTTAGTGTTAACAAAAAGAAAAGAGTGCGCTACCTAATGAATCACATCACTTCCTGCAGCATCCAGGATTTCTCTGGGAGGTCTCCAGTCCAAATACTGCCCAGTTTAACCATGTAAGATGAAAACCCACATTTAAAATTATGATTTTATAAAAAGATAAGTAAAAACAATCAATGCCTATCTATTAGCATGGGAGGGGAGGGATAGCTCAGGGGTTTGAGCATTGGCCTGCTAAACCCAGGGTTGTGAGTTCAATCCTTGAGGGAGCCACTTAGGGATCTGGGGCAAAAATCAGTACTTGGTCCTGCTAGTGAAGGCAGGGGGCTGGACTCTATGACCTTTCAGGGTCCTTTCCAACTCTATGAGATAATAATATATGGAGATATACCTATTATTATAAAAAAGTCAAACTTTGTGGAAATGTAAAAAAAATTCCATTATTTGACAGTGAAAAGATTGAAAATATTTATTATATTGTATTAATAGCAGGCACTTAATATTGGAACAATGAAAATTCAAGTATCTCATTTTCAGCTGTTCTCCAGTGGCTTTCAAAAATACAACATTCATGGTCTGTAGTTGTCTGCATTTTTTCTCTGCAATTCTGAGTAAACTTAACAAGTCACCGGGACCAGATGGCATTCACCCAAAAGTTCTGAAAGAACTCAAATGTGAAATTGCGGAACTACTAACTTTGGTTTGTAACCTGTCCTTTAAATCGGCTTCTGTACCCAATGACTGGAAGATAGTTAATGTAACGCCAATATTTAAAAAGGGGTCTAGAGGTGATCCTGGCAATTACAGACCGGTAAGTCTAACGTCAGTACCGGGCAAATTAGTTGAAACAATAGTAAAGAATAAAATTGTCAGACACACAGAAGAACATGAATTGTTGGGCAAAAGTCAACATGGTTTCTGTAAAGGGAAATCGTGTCTTACTAATCTATTAGAGTTCTTTGAAGGGGTCAACAAACATGTGAACAAGGGGGATCAAGTGGACATAGTGTACTTAGATTTCCAGAAAGCCTTTGACAAGATCCCTCACCAAAGGTTCTTACGTAAATTAAGTTGTCATGGGATAAGAGGGAAGATTCTGTCATGGATTGAGAACTGGTTATAAGACAGGGAATAAAGGGTAGGAATAAATGGTAAATTTTCAGAATGGAGAGGAATAACTAGTGGTGTTCCCAAGGGTCAGTCCTAGAACCAATCCTATTCAACTTATTCATAAATGATCTGGAGAAAGGGGTAAACAGTGAGGTGGCAAAGTTTGCAGATGATATTAAACTGCTCAAGATGGTTAAGACCAAAGCAGACTGTGAAGAACTTCAAAAAGATCTCACAAAACTAAGTGATTGGGCAACAAAATGGCAAATGAAATTTAATGTGGATAAATGTAAAGTAATGCACATTGGGAAAAATAACCCCAACTATACATACAATATGATGGGGGCTAATTTAGTTACAACTAATCAGGAAAAAGATCTTGGAGTCATCATGGATAGTTCTCTGAGATGTCCACGCAGTGTGCAGTGGCAGTCAAAAAAGCAAACAGGATGTTAGGAATCATTAAAAAGGGGATAGAGAATATCTTATTGCCCTTATATAAATCCATGGTATGCCCACATCTTGAATACTGCGTACAGATATGGTCTCCTCATCTCAAAAAAGATATACTGGCATTAGAAAAGGTTCAGAGAAGGGCAACTAAAATGATTAGAGATTTGGAACGGGTCCCATATGAGGAGAGGTTAAAGAGGCCAGGACTTTTCAGCTTGGAAAAGAGGAGACTAAGGGGGGATATAATAGAAGTATATAAAATCATGAGTGATGTGGAGAAAGTGAATAAGGAAAAGTTATTTACTTGTTTCCATAATATAAGAAATAGGGGCCACCAAATGAAATCAATGGGCAGCAGGTTTAAAACAAATAAAAGGAAGTTCTTCTTCACACAGCACACAGTCAACTTGTGGAACTCCTTACCTGAGGAGATTGTGAAGGCTAGGACTATAACAGGGTTTAAAAGAAAACCTCCATGAATTTATCCAGTTAAGTCCATTAATGGCTATTAGCCAGGATGAGTAAGAAAGGGTGTCTCTAGCCTCTGTTTGTCAGAGGGTGATGATGGACGGCAGGAGAGAGATCACTTGATCATTACCTATTAGGTTCACTCCCTCTGTGGCACCTGGCATTGGCCACTGTCGGCCGACAGGATACTGGGCTGGATGGACCTTTGGTCTGACCCAGTACGGCCATTCTTATGTTCTTAAAAGGCTACAGAATTCATCCACTCTCTCTCTCTCACAAAAGTGTTATTTGGGAGTGTCTAGTCTTCCCTCTAATTAAAAACATTTTTTTTTGTTTGCACTACCTGGAACACATTTTCAGAAGGTCCTCACTCTAGCCTCTAAGGCTCCTATAATTGGATCCATACATGGAGCCTAATGAAGTTCTTCATGGGCACAGGCATCCACTAGCACAAATCCAAATGCAGGATTAGGGCATAATTTGTGCACACAAATGTAACTGAACAAGTGAATCAACTATCCGTACATATGACTGGCATGTGTAAATCCAAGACTTTGCATACATGGTGCTGTAAACAAAACTTAGAAGGCTGGTTTTGAAAATATGACTAAGTTTTATGGCAAGAAATCCATATGTCTAGTCAGTTTACATGTTTGGTTTAGGTTTTCAAGTGGGGGAACAAAAATCCATGAATCTACTGAAACCCTCCATATCAGAACATCACTGAACAAGGAAAAACAAAATTAGGGTTTTTTTTCTTTTTAAAATACCCTAGAATAAAACAATGGTTTCCCACAGCTGCCTCTCTAGCCAATGCCAGCTGTAGATTCTAATACTTTTCTCCCAAATGATTTTTTTAGTGTAATAAAACACTATTTTAACTGGCTTTGAGTCCTTAATGAAGTCTAGGAGAAGCTGTCATCTTCACTTGTATTAAACTTGTTGGGGAGATTTTGCTTTCACTCTTCTGGCATTGTAACTTTTTATGGATGCTGTCTGACTATCAAGACGTATGTCTGCAGTGCTGTTGTACTCACGTTGGTCCCAAGGTAGTAGAAACACAAGGTGTTGAGGTAATCCTTATAGGACCAAGTTCTGTGGGTGAAAGAGACAAGCTGTGGCGCTTAGCCCGAGCTCTTGTTCAGGTTTGTAAAGCCTGTCTCTTTCATCAACAGAAGTTGGTCCAGTAAAAGATATTACCTCACCCACCTTGCTTCTATTAAAGATTTATAGCTTATTAAATTCTCTGAAAACTGACGAAGTGACTTAAGCAGAAAGCCAGTCTCATTTTAATTTAAAAGTTAGCTTTGAAAAAATACTTAAAAATACATTATGGTCCCCCCCCCCCCCGCCCAAAAAAATCCTGAAATTATTTTACTCAATTCTACACAGTTTTGTATTCTAACATTGATTTACCATAAATTCATTGCAAAAGTCATATTCAATATTGTTATGGTTTATGTCTGGAATGAAGTTCTTATAACTCTTGAGAATACTGCGACTTCTATGGCCACAAACTTCTTTTGCTAGCAAGTTTAACTGAAAAGGTATAATAGTAATAATAGTAAAACCTCATTAAATAAGTATTTTCTTATGCTAATAGACAAAGGACTCTACAATTGCACTCTTGTTGGTTTTATAGAATTATCCATCCTCTAGTGCATGTTCTAAACCAGGAGTAATCAATAGGTGGACCGTGGGCCAAATCTGGACCACCAAACCCTTTTGAACAGACACCAAAATATTTTTATTTTCTTATTGTCATTATGGGGGGGGGGTTATTATTATTTCCTCTGGAGTCTGGACCTTGACTATATCTTGATTAGGAAATGTGGACCTTGACAAAAAATAATTGACTATCTCTGTTCTAACCTATAATATTAAAACTATACAGACGTGTTGGATCCAAATAATTCCCAGCATACTTTCTGAAGGAGTTTTTAAAAAAAAAAAAGGTTGTTCTAGGAAGTCACTGATTTTCAGACTGACTGTATAACGACACTCAGCTAATTTATATTTCTTTTGTAAAATTAATAGGGGCAATCATCTCTGTAGAGAAATGGAATCTCAAAGGTGGTGTTGAAAATAAACAGAACAGTTCTTTAATGTTAGAGATAAAATAAACAAAATTTAGGGATTTTTGTTTAGGGTTTTTAAGGAAACAATTAGGCTACTGCATAAAGAAAAAATACTAATACAGGCAAATGCGTTAGGTAAAATAGCATAAAGGTGACCCACACCTGTCTTTCTTTCAATTAAAAAAATAGTTTAACAAATTGTACTTTGTACAAATAGTTTTATACATTAAAACTTGAAAATAATTATCTCATGCTACACGGAATTATTTTCATAATTAGGTGAATATACTCCATAGGCATTATATAAAAAATGTAACATTGCATACGCTATTTTAGTACAACATACAAAAGGAAACCTGCTTGGATACTACCACACATTAATCAAAGCACAACAAGATGTTAATCAAGCCCAGGGAGCTCCTTGCAATGAAGGGAGCTCACCTCTTCTTCCCTTCCCGATGATTTCAGAGCTGAATCAGCTAGTGTCTGGACAAGTATTCTGTTAATTTTATAAAGGAAAATGCCTCTTAGCTGGCAGAGCCAAAGGGTTAAATGACTCTGGGATCAAACGCTGCAGCATTTCTGGTCCCTGTCCCTGCAGCCCGCGGGCGATAGAGTCCCCAATAAATCTGACCTAGTTCCTACTGCAGCAGGCGGCTCACTGGCATGCCGGGGCTGCTGCGAGCTGCTCGCCGGCGGCCGGGCCGGGGTGGCCGGACACTCACCGGGTGGAGGTGCCCTTCCTCACATCGCACATCATGCACTTGAAGGCCTCGGCGCTGTTCCGGAAGGTGCACACGCTGCAGTCCCAGTAGCCCTCGTCCGAGGAGGGTTTCGGCTGCCGCTTCGGCCTGCAACACACACAACGAGGGGAGGGACAAAACAGGCAGGGCGGTGGGTCAGGCCCGGCTCTCAGCCCGGCCCGACCGCCCCCGCTGCAGCCCGGCTCCCACGGCCGCCATGGCCGCTGCACGGCGGAGCCGGCTCTCCGCCGCCGCCGCTGCTCCCGGCGCAGGGTCGGGCCCGGCCAGGAGGCGCCGCTAATCCAGGGCGCGGGCGCTGCCGGCGCCAGGCCCCCGCGCCGCCCTTACCTGGTCGGGCTCTTCTTGTCTCCCATGCCGGCTGCAGACGCGACCCCGGCCCGGCCCTTTGTGTGTTTGTAAATAAGGAGGAGCGCGGGGGGCCCTGGCTCGAGCGGGGAGGAGGAGCCGCCGCCGCAACCTCCAGCTGTCGGGGAAACTCCGGCTCCCGCTGCCGCCCGCCGCCCCTCCTCCCTCACGTGTCCCCCCGCCGCCAACCAGCGGCCGCCCGCAGCCCTCCGAGCCCCAGGCAGCGCGAGGCGGCAGGTTCGCATCTGCTGGCGGCGCCGGGCGGCCGGAGGGGCGCGGGGACGCGGCTGCGGTGAGCAGGCGGCAGCCAGGGAGGCGGACGGAGAGCTGAGGCGACTAGGGCAGCCCGGGCCTCTCACCCCACACACAGCGCTGGCTGTCGGGGTCGCCCTTTCACGGCCAGCGCCCGGGAGGCAGGTGGCAGGGACATGGAAACTCGTGCGTGTGCTGGGCCAGCAACCCCCCCACCCCCAGTGTGGGTTGGGGGTCCCCGCCGCGCGGGGATTGACGGGGTTGGGGTCCCCCGGGCCACTGTGTTGTCTCCTGCGCCTGTAACAGCTTGCCTAACAGCACATGGCAAGCAAGCTGCCAGGCGGGCTGAGAGACAGATCCCCTCTCCAGCGATGACATATGTATTTCATATAGGCCATGCGTGTTTTGATGCATTACAGATGCAGAGTGCATGGGCTGAAATACATGACAGAACCATTTCCCTATTACATGTAAATCAATGTCATCTCACCTAGGACGATATGTAAATTACACACAATGCAATATTGCACCCAATCCTCGTAAAGCCAGGACTGATCCAGAAAACCTCTAGCTTTCATCTCTTCCTGTGAGCCAGAGACCTGGCCTCATTTATCAACTCCAGACTGTATAATCATAATTCCCTGAATATAAATATGAACAATAGTAAGTAAGGTTGCAGGTAGTACAGACTAAGACAGCCCACTTTCTCCACAGGTTAGGCCACATCAGCACTGGCTCTTGGTCCATTTTCACTGCCAGTTCAAGGCCTTGGGCATTTTCTTCAGAGCCATTAATGGATCTGGTCCTAATTATGTTGCCAACCCTCCAGGATTGTTCTGGAGTCTCCAGGACTTAAAGATCAATTTTTAATTAAAGATTATGTCATGTGATGAAGCCTCCAGGAATACGTCCAGCCAAATACTAGGCAACCCTAGGTCCTAAGTACCTGAGAGACTACATTTCCATCTATGAACTACCAATATAGCTGCATTCCACTGAAACAATGCTGATCAAAGCTCAGGACAAAACACTATGCGAGCCAGAGTTAAGGCGTTATCCGTTAAGGAGATCTGGCTGTGGAACAAAATTCCAGAAGAGAGTAATCTAAACTAGAATCTGACCACTTTAGAGCATGCTGTAAGACCTCCCCTCTTTGATAAAACTTTCATATTATCACAGAGTAACATTTACCACAATAATTAGACCCCCTTGCCCAAGAAAAAAAAATGTATCCCAGGCACTGCTGCCTATAACCAGGGTCAGGAGAAGAGCAGAAGATTCCATGAAGTTCCATTGGGTACCTTGCAATGCCAGACACTGGTACTAGTGTGACAGATGCAGGTACAAACTCATAAGATAATAGATCTTATCCAGCATTAGATACAAGGATACAAATAATATCTGTACTTATAGATTAAGTACAAATAAATTGTGATTAACATGGCATGCTCTAACATCATTAAACAAAACACTAAGAATGTTCTTCCTTGGCCTGAAAGTTGCCGAAAAGACTTAGCTAGGAATAGTGGGGTGTAATAAAGAAAAGGAAAATGTAGACTGAAAATCTAGAAGAATCTACTAATAGTGAGCTATATTATACTAAAAGGTTGTCTCCCCATTTCTTGGGGCATTCAGCATTTACCTAAAAGCACCACAGCCCCTCTCTCTGGACCTTGCCATCTATGGTTGTAGCAGACTACTTGTTACAATATGAAGAATGAATATTGTTTTCTGTCTGATGATCACTGCCCTCCATGCTCCTCTCCCCATCCTCACTTCTTCCTCTCCCTCAATGTCTACTTCTTCCTTTTCCCTGCCGCTCCCAGAGCCTGGTCTGCAATAGGGATGGAACCCAGAGTTGCACTGCTAAGCTGGACACTTGGATACTGTGAAGAAATCTTTAGATTGGAAATGATGGTAGAACCTGTCTCCTGGTGCCCTTTTATTTATAACAGTCTCTACTATATACGTAACTTTTTTTCCCTTTTGAGAAAGCAATTATTTTGAAATAACCCCTTTTTCTTGACCTTTTCTCTGACATTATGAATTTTCCCATAGAAATGAAAAGAAACGAAATAAAACTCAGACCACTACCTATGAAACACTGTGATAGGTTGCAACATAGTAAAAAGCAGCTTAAGAGTAGCAGCTTTTCTCTTTCCTCTAAGGGAAAATTTCCTGGGGAGTACCATTTCTGATCAGCAGGGAGAGCAACCACTGCTAATCCCCAACTATCATTCCTAACGCCCACTAATCTTTCAGATTCTACCATTCTGACCCTGCTCAAGATGCATGAAATTTACCCACATGCAGAGGGGTAACACAAAACCTGTTCACCACTCAAGTCCCATTCCAGCCTTATTTTAAGTGGTTAAGTGAATTTCATCCTATGTGAATAACATTACAGAGAGAAGAAATATTATTTTCTGCATACCTTGGTACACTTATAGAGGCACAGGAAATCACCAATGACATGTGCCTACCTTTGATGTAACCACATCTAAAATATTGTTGGTCTGTGACACAGGACAGAGTGACTTTTGAAAGATGGATTCGTGCTCCAGGCAGTAGCGCTCAGCAGCATTCTTCAACCTAGGAGGCAGGAAGAAGGAGAAACTTGCTCAGAGAGAGCAAGCTTCAGGTAAATCCTGAATTTGGGACAGTAATAGGTGTGACGGATTGGATTACAGAAACCCCCTTGGGGCTGCCACCTGACGTGCTGAGACTACCCCTGAGCCCGCCTTTTTTGCCAGGTTGTGGGTTTAGTGCCCTGCCAGCTTTGAGCCAGACCCGCTAGCCTGCTACAAACCCAGACCCAAGTTTGAACCACGTTTCCCAAAAGCTACAGGTTTAACTGAAAACGGCTTAAGAAGGGTTTTTGTTTGTAACACTCAGATGCCCAGCTTTTAATGGGGTCCAAACCACAAATAAATCCATTGTACCCTGTATAAAGTGTTTGCCCTCTAGAACACAGAGAGATATGCACAGCTGTTTGCCCCCCCCAGGTATTAATACATACTCTGGGTTAATAGAGAAGTAAAAAGTGATTTTATTAAATACACAAAGTAGGATTTAAGTGGTTCCAAGTGATAACAGACAGAACAAAGTGAACTACCAAGCAAAATAAAATAAAACATGCAAGTCTATACCTAATACAGTAAGAACCTGAATACAGATAAAATCTCACCCTCAGAGATGTTCCAATAAGCCTCTTTTACAGACTAGCCTTCTTCTAGTCTGGGTCCAGCAATCACTCACACCCCCTGTAGTTACTGTCCTTTGTCCCAGTTTCTTTCAGGTATCATTTGGGGGTGGATAGGCTCTCTCTTGAGCCAGCTGAAAACAAAATGGAGGGGTTTAAATAGACTCTGTCTTGTGGGTGGACACCTCTCCCTCCCCCTGTGTAGAATCCCAGCTACAAGATGGAGTTTTGGCGTTAGATGGGCAAGTCACATGTCCATGCATGACTGAGAACTTACAGGTAGCAGCCATGGCTAACACGCTACCTTGAACGTCCTCAAGTAGAATTCTTATGTGGATTGGAGCCTTCCAAGATCCATTGTCCATAAGGTGTTTCTTGATTGGGCACTTAACTTGCAAATTCCTTTCTAAAGAAACTGCCCAAATGCCTTACTAAGGCTACTAAAAATCAAACCAATACTCAGCCAATATTCATAACTTTGAATACAAAAATGATATATGCATACAAATAGGATGAATAGATTCAGCAGACCATAACCTTTACAGAGATATGTTACATGGCATATGTAGTATAAAACATATTCCAGTTATGTCATCTATACATTCATAAGCATATTTCCATAAAGCCTTATGGGATGCAACATCACACCCTTCTCCTGAACTTACTGCCAGAGACTTGAACACTGTCCACGGCAGAGGCAGTACATATAAAATCCCTGTTTGTCTTTGGTCACACTCCATATGGTTTAAAGGTACGGAAAGGATGTCATTCATAAGCGTACCAACAAGTTTGGGGGTTTCAGGCACTTGGGGACCAGGAAACAGGTTGGGGTGTAATATTGCTAAACAGAATGCAGACAGCAATATTTGTTAAAGTGTAGGCCTACTGGCATTTAGCCACCAATGCCATGAGGCAGTGTGCCTCAGTTTTCCCTTCTACACAGCAGCATATGCCTGTTATGCTTTTGCTGCTGTGCCAAGCTTCCAGTCTGTTTACAGGTATAAGCTGAAAGGTAACATGCTTGTGGGACTGTCTTGTCACCATCCCTAGCATGTACAACAGTTTTTTTTCCACAAATCAGGTATGTTCCACATCTTTAAAGGGTTTACGACTAGTATTAACTCCTTTGACATGACCCATAGATTAAGTAGCAAAAGACACAAGATTAACAACAAATCTACAGCGGACAGGCTCTCTTCGCACATTTTGGCTTGGTTAGTGTCGATTACCTTTTTCACTTCCTTTGCGTACCATGATAGGTGCCCTGATGCAGGTTCTTCTGCCTCTTTGGAGAAGGCTTTTAATTCCGGCATGTGTTTAAGTCTTTGGCAAGGAAAGGGTGTACTACAACCATGCCTGCCCTCAGCCCCTCCCTCTGGAATTTCTCTGAGCTGGACCTCACACACTTGTGAAGTTTCCCTAAGGCAAAGGTTTTCTTCCTCCTGCCTTGAAGAGACAGTTTTTATCTCTTACAAGCTTAGCAGGAACATCTTTCAATGGAGTGCTTTGGATTGGTAAGACCCCTTTGGACATCCCACTTTCTGTTCCCAAAAGGTTAACTGTGGGGGCTCTCCCCTCCAGGAGATCTGACCCCCAGTTTTCCCTTAAACCCTGATCCACAGGAGATTTTTCACCCTCCTCCTGGGAAAGATCCTTCTTACAAAAGGTGGGCAGACTCTCTGACCCCCCCGTCACCTTTCGTCTGGACATCTCTCTCTGGACTCCCCTCTGGATCAGACACTTCTGTGTCCCCCAGAAGGGAAGGTAACCCTGGTCCGGCTATGGACTCATAGCTACCAGCTCTGACAGACCCTTCACTGGCCAGCAAAATTCCCCCTCTTTCCCTCAGGTTGGGCTTGCTTGCAGCTACAGAGTCCTTGGGGCCTATTCTCACTGCAGCGGTTATCAGGACCCCAACTTCCACCTTTGGGACACATGTGTTTGTGCACCCCAGGATAGGCCCTGTCCCCTGCTGATCTGCAACTTCCTGGTAGTCAGCAGCTGGGATGGCCTCCCTGCTACAAGGTGGAACATTCCAGGCAGATGATGATTACGGGCCTCCTCCAGCCCCTCCCTCTGGGACTTGCCTTGAGCCTGGGGCTACAGGAACTGGTTACAACATTGCTGCCCCTAAAGCTCCATTCTTTACTGCCACAGAGAAGTTTAAGAGACACTCTCCTATTCACCCAGCAGTCCATGTGACTACACACACACACACACACAGGGCTTTTAGCACAGGATTCCTTCTCACTGCTAACAAACCCTGGGACAGATCCTGCCACATCAAAAAAATCATTCTCTAGTAGAAACGGTTCAAAATTGTGTGCCACTGTTGCAACAGTCAGCTTAGCCTGCAAATGACCAGTTTTCATGTGTACCTTAGCTAAAGGTGCAAGGACTTTGTAACCTCCCACCAGTTCTAATTCTGCCATTTTCCCTGGCAACAAATCCTTCTCCTGGATCAGGTCCCTCCTGGCCATAGAAATCTCAGCACCTGTATCTCTTAATCCAACAAGTAATTTACCATTAAGTTTAACAGCATGCACATGCTCACTGCTTGGTTGGGTAGAAGCAACCTTTACAAACCCTGTGTGGAAAGAGGCTGCAGTCTGGCTCTGAGAAGCAGCAGCTTCATGTGTTGCCTGCTCCCTCATAGCCAAGGACCATTATTCCTCATGTGCTCAGTGGACTTACAATGATAGCACCTCTTGGGCTCCTCTGCTTGTACAGGAGATTTGGGATGAGTAACAGGGAAATGGGGAGGTGACCACCCAACCTACCTTTTCCCAGGGATAAAATGGTGATTTTGCTTTCCCCCAATCCTGTACCCCTCTGCCAGTGGTTTATACTTAATTGCAGCTTGTGCTTGCTCATAAGAGTCTGTAAACCCAGCTAATTCACCCACTGCTTTCACCTTTTTGTCCCACAAATACTGTTTTACATTATTACTGTACATATTTAAGAATTGTTTCTGAGTAACCAAATTACACATTCCTTCAAAGCTTGTAATGCCTTTCTCCCTCACCCACTTATCTACCAAATTTTTCATTGCATTTACATAAGCCACATTACTGAATTCAGATCCCCTCTTAAGACTCCTGAATTTAACCCTCTAGGTTTTAGGTGTAATGTGAAACTGTTTCAAAATCCATTCCTTAAATTTACCATAGTTTGAAGCATCATTAATAGCATTTTATTAAATATACTTAGAGCTCTGCCCGTCAATTTTGCCATCAATGTGGTCATCTTTTGATCTTCAGGGATAGCATAGAGGGTGCATAGTCTCTCAAAGGTGATGAAATATTCAGCAATATCGCCGGATTCATCATACTGTGGACATAGTCACTCCCATTTGTGGATTTTTGGGGAAGTGGAGCCAGCAGCTGGAGGGTTTTGTCTCTTCAATTCCATAACAGCCAGTTCATGCTTTTGGGCCTCAATTTTGGCCTGTATTTCTCTCTGTCTCTTAACTCCAGGGCTCTTTTATGAGCAGCCTCCTCCCTGGCTGCCTCTGCCTCCATAGCCCTTCGGTGTGCAGTTGTCTTTGCTTCTTTGAGTTTCAATTGAAACTCCCGATCCTTTGCCTTCTCATCTGCTTCCAGTCTAGCCAGCTATAGTTTAGTAGCTGCTTCACTGCTAGTAATTTTCCTGCTTTCTTGTGCTGGGCCACACCCCCTCTGCAGTTCACTGAAACTGGGATGCACTCAGCTCAGGGGCTTCTTAGTTAACAGAGACTTTCCCAGCGCCCAGTGTTCAACCTTTCTGGGCAATTTGCAACCTGTGTAGTTCTAACTTCTTCTGATCTTTACTCTTACTTATTTTGCTTACTTTTCTGTCCCTACTTCCCTTACCCGAAATAAGCAAACAGAAAATAACAAACCAGTAACCACTTTGTCTGTTCTCCAGCCACCACACCCAAAACTCACTTAAAATCACTACCAGTATCTCAAAGCAATCAGCTGTGCACAGATCCTGCTCAACTACACCACTGTGATGGGTTGGCTCACAGAAACCCCCTTGGGGCTGCCAACTGATGTGCTGAGACTACCCCTGAGCCCACTTTTCCTGGCTGCTTGGGGGTTCAGTGCCCTGCCTGGTTTGAGCCAGGCCCGCTAGCCTGGTACGAACCCAGACCCAAGTCTGAACCACGTCCCCCAGAAGCTGCAGGCTTAACTGAAAACAGCTTAAGAAGGGTTTTTGTTTTTAACAGTCAGATGCCCAGCTTCTAATGGGGTCCAAACCTCAAATAAATCCGTTGTACCCTGTATAAAGCTCATAAAATTGTTTGCCCTCTATAACACTGATAGAGAGATATGCACAGCTGTTTGCTCCCCCAGGTATTAATACATACTCTGGGTTAATAGATAAGTAAAAAGCGATTTTATTAAATACAAAAAGTAGGATTTAATTGGTTCCAAGTGTTAACAGACAGAACAAAGTGAATTACCAAGCAAAATAAAATAAAACACACAAGCCTATGCCTAATACAGTAAGAATCTGAATACAGATAAAATCTCACCCTCAGAGATGTTCCAATAAGCCTCTTTTACAGACAAGCCTTCTTCTAGTCTGGGTCCACCAATCACTCATACCCCCTGTAGTTACTGTCCTTTGTCCCAGTTTCTTTCAGGTATCCTTTGGGGTGGAGAGGCTATCTCTTGAGCCAGCTGAAGACAAAATGGAAGGGTTTAAATAGACTTTCTCTTGTGGGCGGACACCCCTCCTTCCCCTTGTGTAGAATCCCAGCTACAAGATGGAGTTTTGGAGTTTCTTGTCCATGTATGACTCAGAATTTACAGGTAGCAGCTATGGTTCACATGCTACCTTGAACGACCTCAAGTAGACTTCTTATGTGGATTGGAGCCTTCCAAGATCCATTGTCCATTAAGTGTTTCTTGATTGGGCACTTAACTTGCAAATTCCTTTCTAAAGAAGCTGCCCAAATGCCTTACTAAGGCTATGGCTACACTGGCGCTTTGCAGCGCTGCAACTTTCTCGCTCAGGGTGTGAAAAAACACCCCCCTGAGTGCAGCAAGTTACAGCGCTGCAAAGCGCCAGTATAAACAGTGCCCCAGCTAATCCCCTCATGGAGGTGGAGTACCTGCAGCAGCGCTTTGAAGTTTCGAGTGTAGCCACGGCCTTAGGCTACTGAAAATCAAACCAGAACACAGCCAATATTCATAACTTTGAATACAAAAATGATACATGCATACAAATAGAATGAATAGATTCAGCAGACCATAACCTTTACAGAGATATGTAGCATAAAATTCCAGTTATGTCATATATACATTCATAAGCATATTTCCATAAAGCTTTATCGGGTGCAACGTCACAATAGGACATTACAGAAATGTACTGCGAAGGAATATCTCTAGATTCCTAGGTGAACTTTATTCCCCTCTTCCCTGCAAAATGCAGCACCTAGGGGCATTTTGTCCACTCAGCAGCTCCACAGTTCTCATCGGTCTTGTTCGTTCTGGAGGAGGCACTGCCAAATCATATACAATGGGCCTCAGACCCTCCTGTCCTTTCTACTCCCCTTGGGGTTCTGTCGTAGCAGAGGGGAGTAGGAGCAGTACAGAGGGACCCAGGCCCCCCACTTCATCGGGTCCAAATCAAGGGCTGTAAAGGGGTATTGCAGGGTCCAGACCACTCAGTTCACCCCAAGTTATACTTTTCCCTGGGTCACTTGTGACTGGACCGTGGCTCTTCCATTTGGGGCACGGTAACAGTCATAGTAGTATCAGCTTAATCTGCCAGGAACACAATAACCCATTCTTTGGGGCCTCTTATGGGTTTCCAACTCGAACAAGAGGAGGAATATGAATTACTTCTTGTAGATTAACTTTATCAATGCTGTAGTCACTATTCCACAGCTCCAGGCTTTAAATCTCACTTCCCAGTGCAGCCTATAACTCTTTCCCCTTTTCCTCTGGGCTACAATGCCCTTTTAAACTGTCCCTCAACCTGGAGCATGCCCTGCAGCTGCTAAGGGGTGGGGGTCTCCCTAACCCAGTATTGCCTTATGCCTTGCTCTGGTTTAGTGTGTAGTCTGTAAATCCCATCTCACACCCTCCTCCTCAGCTCTGGAGTCACTGGGTGAACTTGTGTTGAGTCTTCCTGCCTCCACCAGTCTTGTGAAAAGAAGTCTGCATTTTTATAATCCATGCCAGCTTGATGTAGCACTGTGAATTGGTATGGTTGCAGAGACAAATACCACCACATCACTCTGGAGTTACGGTCCTTCAGGAACTGTAGCCATCACAGGGGACAGTCCCAGATGGAATGGGTGGCCCCATAGGTAATAGCATAGGGCATCTACAGACCATTTTACTGTTAGGGCCTCCTTCTCAATCTCTGAAGAGGCAACTTCCTGGGGGAACAAGTTCCTGCTGATGTTGAAGACAAGAGGTTCCCCTCCCACCACTTCTTGTGACAGTACAGCTCCAAGGCTGACATCAGATGCATCCATTAAGTGTGGTATGTAATAATAGTTTAAATCAGCTTCTGTACCAGATGACTGGAAGATAGCTAACGTGACACCATTTTTTTCAAAAGGCTCCGGAGGCAAACCTGGCAAGTATAGGCCAATAAACCTTTCTTTAGTACCAGACAAATTGGTTGAAACTATACTAAAGAACTGAATTATCAGACTATAGTGGGGCAGCTGCCCCATTCCCACAGAACGGGGGTTGAAAGCAGCCCTGGAGAGGGCTGTGGCTGGGAAAAAGAGTGAAAGCAGCTGAGGGAGTAACTGACCACAGGTGTGGCCAGCCCAATCAGGCCACAGCTGGTCGTATAAAGGGGCAGTGAGCCAGGCACTGAGGAGTCTAACTCTAGCCCTGGAGTGAGAAGGGCTAGTTGTCTAGGAGCAAGGTACCTGAGGTGGGGCAGTAGTGGGGAAGGGTAAAGGGAGCTGGGGAGCTCCAGCCTGGTAAACCCCCAGGCTGCAGACCTTGATGAAGGCCTATGAAGAGGTACTGGGGCTGTAGAGATACAGCCTGGGAATAGGCAGAGGTAGCTGGTCCTAACCCCTCGCCAATGATGAGTGGCCTTTACAGACTGTAGTTTGCCCCAGAGAGTGGGGGCTAGATGATGACTCTCAGTAGCCACTGAGGCAAGGTGGGTTTAGAGGGTTGGGCGTTCCCCTGGGAGGGGAAACCCAAAGTAAGGGGTCAGAACCCCAAGGTAAAGGGGCACTGGGGTCTGGGAGGGATATTGGGGCCCTAAGGTGGGTGAGCCACTGGCCAGCAGAGGGTGCTCTGGACCTGAAAAGAGCTAATTCCCTTATGAACAGCAGGAGGTGCCGTGCTGGTCAGTCTTCACTTTGCTACACAGACCCATAGATTAAAACAATTTGTTGGGGGAAGAGTCAGCATGGCTTTTGTAAAGGGAAATCTTGCCTCACCAATCTATTAGAATTCTTTGAGGGGGTCAACAAACATGTGGACAAGAGTAATCCAGAGGATATAGTGTAATTAGACTTTCAGAAAGCCTTTGACAAGTAAGCAGTCATGGGATAAGAGGGAAGGTCCTCTCATGGATCAAAGACCGAAAACAATGGGTAGGAATAAATGGTCAGTTTTTGCAATGGAAAGAGGTAAATAGTGGTGTCCCCCAGAGTTCTGTACTGGGACCAGTGCTGTTCAACATATTCATAAATTATCTGGAAAAAGGGATTAATGGGTAGCAAAATTTATAGATGATACAAAATTATTTGAGAGAGTTAGTACAAAGCAGACTGCAAAGAGTTACAAAGGGATCTCGCAAAACTGGGTGATTGGGCCATAAAATGACAGATGAAATTCAATGTTGGTAAATGCAAAGTTATGCACATTGGAAAACATAATCCCAACTATACTTACAAAATGATGGGGTGTAAATTAACTGCTACAACTCAAGCAAGAGATCTTGGCATCATCGTGGATAGTTCTCTGAAAACATCTGCTCAGAGTGCAGCCAAAAAAACCCAAAAGAATGTTAGGAACCATTAGGAAAGGAATAAATAATAAGAAAGAAAATATCATAATGCCTCTATATAAATCCATGGAATACTGTGTGCAATTCTGTTCACCGACCTCAAAAAAGATATATTAGACTTCAAAAAGGTACAGAGAAGGGCAACAAAAGGGTTTGGGACAGCTTCCATATGAGGAGTGATTAAAAAGACTGGGACTTTTCATCTCAGAAAAGAGATGACTTTGTTGTGGAGAAAGTGAATAAGGAAGTGTTATTTACTCTTTCACATAACACAAAAACCAAGGGTCACCCTATGAAATTAATAGGCAGTAGGTTTAAAACAAACAAAAGAAAGTCTTCACACAGCACACACTAAACCTGTGGAACTTGTTGCCAGGGGATGGTATGAAGACTAAAACTATAACAGGGCTCAAAGAAGAACTAGATAAGTTCATGGAGGATAGGTCCATCAATGCCTATTAGCCAAGATGGTCAGGGATGCAACCCCATGCTGAGTGTCCCTAGCATCTGTTTGCCAGAAGCTGGGAGTGGATGATAGGGGATTGATCACTCGATGACTGCCTGTTCTGTTCATTCCCTCAGAAGCATCTGGCATTGGCCACTGTCAGAAGACAGGATACTGGGCTAGATGGACCACTGGTCTGACCCAATATGGCTGTTATGTTCATTTACAAAATAAAAGGCTTCAAGATGTCAGGGTGAAACAAAATGGGTTCCTGGATCCAGGGCCGGCTCCAGACACCAGCGGAGCAAGCACGTGCCTGGGGCGGCATTCTGTCCATTCTTGGGGCGGCACATTCCAGGCGACTTTTTTTTGCACTTCAGCGGTTTGGGCAGCGGCAGTCCGAGCGTGGTTTTTTGTTTGTTTGTTTTGCTTGGGGCAGCAAAAATGGTAGAGCCGGCCCTGCCTGAATCAGCCATTCTTTTAATAGCTGGAAGGTTTTGCCAAAGGGCTTCAGTCCAGTGGGGGTTCCTTGGTGAGGCATCTTTCACCAGTTATGTTAAAGAGATGATGATCATGGCAAAGATCATGAGATGAACCACTATAATATTGTGCTAGCCCCAGAAAGCAGCACACCTGTTTCTTTGTAGAGGGGATAGTGCATTCTGACAAAGCCTTAATCTTTCCCACCAAAAGGCATGACTATTCCCCACCCACAGTATATCTCAGGTAGTTCACTTGTTGGTCAATCGACATTTAGCGGGGTTGGCTTTCAGTCCAGCTTCCTGGAATGCCTGTAGGACTGCTGTGAGATGTTTCATGTGGTCGTCCCAGGTTTCACTACAAATGACACTATCATCGATATAAGTGACTGCATACTGTCTGTGTAGTCGTAACACTTTTTCAAATAACCTCTGGAATGTAGCAGCAGCCCCATGCAGACCAAAGGGATGGTTTTAAACTGGAATAAGGCCAGGGGTGTATAGAAGGCAGTCTTCTCCTGGGATTCAAGGGTCAGAGGATCTGCCAGTATCACTTGGTCAAACCAAGGGTGAATATATAACCAGTATCCCCAACTTCTCCAGATCTGAGGCATGGGATAGGCACCAACTTGGATACTGCATTCACTTTTTGAAAGTCAGTGCAGAATTGTGTTGAACCATCTGGCTTGGGCACAAGTATGATCAGACTTCGCCACTTGTGGGACTCTTCGATAACCGCTAGGGTCAACATTGTTCTGCTGTTCTTGCTGCACCATCTCCCACATTTTCCTGGGTAACGGTTGCACGGTTTCCCCTGCTTTTTGTCTGGGTTCAGTTTCTATATAGTGCAACGCCAAGTGAGTCTGATTTGGGTTTGCCAAAAACACAGAAAGGAAGCTTGTGTATCTGCTGCTCCCATTTAAGTCATAACCCTTCTCCGATCGGCACTGTCTCTGGATGGGGAACCGTTATAGCCTAGGAGCCAAGCTCAGGGTCAGGAGGGAACAGAGTAATGAGGACTCTCTCCTGCTCTTTCCATGCTTTCAGCAGGTTTGTGTGATATATCTGAGTACTCTTTCTCTTCCCCAGTTGGTGAACTTCATAATCTACGGTTCTGTCCCAACTCACTACTTCAAAGGGACCTTGCCAATGGCAACAACTTGGATTCAAAGGTAGGTAACAAAAGCAATACTTGGGCCCTCAGTTGGAATTCGCAGATATGGGCGTCTTTATTATAGGTCCGCTCTTGGTCATGTTGCGCCTTCAACATTTCCTCCTTTGCAAATTCACCCAGGGTCTTTAGCTTTTCCCTTAGTTGTAGCATGTATTGCACCAGGTTGATGGTTCTTACATCCTGTCCCTCCCACGTTGTCTCCCATAGAGTAACTCAAATAATACTTAGTCCTGCCTTGAGTGCAGGGGACTGGACTAGATGATCTCTTGAGGTCCCTTCCAGTTCTGTGGGGTTTTACCCATTTGAATCATAGAAGTTTGGGGAACTTCCTGGACAGCAAACATGAGGGAAGGCAGGAATTGGTCCCAGTAACAAGAGTAGGTGGCCACAAACTTTTTAAACATCTCTTTCAACATTTTATTAAAATGTTCCACCAACCTGGTGGCCTGTGGGTGGTAGACAAATGTTCTTAAGGCTTTCACTTTTAGTCAGCTGCACATCCCCCTCATTAACTGTGAAATAAAATTGGTCCCTTGGTTGGTGATTATTTCTTTAGGGATCCCCTTTGTAAGCTCTAGCAGCAATGACTGCAACTGGATCAGAGGTTTATTGCCTCGGGCTAACACATGGCATATTCCATGATCACTAAGATATATTGGTGTCCTGCCACACTCTTTTCCAGCGGGCCTATTAAATCCATTCCTACCCTTTCGGATGCGGCCTACCAAAGAAAGGGGCCCTAGAGGGATCTTGGGGACCTTCTTGGGGCTCATCCACTGGCATTTGGGGCATGAAGCACAATAGTTCTATACTTCCTTGTGGACACTAGGCCAATAAAACCTCAGTCACCCTTTCAAGCATTTTTTCTACTCAAGGTATTGCATGGGCCAGCTTCAATACCTCCCTTCAGAACTTGGGGACGAGGAATTGCATCCTGACCTCCCCAGTCTGAGTGTCCTTCACCACTCAGTATATCTTTTCCCCTTGCAATTCAAAGTGTGGCCATTGTTTTAGTAGCTGTGGTTTCTTTGCCTCATTGTTGACCCAGTGCACTGCTTGTAGGATCTGCTCAGCATTAAATCATTTCATTGTTGCTCAATGAAGTCAAATTGGCTCAAGAGCAGGTCTATGTCAGGAGGTGTGGTTTGTGGGTCCTTGGCTCAAGTCTCTGTGGGGCCTGGGTCATCAGTAGGGGTGGGATTATTAACCAGGGATGCATACGTTTTTTGGCCTAGGGTGTCATCCATGGGGGATGGGACTATTAACTGTAGACAGACGTTCCTTCCCCCAGATCATCATTCCTGCCCTCAGCCTGACCGTTCCCTGGGGGTCTACTATCATTATGTCCACTTACTCCTCCCTTTCTTCCTGTGGGGACCCCTCTCACCATGTCTCTATCAATTCCTGAAAGAACTTCCACTCCCACCCAATTATCATGGGGCAGGCTAGGTTCCTGGCCACCTATATGCAAGCCATGTCAGTGTGGTTCTGTATTGTTAACTGCACCCATCTCATGGAGTAGGGGTGCATATCCCTGTGGATGCATTGTAAAAATATGATACCCAAAGGCTCTCCCTTTGCCCTTGCCAGGTATTCTCTGACCATCATGACTATATACTGAATCTATTAAGCTTTGAACTCTGATCCCATTAACCTGTACTGTTATCTAGACACACCTGTAATTGTATTCCATGTATGGACAGTCCCATCAGAAGTGGCCTGGTTGTCGGCACACAAACAGTTTCCTGCCTCAGCTGTTTGTGCCCTCTCATTCAATGATATTCCCATGGAGAAGCTTCTCACTGGGCTGGAACCTCCCTCTTGTCCCATCTCTCCACAGAAGCGCACTCCCAAGGGTGGTCAGTGGTGTTGTGCATTTGTGCTCCAACCTTGCGTGTCATAACCATGTCGGATTTAAAACTTTTAAGGGAATGAGAGGAGTTCTGAAACTCATCTTTCACTTTGCATTGTGACTGTAAACTCAATGATATTTGTCTGTTTTATCTGTAGCTGCTGCCATGGCAGTCTTGAGGGGTCCCCACACTGTGGAATGTCTGACCCTGATGAGAAGGAGAAAGAAGCAGATTAGGGAGAACATGTTCAATGAGATCCTGCAAGTGAGTGCTGCCCTGGACCTAGAACAGAGTGCCTGGAGGGTGAATAGAGCACACAGCCTGGAAAACGAAAGAGCAGACAAGAGAAAGACCCAGGAGTCAGTGAGGAAGATGCACCAGGACATAATGGGGTTTCTCAGGCAGCAAACACAAATACTGTAGAGTCTTTTTGACATACAGGTCCAACAGTCATGTGCTCGCCTCTGTTGGCAGTCAATGGAGAAAGCCATTTCAGCAACTCCCTACACTTCCCAACATTCCATGTGGCATCATGGGCTGTATCCCTACCTACCCCTACCACTCCATACCAGGGGACAGTAAAGAAAACCACAGCTTTAAACACACTGACCTGTGGAGAGCCACAGTTGGTGCATGTTTAGCTGAAATGGACACAAATTTGGCCTGTGTGCATTATCTTGGAAATGTCAAGATAACAGGGGAGTATGGAGGACTTATGTATCAGGAGGGGAGAAAGATCTTTGAACTGCACTCTTTTTAATTAATGTAATAGTTAATTAATTAACTAATTAAGCAACCTTTTTACAGGAAAAACTTATGGAAGTGATAACTTCTTTAGAAGAATGCACTCTGAGGACTACAAGAAACAAGCACCTATGTGTATAGTACCACAAGATCTCATGCCAATTATTTATTGTATCAGATCTTCCCCTCCCAGAACAAAACCCATGGGAGGGAGCTCTGGAGGAGGAAGTCATCATGAGAATCTCTTTACAGAGCTCCTGTCCCCATATCATCCCGGAGGGGGGAGAAGGAAACAGGTTTAATTCAGGTGAGGCACCCAGGAGTGATGTTAATAGATCACTCTTTATTTCTTGGCCCCAGTCACCTGATCTGAGTCGGGATTTTGAAAGTTTTCCCCATCCCCCCACATAGCAGGTGTCAATAATCACTGATTCCAGTGGATATTGTTATGCTTTCCCTTTTCTTTAATTAAATCAAAATAAAATATAATATCAAGCAAACACAGCCACACACTAATACAGCCAATAAATAACACACACAATGGAGAAGTCTATGATGATGGTCAGGATAGACAATTAGAAGCTCTTTAATAAATGAGAGGATGATTCTTACTGGATGCCCCACCACTACTATTGTTTGTTCTATATCTGATAATAAACTCACCTTTTTTTCTTCCTTACATCCTTTCCCATTGGTTTTACTTTTATTGTTGGTAAGTGTAATATTTCAATTTACTATTTTATAGAACCTGTTTATTATGGTTCTTTTTCAAAATAAATGAAAGAAAGAGCAAGGAGGATTTTTAATTAGTGTGGAGTGCACCCTCAGGCTCTGCCCTTAGGTACAGTACACTGTATACAGTGAGACCATGGCAATGACAGGTGGTCTGGAGTTGTGAGGAGAAACCTCTCAAGGGGGCCTGTAAGTCATATTAGATCAGGCTTGATTCACTCTGTTAGATGATTGTTCAAAGAGAAGCAGTTAATAAAGTCTAGATGACCCATTAGAATTGCATTTTTAAGACCATTTTCACGATGCAAGAAGTGTCCAGAAAATAGTAAATTATAATAATACTGACCTCTACTGATTTTCACTCTTGGAATTCTTAAGTTGAACACTGCGGGCTGGCTCCTTCAGTGGGATGCAGCGGCTTTGCACTATCTTGCTGGTGTTTTTTGGCTGCAAAATCTGTTCAAATGGCTCTTGGAGGATGCAATGGCATACAGCTGACAGGGGCTCTTATGTAACATAGCTTCCTTGTTGCTGGTGAGCAGGAAAAGGGGATGTGGTTACTCAAAAGGAGGAGTGATGAAGATATACCTACACAACATCAATCTTGAATTAGAATTTTAACCTTTTGCAAACACTACAGGTTGGTGTAAGTTAGAACTACCATAAGAATGCTCTAATGCAGTGGGGGAGGGGGATATAAGTGTGGAAGGGGGTCAATTTATGAATTTTCCAAGGTGCTGAAATCTGACAACTTAGGTTTGCAAATATATAATAGAATCCAGTAGGATAACCCCATTTTATTGAGCCCAAGAGGTGTTAGCTTACTAGTTTTAACTCTGGTTTCTTTTCAGGTCAACTTTTAACTTGAATAGTATTTTTCAAATCAGAACTCCTGCTTATTCTTAACCAACCAACAATTTATTAATTCACCCCAGAACCACATTAGTATACAATCAACAGTTCATGACTCAAATGTAGACACAGCCAATTGTGTGTACTACAACACAATACGGTCTTGCAAGCAATTATCATAGACTAGAGCTGAGGTTCAGCAGTTGTATTTAGGAATAATGCCAATTACCAAGATTTCTTATTACATTTACTTATGATCATAAATTCTCAATTCCTAACACATTTCCAAGGATGCACTCATCTTGAAGGCATCTTTTAAGAATGTGGTACTCCTTTTTGACTGGATTGGTGCAAAAGAGAACAGTTTAGAATATCAAAAGTAGGGCTATTGATTAATCACAGTTAACTCACTCGATTAACTCTTAATATCCAAAGTTACACCTTGGTTTATATCTTCTAACTTTTCTTCTTCCTTGTACAAGACAAGCAATGGTCTCAAGTTGCAGTGGGGGAGGTCTAGGTTGGATATTAGGAAACACTATTTCACTAGGAGGGTGGTGAAGCACTGGAATGGGTTACCTAAGGAGGTGGTGGAATCTCCATCCTTAGAGGTTTTTAAGGCCTGGTTTGACAAAGCCCTGGCTGGGATGATTTGGTTGGTGTTAGTCCTGCTTTGAGCAGGGGGTTGGACTAGATGACCTCCTGAGGTCTCTTCCAACCGTAATCTTCTATGATTCTATGAATTCCTATTACTTCTAGAATGCAACAACTTTTATTTAAAATGAAAACCAACAAAATCCACATAATCATCTACATTTGGATGACATACTCCATACCTTTTTAATTGTGCATAAGCAGTTCACTTTATTTTGGACTTAAAACAGATCAAATGACATTTTCACATATAGAAGGATGTAGATCTGACCCACAAGGCAAACAAATGTGCAGATTCCGATTTGGGGTGAAAGAGATTATTCATGGTATATTTGATTTATAAGGCACACAATGTATAGTTTATACTTTGGGGTGAAAACACTGATAGGAAAGAAGGGTGTGACCCTTGGTTAGTGACTTGCAGTTCTTTTCAACTAGATTAGGATGGAGAAAGAGGTTTTATACATATACAGATTATGAGAGTTTCTTGCCTAGGTGATTAACAATTTAGCCATTTTAGTTTCTATAGGTTCTGTTCTTGGGGAGAGGAACTTCCGACCTTGGCTGATTGGTGGGTATTTAAATAAAGTGTCTCACGTGATGTGAACCATTTTCTTATTTTATTTATTCTGAGGTGGATCCTATTTTTGGGATAAACAGAGATGTATAACATTACTAATTCCTTTTGGCCCTCCTAAAATTAGAAGTTATTAGGAGGACAAAGTGCATGGGGTAATATCTTTTATTGGACCAACTTCTATTGGTGAAAGAGACAAGCTTTTGAATTTAATAGAGTTCTCATTCAGGCCTAGGAAAGGTATAAGAGCAGTGGTGGGCAACCTGCAGGCCACGGACCGCACACGGCCCATCAGGGCAATCCCCTGGCGGCCGCAAGACAGTTTGTTTACATTGACCATCCGCAGGCACGGCCGCCCAAAGCTCCCAGTGTCCGCGTTCCTGGCCAATGGGAGCTGCAAGAAGCGGCGCGGGCCACAGTGACATGCTGGTTGCTGCTTCCTGCAGCTCCGATTGGCCCTTGGGAGCTGTGGGCGGTTGTGCTTCCGTACAGTCAATGTAAACAAACTGTCTTGCGGCCGCCAGCGGATTGCCCTGATGGACCACGTGCGGGCCACAGGTTGCCCACCATTGTATTAGAGTGTCACAGCTAAATAAAAGGTGGAACAGATTGTTTAGCATAAGGAGTTAACATGTTGTAAGAGACCATTCAAGGTGAAGTGGGCAGTTAACACCACTGCAATCATAGGACGAAGGAGGATTAGTGGGTTATAGATTGTTGTAATGAGAGATAAATTCAGTGTCTTTATTCAGTGCATGATTTTTAGTGTCTAACAAAGTTATTAATTTTAGCTTCCAGATTATTTTTTTGAAAAAGTGTTGTGCAAGTTTCCTTTTGGTCATATATAGAGTGACCATTTTGTGAAAAGCCCACAGGTGATAGCGTGTTTTTGTCTTTTATCATTTTTCTATGTGAGTTTGTTACAGTGTGTGATTGTCTCATTTCACCCACATAGTTGTTATTGGGGCATTTAATGCACCAGATGAGGTACAGCACGGGTAAGTGTAGGTAAGTGATAGGTAAGTGTAGGACCCAGTAATCTTGAGAGGTGAGTTGTGGAGGTACTGATATTGTAACAGCAGATATATATCTGCAAGTTTTCATCTATTGTTCCGGCAGGGTGTGGTGCCGCTTTGAGTTGATGGGTCCTGGTCTGTGTGGACCTTGTTTCTGATGATGAGCTTGGAGAGATTGAGGGTTGTTTGAAGGCCAGAAAAGGGGGTTCAGGAAAGATATCTTTCAGGATCTGTTTCCCATCTAGTAGTTGTAGTTTTTTAATGATACGTCATATGGGCTCCAGTGTGGGGTGCAGAGTTCTTTTAAAATATATTCAGCTATTATTATAATACCCTAGTAAGAAGATTCCAAATAAATGCAGTGGTTATTTCTCTAGTGTAATACATTTAAAAAAAACATCATATAATTGGCTTTATTTGTTGACAAAAGCGATATCTCAGATCAGCAGACAGCAGCCCTTTAGCCAAGCCTGTGACATCGATGTATAGTAAATGGGCAAGAGTCTCAACTGGTGTGAAACCAGCATACCTTCATTAAAGTCAATTGTCCTACACAGATTAAAACTATCTGAGAATCTGGCCCTATGAGACTGGGAGTAGAAGATCACAAATTATGTAGTGGATGTATTAAAAATGCACCTTTCAGTGGCAGAAAATGATTGATAGACTTTGTATTCAGGAGGTCAAATATAAGAGAGGATATAGAGTTTAGAAGTTTAAAATGGGTGCATATTCTAACAGCTATTTTCTGTCTGGATTTAAGTCTTAATAATTTGCCTGGGATGCTAGCCAGAACAGCTTTGCAATAGCACCCAACAGATAGAATTAAAGCATGAATCATTATCTCTCTGGTCTGCCAAACTAGGGTTTATTCAAGTGGAATTTGTAAGATAGAACACAGTTCATAATTTGATGGTACGCCTGTGTCTGAAAGCTAACAATCCCTTAATTTCAAATGGTGTTATGGGCAAGTCATAAATTCAGGGTGAGGTACACACTAGGGTTTCAAAGATGAGATTTGATTGAAGGGATTCAAAATCATAATAGCTTCTGTTGTTTAAGTTGATGTACTGGCTGAACATTTGCCAAGATAAAATATTATTCTGACAGATTTTAATGCCGAAGTGTATAAAAAAGGATATCATATCATTTTCTTGCAAGGCAGGGTAAATATGCAATGCCAGAAGTCCAAGCAGAGAGGCCATATCTAAAATTGCAGCCATAATAAAGGATTCAAACAGCATTTGGAATTCTTGCGGTTTGAAGCCTGTTTTGCAGATATGATGAAAACAACTGAAACACTAGTCCTGAAAGCCCATTACAGGGTTGTAAGGTATTATTTTCATTACTACTGGGATTATTGATAGACTAATCTTCAAAAGCAAGTCTACTTAATCTATAATCTTTGAAGCTATAGAATCCTTTGTATACCACAGTAACTATCATTCTTCCAGTGTTAATTTTAGACACTGTAGCAATCAAAGGATGAAAAAGCTTCAAAGAGTAACAAGACATAATTTGAAGTACAATTTACCATGCTGCTAAGGGACCAACCAATGGGAATTTTTATTTGACTGGACTAGGACAAGCCATGGACAAATAGCAGTCTTCAATCATCAGATTACGTTCATATGCATGGCTAATTCCAGGTCTGAATATATAGTTCTGTAAACTAAACAGCCTGTAATTGACAGTAAATTGCCTGCTTTCATCAACACTAAGGAAAAAGGATAATGCTCCTCAAACAGAATAGAATTTTTCTCTCTATGACTAGCCTTGTAACAGATTTATATCACTTTAGGAGAGGTGAAAATATTTTGTTGTCCATTGATAAAAGTATAGAAGATTTCAGAAACAAACCAGACAATGCTCTGTATAAATCAATACAGTTCTAAACTGAGATGTCAGGATTAAAATACATCAGACTTAAATGTTTGAATATCTGTTCCCTTTTTGGTCTTTTGAATACTGTATTGTCCATCTAACATTGGACATTCAGTTAATCAGTGGCAGATTTGATCCACTATGTGAAAAAAGAGATATGTGGTTTTTAAGACAACTATCAATGCTAACTGAGATAGGATGCAAGTCATGTCCTTTCAAAAGATTCTGGAACTTTGAGACTGGGGATCTATGTCTGAGGTGAAGATTATCAAACTTTGGTGCCAAAAGTAAGGTGTCTAAATCCATATGTAGGCACATACATAACTGTACTGATTTTCAAATAACTTTGCACTTTTATATCATGCCCATATATATAGTATATATATATATATTCCCAGACCAAAAAAAAAAAAATGTATGTTAAGGTAGAGTTATGGTTGAGAGTAGGTTTCTGTAATTTAAGAGTAAAAAACATTAGAATGATGTAATTATCCACAAAACAAGCATTATAAACCCAAGAAATTCAGAGTTAAGGTTAAACTTAAAAGAAATACAAACATGTTAAAGTTTGGAAATGCACAGTTAAGGCACTTAGACAACCTTAACACACTAGTAATGCTGTGAGGAAAACAAACAAACAAAAGAGAGAAAACTATCCATAAAAACCAGTTTAATGTAATCTGGGACCACAAACTCTTAAATGCATTAAACAGAATTGTATAGTTATTGCATGGTGTCATTACTGAGCACAATTAAGATCGTTTGAGCACCTCAATTGTACATTTCAGTACTTTAGCATGTTTAGGTTTAATTTAATTTTAACTTTAACTCTGAATGTTTGGGGGTTGTAATGCTTGTTTGGGGGATAATTATATCATTCATACTTAATTTAATTACTGAAATGTACTCTCAATCTTAATTCCAATTTAAAGCAGACTTTTGTCTGAGAATTTCTTTCATTTTAAAAAAAGTATTTTAAATGTTATATGTGAACATTGCACAAGAAATCCAAACAGAATGCTATCATGATATTGCTCATGAGTTGAAGATATGTAGTATCATCCTTAGATGATATTTTTTTACATTTTAACTTTTCAAGATACATCCACCAGTACGCTCTGGCTGCTTTGTGCCACTCCAGAACAGTGGAAAGCAGCCAGAGCACACTGGCCAGTGAGGTCAGGTTTACAGCCACTTTGCATCACTGGAGAAGCACAGAGCAGCCATAGAGAACTCATGAATCTGGCCCTTAATTTAGTTGCATGCAGTCCTGGAACTTTTTGGGAGCAGACACATATGGGACCAATCCAGTGACAACTGTGGGCCAAGTAATCTGTCAATGAGAATTATTAACATATGTACAGTCCCCTCATGTCACTGATTCATTTTTTCCAATAAAACTAAAGCATGCAAATTAACTGGAGAGGAAGCGTGACAGTTAGTTAAGTTACATCTGGTGTCACAATGACACTTAAGAATTACCTGAACTATTGACCTGGCTCTGTTTATTACCTATAAATCATAACAATTTTACAAAATAATCATGAATAAGCTAACTCAATTACTACCTAATTTCTTCATATGTAGTCTACACACAAGATTTCAAGAATTTTAACTCTATGGAAAGTTTGAAAGGTCAGTGTTTTTCCATTATTGAGATCATTCAGAACAAAAAAGGTCTGAGAAGTGATAAATTTCTAGTTGGACCCATTTAAAATTTAAATGTAACTTATAAACTAATTAAAAGATTTAATTGTAAATTGTCACAAATAAATTCTGCACTCAAAGAGTATGTGCTGTATTCTTCATCCATAAGAAAGAGCTTGAATTCCTGCTTTAAGTGTAAAATTCAGATCAGTCTGTGACTGATACCTCTATAATGTCCTACGACTGACTCGGCTACAACTACACTGCATACATCTATAATGATACACACAGCACATACAGCTGAGTATTATAAGCACTTGTTCCTTATGATAGACCCAGTCTGTAAATATGACGCAATAACCACATGAAATGACAGCATTATCTATATTCCCAGGTTTAGAACAGATTGGAGAACTAAGCATGGTCAAGACGATCTCTCACAGCACGCAGCCATTTCAATTCAATAGCCTCAATGAGGATCTTGGAAGAACTATTACTGGTCAATCCAATCAGTGTCTTGGATGTGCTGATAAATGGCCCAAACATACAAAACCCCCAAATTCAGAAGTAACCTTGAAATTTCTGTTTCCACTGTTATCAGAGATTGGCAGGGCTGCAAATCTAATGTTTCTTATATAAAGATAAAAGGAACAGCAGGGACACCTTATGGTAACATGAACATGCTTCAACTGTACCAATAAGTGGGAAAGCCAGGGAGTTAAAAGAAGGAAACTATCAGTTCCATAGGCTAGGCTGGTTGACAATTCTCCCTTATTGTTTGCTGTTTTATTTAATTTTCAATTGGCAAGGAAGGGAGGTCATGTTCTGATGTCAGAAACCTTCCAAAAGTCAAGAGCTGCTGTATATAAAGTAACTTAGCATAGTCTGTCTTGGGAAATCTACGAAGTACACCTCTACCCCGATATAACGCTGTCCTCGGGAGCCAAAAAATCTTACCGCGTTATAGGTGAAACCGCATTATATCGAACTTGCCCCGCACCCCCGGAGTGCTGCTTTACCGTGTTATATCCGAATTCGTGTTATATCAGGTCGTGTTATATTGGGATAGAGGTGTACCAAAGAACATAGTGCTACTTGCTATCAGCAAATACATTTAAGTAGCAATGAAACAATATAGGCAAGGCAACGATTCACACATATCTGTATTTGTCCCTACAAATCTATTGTTTGTTTTGAAATAAGCGTTGCAAATGAAATCAACCACTTTGTGCAGGCAAATGTGAGTGCTCCCAAGTTTTTGTGTATGAACTTTGGCCTCTCCCCTCTGAAATACTGGGCTTGATTCTGATCTCACAATGATATAAATCAATTAACTCCAATGAAGGCAGTTTAGTTACTCTATTGCAAAATGGGTGCAAATGATTTGATAAGATGACCATGGGCCTTTACGTTTCTCAGAGAAAATAGCAACAGACATCTCAGTGCCATGGTGAGTACATCCTATAAGTCCTTTTACGGAGACAGAAAAAAACAGTTGTAAAAGAGATCAGATTGTAAAGTTACTTGAAGGCCACGGCTCCCAGCTGTGCTAGTGTCACTCTGCGGGGGAAGTAAGAGTAGCCAGACACGGGAAGATCACCCCAACATGAGGAAATTCTCTGGTAACTCTTGCGCTAAGACCCCCACCCCCAAAGACTGGAACAGGGAGTGCTGCCAGGAGGAAATAAGCGTGGCTGGGTTTTCATGTACACCAGTGATTCCCAGATGCCTTAGACCCTTGTGACCCTTGGCATATGGGGTAAATCAGAGCAGCGTTCATAGCCTTCAATCCAAAGGAGCTTCAGCAGCTTACACTAGAAGTGAATATGCCCCCAGACCTAATTCCTTCCTCATTTCAACCTGCTTCCAGACTGTGTTCACAATACTGTAGTCTAACTTCTATTTTGAGTACAATTTTTGGCCACATTCTGCAGGCAGTTTCATCACTATAAATCCAGAGTAACTGTATTGAGGTCAATGGAGTTACTCTGGATTTGCAGAGGTTAAAGTGAATGCCGACTTTAGTACTTAAGTTTTGTTGTTGTTGGTTTGATGGTTCGCCCGCCCCCTTTCCTTGCTTGGGTAATAAAGGGGACAGATGGAATCCCAGCTTTTCTGAGAGCTACTGCAGAGAAGGAGCCTTCTGTGGGAGTGCAAAAATAAGTTAGAGGACAATTTGTAATTATTGCTGCATTGTAGAATCTAGAGTAATTTTGTCAATTGGTAGAGGCTGAAGAGGCTGGAAAGGATGCTGTGCTAATACCTGAAGGTCACTTGAAAGCAAGTGAAATGTCAACTTGATTAGTTCCCACAAAAACTCACAGGTGTATGAATAATAGAAAAATTGTTATTTTTGTCAGTAATGTTAAACTAGGTATGGATTAAGTTGCATTAAAAATAAATATATTTGCAACTTTCCTGGTTAGAAACCTGTGTTAATGGATGGAAATACAACATTAAGAATTATTTATTACCTTAGGAAGCATTCTGATGCAATTTTAGAGTTTTGTGGTCTTTTCTAATGGGTTAGTGTTAACTGTAGAGCCTATTTGGGGTTGCAAAAAATAGCCACAGTATTAATAAGTGCCAGCTGTGAAGATAAACCACTGACAGCTTCTTAAAAATACCACTGTTCTTTCACACTGATTTTATGTAAAGCTAACGAGAAAAACAACAGTACTTCAGTCTGCTCTTCTGAAATACATAACTGATGAAGTAGGAGGTTTAGTAGTATAAAGTATTTTCCACCTTAGACATTCTATGACAGCAGTAATAATCAGTCTTTTTTGTTACATTTGTGGGGGAAGTGATAAATTGTACAGTCTCTTATGTGGATTTCTGTAACTTCCTTTTAGAAATTTTATTTCTTGTGTTTTATTTCCATGTACTTTCACTCAGGCAAATTTTTTGGGATGGGGATGTTTCAGAAGAGCTAAAAGAGACTAAGAAAGAGCTGATAGCTCCATTATGTACATAACAAATCTATTATATAAAAATATAACTTGAACATCCTGAGGGAAGTTGGATGTGAAGCCCTGCTAGGCTACCAGGAGTTGAAAGTTGAGTTGTATATCATTTTAAAAGTAATTTCCCCTAGATTGTCAAAAAAGTCATGAGTCTAACCTATGACCAAGAACTATTACAAATCTTCATACAGGTAATATACAAGCAGTGGTGGATTAGTCACTTGGCCAATGGAGCCCATGCCCAAGGGCCCCGGCCAATTGGGAGGCCCATGGCAAAATGGCCTGCCCCGCCCCCTGACCCATTCCGCCCACCCAGTGCTCCTGCCAGGAAGCAGGGTTGGGGCTTGCCCCACTCCACCTGCACGCCCGGAGCTCCTGCCAGGGAGTGGGGTCGGGGTGTGGTAGCTTGCCCCACTCCCGAGCCAGAATACCAGGTGGGCGGAGTGGGGCAAGCCCCCGGACCCCGACCCCATTTCCTCAGCAGGAGTGCCACAGAGAGAGGGGTGGGGGGGAGTACTGCAGGCAGAAGGGGTGGGGAGAGATCCCTAATTGCTCTGGCCCAGGGCCTCACAAAACCATAATCCGCCTCTGTATACAGGCAAACATGATTTTTGTAGATTATTTTTTCCACGCCACACATATAAATGGTGTTGTATAGACATGTTATATGATCCCTGCCACAGGAAGATTATATTCTAAGGCCCTAATCTTGTATGGGTACAGAGGTCTCCTTGCTTGAACCTCCTTGCAAGATAGGGGCCTAGGTTAAATAAAATTGAAAACTGGGAAAGATAACAAAGGTGATGGGGTATGAAAAGGAAGATGGTTTGACTGTACTGTATTGATTTATCAGAATAAAGCAAGTCTCCAAAATTTAATACCTCTGATGGATAGCTTCACTATTTTATTACTATAAATGGAGCTGAGAGCAAACCCTGTATTTAGGTTACCTAATATTTTCTATTATAAAGGATCTTTTCTTTGAGAAGCTCTCACACCTCCACTGCTTGCAGCAAGCCTTTGATATACATTGGGGGAATTGCCTTTTCTTCCTCACTTGAAGTTCTGTTCAGCTTTTGCAGTAACAAGCTGTAAAAAATTGCCATCTACCTTCTCTCACTTGTGTTCCTCAATTACATTTAGTTTTTACCTTACTACTTTAAAATAAACTAGAAACTTAGATACAAAGAAACTAAATTAAAAAAAAAGTTATTTTAGCTTGTAGAATCAAACACTCAAAATTGCCAGTAGGAAATGCCAGTATTATACAAAACAAAACCTGCTCGAGCCCCTCCTCTAGTAATCTGGGAAAACTAAACACTACCTCTGGGTGCCCCTAAGAGGCAATACTGCCCCGCTCACATGCACTGAGTCCGTGTACAACAAAAACTGTTATTAAAAGGGAAAAGGGGATGCAACATTAATTTGGGAAAACACCACAATCAAAAGTCAAAAACGTGACTATAGGCAAACACCCACCCCACAGTTTTGTTGGGCAGTATCATGGTACTGCTCTGCTACCTACCCCAATAAAGGAGAACTAACAACTTAAAATGCCTTGTTCAAAAATTTTAAGTAACACTTAACTTTCAAATGTCTGAACAGCAAATGTAACTTTTCTTGTCTGCATAGGAAACACTGGCATTTTTATCTGTTTGAATACTCAAAGTGGTGCTTTCCGTGCCTTCTTGGTTGCAAAGATTTGAACTGCTTCCTGAAGGTCCACAGTCTGGGCCAGCTCATGCTCTATTGAGATGGTTGCAAGGCCGACCAGCCTCTCCTGTGTCATTGTGGAGCACAGATGTGTTTTTATTAACTTCAGCTTGGAGAAGCTGCGTTCTCCACTGGCAACTGTTACAGGAAGTGTTAGAAGTATGAGCAGAGCAACAAAAGCATTTGGAAAGAGGGTGGTCAGCTTATTTGTGCACATATATTCCAGAACAGCCTTTGGAGTTGATCCTGCTGAAATGTATCTTGAAAGGGATTTCAGTTCATCACCTAAATCACTCGTATCAACATCGCGCATGTCATCATATGTCAACACTGTCTCTAGTGCCCTGCATTGCTGGTGTAGGTCTTCTTCAGGTATAGTGAGGAGTTTTGGAATATCATACAACATCCCAACTATACTGCTGTGTTCCTTGAGCTGCATGAAACGTTCTTCAACTGACTGTATTGCACAATCTAGCACCTGGTTAAAGAATTCAACTTTGAATTGTTGTTTGGGGTCTCCTATGAGATTATCCCATGCCTCGTAATCAAAATGTCTTCTTCTTCGGTGACTCTTGTATTCTTGAATGGGTGGGAAAATAGCTTCAGTGTGAAGTTCCTCTGCCAGCTTCTGTGCACTCTTCAGAATGTTTTGAAATCCCTCATCTGACCAGTAAGACTGTAGGGGTGACTTTGCTTTGTCCAATTGTTCCATTGCTCCAGATATATCAAGGTCAACATCTTGGAGTCTCTGGCTTACAACATTTATTTCAAACAGTATGTCATGCCACAACACTAAGCCACACAGAAATTTGAAGTTATGTATGTTTCTGGTGATTCCATTTCCTTCTGCCACTGTTCTCCCACGAACAGTTCCTGTCATAGCATTATCCTCCATAATAGCAACTATGGCATCATCTATCTTCTCAATTTGGTGTTTGATAGGCTTTATCACCTCCACTCAACTTTCCCATCATGTGGCACTCAGTGGTTTCAGTGTCAGAGAGGATGTTCCCAGATGTTGTTTCAAAATTTGCCATCGATGAGTTGATGCAGAGAAAAATACATAGATGCTCTGAATTACATTAAAAATTCAACAGCCTCCCTAGAAGCTGATGCTAGAATCACTGACCACCAAGTTCAATGAATGAGAACTGCATGGGACAAAAAAAGCTCAAGGGTTTAACTCTCGGATCCATGTCTGCACTCCTCTGTTCTTTCCTCTCATATTGGCACCATTATTGTAGATGACCTCTCATATCAGCTATTGCAATTCCCGTATCTTCCAGCTTTTTAAGAAGCGCATTCATCATACCAGCTCCTGTAGTATCATCAATGTCAATAAATTCTAGAAAATGCTCTCTGACAGTCACCATTGCAGGGACATTTTCACTAGGTTCTGTTGTTACAAAACACACCATTAAAGTAATTTGTTCCGTATGGCTGATGTCAGGTGTGCAATCCAGAATAACAGAGTAATATCTTGCTGACTTCAGATCTGCCACAATCTTCTGTTTGACTTTTGTTGCCAGTAACTGTATGATCTCATTTTGAATTGTTTTTCCAAGGTAGTGGTGTGTGTACATTTCTTGGGTGATAACTCTTCTTAGATGCTCCTGGAGTACAGCATCAAACTCAGCCATCAGCACCACAATTTTAAGGAAGTTTCCATTGTTTAGCACATACAGCTGATCTGAAGTGCCACGCAGTGCTAGGTTTTGGATAGCAAGCATTCTCACAATGGCAGTAAGCCTTTTCAGAACATTTTGCCAGTAAAGAGACTCTGATGCAATCTTCTCTTGATGCTGATCATCTATGGTGGCCTTTAACCTTAGTCTCATCTCAAGCTCTTTCCACCTATGGAATGCTCTCTGGTGATTTGCAGCCTTCTCATGGCATGCCAGATTTCTAGCCAGATTTTTCCAGTCCTTTGTTCCTGTAGAAGCCAATGTGGCTGGAACATTAGACTGGAAGAGTTTGCAACAAAAACAGTATGCAGCATTCTGGGTTTTTGAGTACATAAGCCATGGCCTCTCCACTTTGTCACTGTTGCGGATTTCACACCAGTAATGTGTTGGATGGAAACTTCTATTTTCATTGTCTTTGGGGAACATGAAGTTTTTCACTTGCTGTGGCCCATGCAGTACAAGGAAGTCCCTCAGGCCACTGCTCAAGTGGGTCCACAGTCCTGGATCATCTAGACTGAAGGAACGAAACTCAGTAGCAGCTGTTTTTTGCACCTCTTCTCTGATCTACACTTTTCTTCAGGAATGTGCATGGATACATCCATTTGAGATGGAGATATGGATGCTGCAGTAGCTGCTAGGTCACCTGCACTCTGTCTAACTGGAAGATCAGGCATCTCCTCACCACTCACATCCTCACTGGGGCTGGAAGGCTCACTGTGCACATTTGTGTCTATGTATCTCAGGAGAGCTCCTTCCTGCTTAGATAGAAAAGCTTCCTTTGCTTTCTTTCTTTTTCTGAATGCTGCCCCAGAGGGGCGTTTTCTTCTTTCACTCATGACTGCTGTTCTGTGCCAGCTATAGTGGCTCTCAACACTCAATTGAAGGGGACAAATAAGCAGGCTGGTAGCAGAGCCTGAGTGAGGGAAGATATCAGCATCTTAAGGACCTAACTGACTCTTACTACTTCAGCTGACTGCCTGTTCTCCTCAAGTGGGTTCAGGGAAGCAGCAGGAAACAGGAAGCTCCCTGAGAAGCAGGTGTTAATCAGTCCAGGGTCCTGGGGGTCCTAGAGAGATACATAAGAGGCTCCTCCTCCTCTCTCTCCCTGCAGCTCCTGCTGTTTTCTGTTATTCTCTCTCACCTTTTCTCCTGCCTGCCTGTTATGTCTCTTGTGTCCTCCTTCCTCCAGCACAGCACTCCACCATCTCTGTGCTTCTAGAGCAGAGAGAATACATATGCACCAGCAGCAGACACAATTTTCTATACTCTGGGTTCTAGTGGCACCCCCCCCCCACCACATACACACAGTCTGGCATCTGAGGCGGCCGCCTCAGTTCGCCTCATGGTAAGCCCAGCCCTGCAAACAAATATCTCTTAACATGCCATTCCCCTCTCTCTCTGCTGCACCCCACTCACGGAGGGCTGCCCCTTCGTGGGGGTGTCCTGAGAAATGCCTCTGCTGCTGCTGCCTCTGCAACTGGCTGCTGTCTCTCTACCACCGCTCTGCCACAGCTCTTTGCAATATCACATTCTGATGTTCCACCACGTCACCCAGCATTTAGTGATTTCAGCCAATAGCGGGGAACCTCACTGCCATTGTAGTTTCTATGTTGTCTTTTGCTGCAACACTGTCCCCACACAAGATCTAAGGCTCAGTCCCTAGACCTGGTCAGCAGTGATGTCAGGTCAGGGAATCACCAACCTGAAACAAGAACTCTCAGTTGAGTCTAGTCAGCTCTGTCTTTAGATGCTATAGAGGGGCAGGTCAAATGGTGTCTAAGGCCTTGTCTACACTGGCAAGTTTCTGCGGAGTAAAGCAGCTTTCTGTGCTGTAACTCCTGAGGTATACAAACTGCTAAGCCATTTAGTGTGTAGAAACTGCACAGTTGTAGCGCTCTACAAGAAACCAGCCCGACAAGAGGCGTAGAGCTTTCTGCGCCAGGGCTACAGCACCACGGTTCCAGTGTAGACATCATGACAATTACAGCACTGCGATTGGCCTCCCCACCCCATACATTCTTTTGCAAATTTGAAAGTCCCCTTCCTGTTTGCTCAGTGATGCATGCAGTGGTCTCAGCGCATCTTTCCAGGTGGCCATGCCTGCTCCACGCAGCAGGCAATCCCCTGCTTGGAGCAATGCCGAGTTGCTGGACCTCATCAGCACTTGGGAAGAGGAGACTGTGCAATCCCAGCTGCACTCCAGCCATAGGAATCACGATACCTACAGATGGATTTCACAATGCATGATAGAAAGGGGCCATGACCAGGACACATTGCAGTGTAAGGTAAAAGTGAAGGAGCTGTGGAACGCCTACCACAAGGCGCAGCAGGCAAACCGCCACTCCGGTGCTGCATCCACAAGCTGCCGGTTCTACAAAGAGCTGGACACAATAGTCGGTGGCAAACCCCCCCCCCCCCCTCCACTGCGAAGGCCCCTGTGGATACACTGTTGGCTTGTGTGCCAGTCGAGAGTGGACCGAGCCAGGAGGAGGAAATCTTGGAGGAAGAGGGGGAGAGGGACCCAGAGGCAGAGGATGATTGAGAGGCCAGAGATGCATGCAGTCAGGAACTCTGGAGGAGCCTAGCCAGTCACAGCAGTCAGATCTTGGCGAAGCGCAAACAGGGAGAGGAGGCCCCTGGTAAGTGGCTCTGATTTTGGGAATTGCTGAAGCGAGTTGTTAGGGGCAGGAGGGTTGCAGAAAGCAGGCTTGTCTCCCACCGCATGCCTAGTCTGAGCGGCGGCACAGGCTGTTGAGAGACTCCCTCACTTAACGGGAATCTCCCTCAGAGATCTCCAGGAAACTCTCACGGAGATACTTGGCAATCCACTGCCACAGGTTACTTGGCAGAGCTGCTTTGTTTCTTGCCCCATTAATAGTAACTTTCCCACGCCACTTTGCCATCACGGTGATGGAGGAACGGGGGGACCATTGCTGCACACAGGTGAGCTGCATAGGGGCCAGGGCAGAAGACGCAGTCTTGGAGAAGACCCTCCCTTGATTCCCTGCTCACCCTCAGCAGCGAGATATCTTCCATAATGATCACCTCCTATGGAAAGTGTGGAGGCAAGAATGATTATCAGGCCCCCCCTACAGCGCTGGGACTCCCCAAGAGCCACGTGCCCACTGTACAGCAGGGTCCGGGAAGAGTGATTTACCCCGCCCCTTCAGCTACTCACCATTTTGGGGGTCTTGTGGCTTGTGTGCTTGCCTGGGGTCAGCCAGTTAGTGACAGTTGTGGGAGTACTGGCTGTGTTTTAAAGCACTGAATCAGTGTTGTCTGTGTTGCAAACAATACTGCTTCTGTAAAATGTTGCATTTAAACTTCACAGAGATGACCTTGGGAATCCAGCCTCCCTCTTTGTTATCGGCGGTAAAACAACTGCGCAGAATTAGAAAGCAGCCAAGAAGAACTAAGGAGGACTTTCTCTGTAAGGTTATGATGCACTCTGCCGCCGAGAAACAGGAATTGAAGGAGTGGCGGGACAGTGAGAAGAGGGACCAAAAGGAGAATGCGGCACACCAGAAAGAAGTCATGGAGCAGCTCTTAAACGTTATGGAGCGCCAAGTGGACATGCTCCAAGCAATACTAGCTCTTCAAACCGAGCAGCTTTGCACCCGCCCTCCCCTGCAGCCGCCATCACAAAACTTTTTCCCATGCTCCCCCGCAGACACCACCAACACATACTCATCAACCTCTAGGCTCCAGTCTATACCCACAGCATTCCACTCCTCCCTCCTCACAGTCTAGCACTGTGGACTCTCACTACCCACTGCACTCAACACCCATCCCTCTGCAGTGTGGCCCTGCTGAAGTACAGCACCTGCTGCATTGTGCTCCAAAGGAGAAGGTTGGGTATGATCCCTGGACATACACAAATCTGTAGCCGTCCCGGGACCCCTCCTTCTCTTGAGACCTTCCCTTCCCACATTCCCCTCTCTCCTCTGGTTGTTGTCTTTTAATAAAAGAATTGTGTTTGTTTGAAGCAACCTTTATTCCATTAAGTGAAAGCAAAAAGCACTGCAAAAAGCACTGCAAAGCAACATACAATTATGTTAAGGCCCCTTCTTGCATCATGTGCACCAATCACCTCCTAGCATTACAAGCACTGCAATCCCAAGCATAGCCACAAATATTTGTGGCTTTCAGCTTCAAATTGCTGCCTCAAAGCATCCCTGATCCTTATGGCCCCACACTGTGTCCCTCTAATAGCTCTAGTCTCTGGCTGTTCAAACTCAGCCTCCAGGTGCTGAACCTCTGCGGTTCAACCCTGGGTGATGCTTTCATCCTTCCCTTCACAAATATTATGGAGTGTACAGCACACGGCTATAAGCATAGGAATATTGTCATCGCCCATGTCCAGCTTCCCATACAGGCATTGCCAGTGGGCTTTTAAACAGCCAAATACACACTCAACAGTCATTCAGCACCTGCTCAGCCTGTTGTTGAACCACTCCTTGCTCCTGTCAAGTTGCCCCGTGTATGGCTTCATAAGCCACGGAATTAAGGGGTAGGCAGGGTCTCCCAGGATCACAGTGGGCATTTCAACTTCCCCTACGGTGATCTTCTGGTCCAGGAAGAAAGTCCCTGCTTGCAGCTTCTTGAACAGGTCAATGTTCTGAAAGATGCATGCGTCATGCACCTTTCCGGACCAGCCTGCATTAATGTTGGTGAAACGCCCACAGTGATCCACAAGTGCCTGGAGAACCATTGAGAAATACCCCCTGCGATTAATGTACTCTGGAGCTAGATGGTCTGGTGCCAAAATTGGAATGTGTGTGCCATCTATCACCCCTCCATAATTAGGAAAGCCCATTTTTGCAAAGCCATCCACAATGTCATAAAGGTTGCCCAGAATCACAGTCTTTTGGAGCAGGATGTGATTAATGGCCCTGCACACTTCCATCAACACGACTCTAACTGTCGACTTTCCCACTCCAAACTGGTTAATGACCGATCGGTAGCAGTCTGGAGTAGCCAGCTTCCACAGTGCAATCACCACACACTTCTCCAGCGACAGGACAGCTTTCATTCTTGTGTCCTTGCACCACAGGGCTGGGGCGAGTTCATCACACACTCCCATGAATGTGGCTTTCCTCATGCGAAAATTCTGCAGCCACTGCTTGTGATCCCAGACGTGCATGACGATGTGATCCCACCACTCAGTGCTTGTTTCCTGAGCCCAAAAGTGGCATTCCACTGTGGTCAGCACCTCCATGTATGTCACAAGCAATCTTGTGTCATAGCTACTATGCGTGGTGAGATCAACGTCACACTCCTCTTGACTTTGTAATTTAAGGAATAACTCCACTGCCACTCGTGATGTGTTTGTCAGAATGAGCAGCATACTGGTCAGCAGTTCAGGATCCATTCCTGCAGCCCAAAAGAGGCAGGGCGCACAGTACACAAACCATTGAAAGATGGCGCCAAATGTGGATGGAAGTACAGGGATTGCTGGGATGCGAAGCAATGCCTCATGGGGTATTGGGACTGGACCCAGGATGACCCGTGACCCCCTTTGCCTTCCCACAAGTCTTAGCGGCAGAAGAGAAAGAGATGCTCTGTGGGAGAGCTGCCCAGAGTGCACCGCTTTGAATAGTGCTGCAAGTGCCACAAGTGTGAACACACTATTACGCAGGCAGCTGTCAGTGTGAACACACAGCGGTTTTCCTTTTGTGCTCTCTGAGTGGCGCTGTAACTGCCGGTGCTATAACTTTGCCATTGTAGACGTGCCCTAGAACTCTTTAGGCAGAATCCATCCCACCAGCTAGAAACACCTGTCCCTACCAATGCTCATCTCCACTGGTATTTGTTATCTGGGTGTGGTTCAGTTTAGCATGACCCCTCTCAATCCAGGCATGCTAAGCATAGTTCTGCTTCCATTTACTTATACAGTAAAGATAACATTTAATTACTCCTGCATTCAAATACTAGAGTGATTTGTAACCCAAAGCCATCCCAAATGCCCTTGTGGCATTCCTTCCAATTGTTCCATTAGGTGAAGGGTGATTTGCCCGCTACCTAGAGCATCTGAATTCATTCCATGTACCTCCCTTCACATTCAGAAAGTGAGAGAAGTGTTACATTTTAGAAATAACACAGGTTGGCTGGCTACCGTGAGGTCAGGAGGAGTTTTGCCACTGTCTTCAATGTAGCCAGGATTTCATCCATTGTTTTTACAAAGGCATCAAGCCATAATAATACAAACGAACAAATGCTGAACAAATGTTAATCAGAAAAAAATGACTTGCAAACTATGAAATCCTATTTGGTATAAACAGGATATTTTAAAAACATACTATTTTAAATTCAGATAAATTGTTTGCCAATTAAGAGCATTAGCTGGGGACACAGTCTTCATAACTGACACATCCATTCATCCATTGATATAGCCTGGAGGGATGATGATCAATTATTCAGCAAGACATTTTAAGCTGCATCCATCTTCCATAGTTTATCATCTGCTACTATGTGAAAAGCAGCAAATAAGGAAACAATTTGGTATTTCTTGGTTAAAATGTCACATAGCTTCAGTTTCCTAGGTGGAAACTTGACTCAGACACTAGCATTGCTAGAAGATGTGTAACTCCAGCTTCTTATAGTCTTAGAATAGAAGAAATATGGTGGTTTCCCATTGACAAAATATTAAATATAATGGAGATATCCTATCTCCTAGAACTGGAAGGGACCTTGAAAGGTCATCAAGTCCAGCCCCCTGCCTTCACTAGCAGGACCAAGTACTGATTTTGCCCCAGATCCCCAAGTGGCCCCCTCAAGGACTGAACTCACAACCCTGGGTTTAGCAGGCCAATGCTCAAACCACTGAGCTATCCCTCCCCCCATCTTTTTAAGAATAAAAGCCCTCAAAATGTTGCTCCTTCCATCACACTCTATTCTCACACACCTCCTCCCTCTGTCAGCATATAAATGTCCATAGAGAAATGCTTTTCTAATTTACTGTTCAAATTCTAAGCCAATTTCACTCTTCAGTTTTGTTGAGACTAGGAAAAAAAGAGGTTGTTTTAAAAACCATGTTAGCCTACATGTTAGCTGACACATCTAGACAAGGCCTCAGAAACATGGCACCCATGGAAGTGAGACTCCCACTGATTCATAAGTGGGGATGTTGTATTGAACCTGACCCCTCTGTGAGATTTGCAGTGAGTGCTGTGGTACAGAAATCCCCTAAATGTCCGGTTGTACACTAGATATACTATGAGCTTGGCGGGAAATGCTGTAGATGCCCCAAGCATTAGGCTCTTTAGGCCTTAGCCCAGGGGTGGGCAAACTGGCTGGGTCTAGCCTGTCAGATGTTTTAATCCGGCCCTTGAGCTCCCACCAGGGAATGGGGTCTGGGGCTTGCCTCGCTGCGGCGCTCCAGCTGGGGAGTAGGGTCGGGGGCTTGCCCCGCTCCGCACAGCTCCCAGAAGCAGCGGCATGTCCCCCCTCTGGCTCCTATGCGTAGGGGCAGCTAGGGGGCTCCACACGCTGCCCCCACCCCAAGCGCCGGTCCCACGAGTCCTTTCTAGGGCAGCCAGAAATAAAAGGTGTAGATAATCTTGGGCACAACTTCTTTAACATTTACAAGCAAAAGATCAACCAGCCATTCATAATTCAGCCCTAAGGGCAGCCCAGTAGAAGAGTATAACAGTAAACTTGTCTCATTGTGATCTGTTCTCACTGTCCTCTTGCCTGAATGCTGCAGCCCTGTGTACTCCTCTGGCAACTACTGCTGGCTCCCTGACAGCAACAGGGTATGTCTCTGTCCAGCTTCAGGCCCTCCAGACCCCGTTTCAGGCTTCTTGCTTTCCAACATTCCCTCTCCACCCAGCTTCTAGTCCCCAGCCCTCACCTGAGCAATGTCTCCTATGACCTTTGGTTGAGCTCCCATTTCCTGTATATGGAGGTTATGGAGCTCTCTGCCGGCTAGGTGTTGAACTAGGGGTTAAAACACCGAGCCCAGTAACAAGCCAGCAGGTTCATTACAGTATCTCATCAGTGGGGAGAGGAGATGCACAGTGGGTTTGTATGAAACATATTTAATAAGGTGAACTTTTTCTTTTGTTTTTCTCATAGCTATAGGCAGAGTTGGTGGCGGTTGCCTACACTTAAGATTTTCAGGCACTTCCTATTATGAAACCCTGTTTTCAGTTGCTTATAACGTTGCCGAACTTTAACCATTTGGGCTGACATTTCCCCCCAAGACTGTACGCATATGGCCTCCACAACTGTCCACCAGTACCCTAGCAGCAGTCCATCAACATCTGATGCACCTTCTACTTCTGCTTTGTCTGCGACATTCTGCCACGTGAGAGGTCAGCTTGATAACACTAAGAGACTCTGGTGCTTCCAGCTGTTTTACGGACTCAGGTTTTGCTTCAGCTCATGGAATTCCGACCCAGTGCAAGGCTGTCCCCAACCTGGTCTAATCCATTGATGGGGCACTCCTTTCCTTGGGTCCTGTTGTGCATTAGACAGCACCCTTACAAATCACCACCCTGCAGGGACACTGTGAGACCCTGCAGTTTGGTCTGATGCATTCCCCATATTCTCTAGTCATCCTCAGGATCACCTGACTTACTACTCCTGACCGATGTATTCTCTGGAAGGCTGGTGAGGTTCTGCTCATTGTTCTGTCAACAATACAGCTTCCACGAACTTCAAATCAGAAGCTATTTACAGTTCAGCCCCAAGGATGCACTGCCCTTCTAAGGTCCTCACAACGGCGGGGGTGAACTCCATGAAACCCCAGATATGTGCTATCAAGCAATGGTGGTGAAATACCAGGACCTTGCAGACATTTTTGACAAGGGGAGGGCAGACATACTCCCCCGGCCTGCATTGTCGCTACAACTGCCTCGTAGTCCTCTAGCCAGGGGCCAAGATTCTATTTGGCCATATTGACTTCCTCTCAGAGCCTGAGTTGGAATGAGAGAAGAAGAGTATGTTAGAAAGAACCTGAAAAAGGGATTCATCCACCCATCCACATCCCCAGCAGGAGCCCTGATTTTCTTCGTGGCTAAGAAGGATGGCTCTTTGTGCCCTTGCATGGACTCTCAGGCTCTGAACATGGTCATCATTTGAAACAGGTACCCTTTGCCACTCAATTAACTTTTTGAGGGACTTCGTTCTGTAGGGACTTTTACCAAGCTGGACCTCCATGGGGCCTACAGGCTGGCCAGTAGCCAGTCAGGGAACAAATGGAAGACAGGGTTCTGTTCCCACTATGGGAACTTCAGATACCTCATGATACCCTTTATAATGAGAGAATTTGCCTTTAGCAGTCTGAAATATCTTACAGCACCTTAAATAAAGGCTTGCAGAAAAACTTCGTAAGGGGTTTAAAAATCGGAAAAATTATAACTCTCTTAATTGGACAGTTAAAGAGAGGTGATAGTATCAGGACACTTTGGAGTGCATAAAACAGTAAAATTAAAGCTTTGATTAAATAAAAAATAATAATAGTTTATAGTTAGACAATCCAACATGGCTGACAAAAATGGCGGACATAGAGATGATGTAGTGGAAGAGTCCATCTCTGAGAAAGATAGGGTGACGTAGTAATTCCATTTTCCTGTGATGTAATAATTTCACTTCCTGTGACATAATGCCAGATTCCATTTGCTGTAGGGAATGACTCAGCAAAAAGCCCTAACTTTGACAACTGACAATCCCATAGAGGTGTATGTGACTGGGACACGCTACCAGGCATGTGTAGGTACACGTGACTGGGCAGGACTAGGGGCAGAGCCAGCAGAAAGATGGAAGTTGATTGGCTGAGCCTGGGAGATGAACCAGAATATAAAGGCGATGGCCAACAGGCTGAAACGGGAGTGGGATTGGGACTTTGAAGGAGAGCAGAAGCTGCAAGACACCTACAAAGAAGCTAGCTGAGAAGAAGCAGCGACAACAACAATAGAACCCTACAAAGAAGAAGCTACCTGAGGAGAAACAGCGGAAGCAGCAGCAGTAGCAACATTCTAAGGTTGCCACAGCAACAGCTTCCTGAGCAGCCTAGCCAGCAGCAAACTGCCAGCAGCAGCAGTAACTGAGAAGACTGCAGCCTCAACGATCACAGCAAGCAACATCTTAGCTTCACTATTGACAGAGCAGAAGGACCAATAGACAAATCAGAGAGAATTTGATTGTGAGAATGTAAGTTTGATTTTTCTTTCTATTTATTGTTAAAGAGTGTATGGGTTTTGTCTGTCAATAAAGCTGGATGCTTGTGTGCTGAGTGAGACCTTCCCCTACCCATCTGTTAACTGCCCGGCCAGCACTTATCGGATGCTTACTGTTAAATGTTAAATGTTTAAATGTTAACTGTTATGTGTTTAATGTTAACGTTAAGTATTAGTGTTAAGTGAATGGTTAAATTGTTATATGCTATATAGTCTGTGTCTTTTATTTACCCTGCCACTTTATTCTTTTAACTATAACTGCTATTGTATTTAACTCTATTCTTTCCTGCTTTATTTTACATTGTAACTACTTATTTCTTTAAATAAATATTATTTCTGTTTTCGAAGAATTTCTGCTTGTGTGCCTATTCTTGATTGGAGGGCTGTATCCGTGTCCTTTCAAGGATCAACAAGGCTAGCTTGTTCTGGGGAGCTCTCTGTATATCAGAGACAAACACCGTGGTAATATCCAGGTAATTCCTTTAGGGTGGGCCACAACCTTGGTTACATGTTCAAATAAATTGTAAATTAAGGTTTAAAATTAAAAGCTTTATTCTTAGATAACATCATTGGCTTAATATAATTGGATCCAAATCTTCCAGTAACACTTCAAGCTATGTAATGCCCCTGGAATCTTTCAGCTCTTTATCAACAACACACTAAGGGACAGGTTGGACCCGTTTTTCATGATCTATCTAGGTCACATCTTTATCTTTTCTGAGAACCAGGCCCTTCACGACCAGCATGGATACCATGTTCTGGGGAGATTCCATCAAACCCACCTCTATTGTAAATTCAAGGAATGCAAATTCAATTTTAGCATGATTGAATTCTTCAGGCATGTAATATCCCCAGATGGGTTAACTAGGGATCCATGCAAAGTGTCTGCCATCTCTGAGTGGTCTGCACCAAGTGACATACATGGGAACAACGGTTCCTCAGCGTCACCAACTTCAGTTGGTGTTTCATCAAGGGGTTTTTATGCCTGGTAGCTTCCATTCCTGCACTTCTTTGAAAGGGGAGCCAGTTAATCTAGTCCCCTGAGGCCAGTCCACCTTTGACCAGCTGAAGAAGGCTTTTACTACCTCTCCAATACTTGTCCATCCTGATCCTACCAAGACTTTCATTGTGGAGGCTGATGCACTGAACTTCACTATAGAAGCTGTATTATACCAACAAGTGGGACCCCATTAACAACTCTACCCTTGTGATTTCTACTCCAGAAAACTAAGCCCAGCTGAGTGGAACTCTGACATCTTGAACAAGGAGCGGCTTGCAGTTAAGGTGGTTTTTGAGGAATGGCATCATCTCCTTGACAAGCCCAATTCCCAGTTCAGGTCCTTACAGACCACAAAAACTTGGAGCACATCTGTATCACGCAAAACCTAAACCAGTGCCAGATCCAATGGTCCCTTTTCTTCTCCCAATTTGATTTCATTACGACATATTGTCCATGTGCAAAAAAGGGGAAGTCAGATGCACTGTCCCACAAGAATGAACTTGCTGAGTCATGCATGACACCATGTTCAACCATCCTTAAGCCATCCAACTTTGCCCTTGGAACAGTTGACAGGAACCTAATGTCACTCATTCAATCCCTGCTGTCTCATAACCCTTTCACCACCCAGACTGTGGGTGATGCAGACACCCAGCCTGGTTCAAAGTTTCAAATACAGGATGGAATTCTCTAGTCCAGAGACCTCATTTATGTTCCAGATAACCAGATAGTTAGGGTGACCAGATGTCCCAATTTTATAGGGACAGTTCCGATAATCAGGGTTTTTTCTTATATAGGTGCCTATTACCCCCCAACTTCTGTCCTGATTTTTCACACGTTCTATCTGTTTACTCTAAGCCTAGCTTATGTCATGATTCCCAGCTCACTGGCCATTTCAGCCAAACTAAAACCAGGAACTTGATTTTGTGAAATTTCTGATGGCCAAATAAGCGTTTGTATGTCAGGAAACACTGACTTCTGTAATCTGTGTTCCCAGATCAGCAACCCTTGCAGAAGGGCATTCAGTGTCCTTCAGCCCCTACCCCACCACATCTCATCCCTGGTCTACTGTGTCCCTAAATTTCATAGAACCATAGCGTTAGTAGGGACCGCAAGGGTCATCTAATCTAACCCTCTGCCAAGATGCAGGATTTGTTGTATCTAAGCCATCCAAGGCAGATGGCTATCCAGCCTCCTTTGAAAACCTCCATTGAAGGAGCTTCCACAACCTCCCAAGTTTGTTCCATTGTCCTTCTGTTAGGAAGTTTTTCCTGAGATTTAATCTAAAATCTGCTGTGCTATAGTTTGAACCCATTGCCTCTTGTGCTGACTTCTGTGGCAACAGAGAACAACTTTTCTCCATCTTTTTTATGGCAACCTTTCTATTATATGAAGACCGCTAGCATGCCCCCCGTTAATCTCCTCTTTTCCTAACTAAACATATCTGGTTCCCTCACCCTTTGCTTATATGGCTTGCATTTCATCCCTTTGATTTTGTAGTAGAACTACCCCACTCCCATAGATGGAGAGTTGCACTGATTCCATTGATTTCCTGACCAAGATAGCAAACTTTTCCCCCACTCGCACAGTTCCCATTGCCTCAGAAACCACCCGGCTCTTTCCTGAACACGTCTTTCATCACCATGGACTACCAATCAGAATTGTGTCAGACTGAAGCCCACAGTTTTGTCTCCTATTTCTAGAAAGAGGTCTTTAAACTCTTTCACTTCCTTTGCATACCATCCACAGACCAATGGACAGATAGAGTAGAGGAACCAGATTCTCAAACAGTACCTCCGATGCTTCCTGAATTACCAACAGGATGACTAGGTCTCCCTGCTTCCATATGCTGAATTCACTTATAACCCCCATGATCCTTGCCTCAACTCAGCAGAGCCCATTACAGCCTCTACGCTCACTTCCACCCAGCACTGCCTACGTACTCCTTAGGGTATGGCTACACTTGCAGCTGTACAGTTAAACCCACCTTCGTACAGCTGAGTAGGGAAAGCGCTGCAGTCTGTCCACACTGACAGCTGACAGCGCACTGGCATGGCCACATTTGCAGTGTTTGCAGCTGCATTGGGAGCGGTGCATTATGGGCAGCTATCCCAGCATTCATGTGGCTGCAACGTGCTTTTCAAAAGAGGGGTGGGGTGGAGTATGACAGGGAGAGTGGGTTTTGGGGTGCTGAGAGTGTGTCAGCACGCTGCCTTTCAAGTTCTGACCCCCCTGCTTTTCATTCACTCACTCAAAGCAAACAACAAAATGTTTGCTTTTTCTCTCTGATATGGAGCTTTGAAACAGCCCTTCTGCATTCCTGGAGCCAATCACAACAATGAAGAGTGGCCACTTGATAAGGGGATTATCACAGCGCAGCAAATTAACTCCTCATTCACACTGACACCCGGAAGTTGTAGCCATTACACTGCATCTCTTATTCCTCTCGAGGAGGTGGAGTACCTGCAGCGCTGTAGCCAGGGAGACACAGCGCTGTACGTGCCTTGCCAGTGTGGACGGGAAGTGAGGTACAGCGCTGTGGGCGGCTTTATTGCGCTGTAACTCGCAAGTGTAGCCAAGGCCTCAGTCCCTGCAGCAGCAGACCTGGTCACTCATCTGCATCACATACAACAAGAGCTCATCTAGAAGCTGCTAAAAGGCTCCATAAGCAGTATGCAGATAAGGGCCATCAAGCCACACCTAACCTAATTATCAGGGACAAGATCTGGGTGTCAGCTCAAAACATCTGGTCTCCTCAGCCTGTAGCCAAGTCAAATCACCAGTACATGGGGCCATTCAGGATCATTTAGCAGGTCAATCTGGTGACATTCAGGATTGTCTGCCTGAGTCAATGAAAAAAATCTACCCTGTTCCATGTTTCCCTCCTGAAACTGTATCTTGAGAACCCTTTCTCAGGGTGAACTAACCTGCCACCAACACCCACCATGGTCCAGGGACAAGAGGAATACCTTGTCCACCAGATTCTTCTCTTTAAATGAGTTCAAGGAAAGCACCACTACTTGGTGGAGTGGGAGGGTTATAGTTCTGATGACCAGTCGTGGGAATCAGCAGAAACTGTCCATTCCCCCAACCTGGTACAAGCATCTTATCAAGGTCTTCCCTAGTCTCTGAGCAATTTATGAGCACAGCTGAGCCATGGCAAGACTGCTTGATTAACCACTCCACCTAATTGGCTAAGGAAGTCTGCAAACCTGTTCTTAAGTCCAACAGCAACAACTGATCTCTAGCTGCTCAATGAACATGCTGCAGCTGTAGTTTCTCCTGTACTTGATCCACACCTACCCTTGCTGCTGCTGCCCTGATCCTGGCTTAATCCCAGCCTTGCTCCTGTCCTGCCCAGTCCACTCCAGCCCTGCTTGTTTCCTGACTCTGAGTCTGACTCCTGGTTTCTGACTCCAGCTCTGATCTTCAGTTCTGTTCCTATGGCTGACCACCCCAAGTGCTGACCACTAGGCCTGACAGCCCACATCCTGGTTCGTGACAGGTGGTACAGTGGCCACCCTCTTGGCCAACATGCCAGGATTGAACCGTGGACTTCCAGAGCTAAAAAGCACAAGTGGCTATAGCTTGAACTAAAGCTCTGTAGCTGGGGACTCTAACCACTCATGTTCTCTGTGGATCAGCACAGAGTGGGACCGTAACACATACTCACCTGTGGGTACATACTTTCTCTGCTCAAAGAAAGCTTGTACTGAGCATCTTAAACCTATCACAATTCGAATCCTAGACACCCTTTTGATCAATACACTGGTTACTGAATTGGGGCCCTCCAGAGCTAAATTCAGGAGCTGTTACAACTTGAGCTAAAAAAACAAGGCTGTGTAGCTCGGGGCTGTAACAACTGGTTGGGGAGACTAGGACGAGGCACCCAAGGAGGGAGACTGGTACTGAGAAGCAAGTTTGCGGGAAGACTAAGACTCAGACAGGGAGCCCTGAGTGGGAGACTGGGACTGGCAGAATGAGGAGACTGGGTTAAGGAGCTAAGAGGTGGAGACTGGAGCTGAATAGTTGAGGAGACTGGGAACAAGGTGGGGGCTAGCACGAGGAACCAGGATGGGGGAAGAGACAGGTTGGAGGGGACAGGGGCAGAAGGGTTCAGACTTGGGGTGGGGCAGACGACAAAGAGATGGAAGGATCTGTAACCAAGAGATACGTTACACTCAGAATCTGAAGTGGAACCCATGATTGCTGAGTCTCAACATGCCTTTGCTGTCAGCAAATATCTGTGAAAGCCTTGGCAAAGTATGTGTCTCATTCCCTAGCTCAAGTGGCAGAAGTCAGTGTGATGGATTTAAATGTTCTAACCCTGCTGATGATGTATGTTAGTGTCACTATGATGCCACAGTATAGAATTTCTATTTTTTCCAGTTTCCTTTTTTTAAATTAGGAAATTACACACACACACACACAAAATAATGACAAGTTTCAGAGTAACAGCCGTGTTAGTCTGTATCCGCAAAAAGAAGAACAGGAGTACTTGTGGCACCTTAGAGACTAACAAATTTATTAGAGCATAAGCTTTCGTGGACTACAGCCCACTTCTTCGGATGCATATAGAATGGAACATATATGCATCCGAAGAAGTGGGCTGTAGTCCACGAAAGCTTATGCTCTAATAAATTTGTTAGTCTCTAAGGTGCCACAAGTACACAAAATAATGTTAGAAGAAAATTAGTTTGCAAAGTCAAGTGCTCAAAAGTTAGGAAATGCTAGAATTAAGGTTGCCTGTGCAACCTTCATTTTGCTCCCTTGTGCATGTGCATGGGCAGCAGGTATAATAGGAAAGGAGAGGCGGTGTCTCCCCTAATGCAGCCGTCCCTGCTGCCGGACAACTGGGCCGTGGTGCCCCACCCTGCCTCTTCCCACACCTGCTCTGATCCTTTCCTGAGCCTCCCAGGGACTGCTGCCTGATCAGTCTTCCTTCTCTCCTCCACTCTATCATCCTCCCACTTCAGACGTCATCAAAGCTGCCAACTGCATCTGTCCTCCTTACCCCCCATCCCTGTGGGGGTATGTGTGAGTGTGAGGATGTGAGTGGCAGGCGGAAGAGTGAGGACTGGAGGTGAGTGAAGGGGATCCCTGAGTAACTTTACACAGGTGAAAAAGCCTTCCAGAGACCTTGTAGCAGTTCACTGAAACGGTTAAAGGGCCATTAAAGTGGTAATGAAGCCATTTAACAGGCATTTGCTAACGCCCAGGAAGCCTTTGGCCACATTCAGTTGGGTTTTATATTGTAGGAAAATGTGTTATTTGGGGTTAAAAACCGTTTCCAAATGAACCGTCAGTTATTCTCTGTACCCAGCAGAAGTATTTTTGACTAATCTCCCTCAAGGAGGCGCTGACATAGCCAGTGAGTTTATTTCTTGATCTAGTTTTTTATTCAAACCCAGTTTAAGTAAACGAGTCTGGCAGGGAATTCTGTGTAAGAAAGGTGATTAAACTACTGCCTTAATACAGGCTGTCAATGACAAAGGCTTTTTCAAAAGGACAGATTAGGCTTCAGTTTGGCACAGATAGCCTGAAAAGCCACATCTCTCTCTACACAGTATACACCGACCAAACTCCCTGCCATGCAGAGGAGAATCCATCTGGCAATTGATCTATAGCTGTTGCCTGTTCAGTTTCCTTGGGGAATGTTATTAGTGCTTTAAGGTGAAAAGGGGGCAGGGTCTCACGGCGGAGAGCAGGAAGGGCAGCAGGAGAGTGAGGAGGCGAGGGCCCAGCCAGCTGCATGGCAGGTGTGTGGGGGGCATCTTGTTGCGGGCGGGGGAGGCTGCCGGTGGGAGGGGGGGAGTTAGGAGACGAGCAGCAGGTGGCCAAGAGACAGGCGAGAAGGTGAGTGGAGGGGGAGGATCTCATGGAGGGGGGTGAAGAGGTGAGTGGAGAGTGAGCCGTGGGCAGGAGCAGGGTCAGGGCCTGGGGTGGAGCAGAGGTGGACGGGGCTGTGGGCAGAAGAGGTGGGACAAGGAGGTAGCCTCCCCCAGGGGAAGTTTCACCCACCATCCATGTGCACGTGCATTATAATATTGTCTTTAACTACATGATCTTATATTATCATGTATTTTTCCATGGTGAGCACCAATGGTGGTGTTCCATTACTATTCTGTTGCTTTCACTCCCATCCTGAGCTATGTGAGAGCTGTTAGACCAGTCACCGATTGCTGGAACACAGTGCAGTCTGATCACATCCCCCCTGCTCTGACATGCCTGATATGTCTCCTATGCCAGGAGAGCTGGGAGAGGGTGGCATAGAGCCAGTTATCCCAAACCAGGATCCCCCTATGCTGGAGGACTCCTCAGCTGCTATCTTACAGCAGCTGTAAGACTGGAGCAGTGCAAAAGGGCCTTCGCTGGGCCAGAACATGGCCCTTGGTGTAAAGTGAACTGTTTATTTCAATGCTTTGTGTGCCACCTGACCAACATTTTGCCTTGTAACCATTTCCCCCCCAAGTCTGTCAATATATGGGTTTACCTAACCTGAGCAACCACATAACCTTATAATTTTCCCCTTCTCTTCCTACTATTTCCCAAGCCATCTCCAATTGTTTGTGACCCTTCCTTGGTGCATCTTGTCTTATTTAGACTGTAAACACTTTTGGGGCATGTGTTTATGAAACACCAAGCTCACTTTTGAGCAGTTCAGGATAATAACTGTTGGGGATTTTTTAATCAATAACCAAAATCCCATAAAAGGTCTATCTGTGATCATCTAGTGCAGGGATCGGCAACCTTTGGCATGCGGCACGTGAGGGTAAACACCCTGGTGGACTGGGCCGGGCTGGTTTGTTTACCTGCCGCGTCCGCAGGTTTGACCGATCACGGCTCCCACTGGCTGCGGTTCGCCGCTCTAGGCCAATGGGAGCGGGGGGAAGTGGCGGCCAGCACATCTCTCGGTCCGTGCCGCTTCCTGCTGCCATTGGCCTGGAGTGGTGAACCGTGGCCAGTGGGAGCCACGATTGGCTGAACCTGCAGACGTGGCAGGTAAACAAACTGGCCCGGCCCGCCAGGGTGCTTACCCTGGCGAGCCGCGTGCAAAAGGTTGCCAATCCCTGATTTAGTGCAAACATGTGGGGCCAGATCCTCAGCTGGTGTAAATTGTCATAGCTCAGCCATGGTCTTGCTTTTGTACCCACAGCCTTGATTCCTGTTACCTCCATTTTTTTTGGCTGTTTTGCATTTGCTTGTTATGTCTCTAATTAACTTGTAAACTCTTCAGGGCAGGGACCAAGTCTTTTTGTTTAGTCTGTAAAGTGGCTTTTACACTTTGGGAACTATTTAAAAAAAAAATCAATCCACATCCCTGCAAACTCAGACTTGGTCTTCAAATCATCACTAAAACGTGGAGAAACTCACACAAACACTCATTCCATAATCATCCTATAACTTTCTAAGTCATTCATTTTCTGCTAGCTTGCCTGTTAGCATGAAGTGTATTCTACACATTCCCTAAGCACAGCAAACAGCTTTTTTTTTTTACCCTCTGACAAAGAAAATCATACCAGAGGTCATTATAAAACAATCAAAAATTACTTTCCTTGTTAATCCCATTCTTCTTCTCCCATGGGAGTTCCTTTGTGCTTCTCTAGCTCCAGGGCATCCATCTCTTAGAGGTGGATATTCAAATCTTTTTTCCCCTTTGCTACGTTGTCATATGTAACATATATTATGTATGGAATAGAAGAAGTGGGTAAGAGAGCATCATCTCCCTTCATCCGCTCCCTGGAGTGAATAACACTCCTTAGTTTGTAGAATTCCAGTTGGTCCCTACATACACACTAAATGTATCAGTATTGTCCAGATACATTTCTTTAGTGCTCCAAACAAAACTTATTTACTTATGATCAGGATGATTCTGAAACAAATTCATTATTTGGACAGGAAAATCCTTTCTACTAATAGACCACAAGGAATCAAGGATGCTGGGATGACTCTCAAGAAATCAGCTGAGCAGTACTTATATTTTGGGAATACAGAAACTATGGGAGCTATCTTAGCGGAACCCCATGAAAGATCACCAGATCCCAGGAGCTCTCTGTCAGTTACTCAGAGCGGCTTGACGAAATCACCATGTTGTGGCTATCTGCTCTATCTAGAAGAAGATTGCTAATCTAGCTTATACAGCAGTTTGTGGGGAAAGACTTGCACATCCCTGTCTGGGGAAAAGTTGAAATTACACATCGACTGGTTAGGAAAAAAATGCAAAAGGTCTTTGAAATACAAGTCTTCCCCACAATCTGCCCTTCCTACTTCTCTCCCCCGCTCCTTTATTCTACCTTCCATTCTTTTCTTTTAGGCTAAATTCTACCCTCTTCCACCTCACCACCTTCAATCCAGGAGGCTATAAATGTAGTGGAACCAGATCACGGGGACAGTCTTGTGGACTGAGGAGCTCAGCTTTATGGTATCATTCTCTGTAGCAGCATGCAGGGGGCTTGGACAGGACAGGGGTGTGACCAATAGCTCTACAGTCAGAACCCACCTCCATATGGCCCACTGAATAATTTTATTTCTTGCACCTTTTAAACTAAATAAATAAATTGCATAGCCCCATTGTTAAAGGGGCTTGTTAAATAAATAAATAAATACTAACACTGAACAGACCACTGGGGTCAGCAGCATCTATGCATCCTCAAACATCTCACTTATGTAGGGGCCAGAGTAGAGTGAAGGTGAAATGATGAAGACGACCAGGTCTGGCCCCTAGGGAGAGAATGAGGAAGAAGGCAAGGGGAATCTCAGCATGAAAGTCAAGTGGAGAGCTCAGATTATGGGGAGGGCTAGAAAGGGATATAGTAAATGAAAGGAAAAGGTTAAACAAAAAAGCAAATACAGTAAAACCCTCCAGAAATATAAAAATAGACTATGTATTGTACTATGTGTTTTGATGTTCTGTATATGAACCAAGCCATAAAGATGTTTATCTACCCATTTTGCATGTTATAAGTTCTGCTGCTTTTAAAACTACCAGTGCTTTCTCAGCACATAACAATGCACTTTCCCCATTCCTCCTGTGTATGTCTGGGACTTTAGATGTTTCTTGAGTGGGAGGGTGAGGTGAGAGGGCGTGGGACAGAAAGAAAAGTGATTTGCAGTGTGATGGCACCAGTCAGGTACACTATTCCAACGCATGTGCTGTGAATCGTGGGGCACAATTCTGAACCTGAAAACATCTTTCGTTCACCATACTTAAGAAGGAGGGGCCCCACACAAGTCAAGGCGACCATAACATTTATTAACATTGGTATATCAAATGCGTATCTGTAAAAAGGAAATGTAAACCAACAAAATACAATGCGACTGAATCTGTCACCATTGGCCAAATGTCAATGTCTCTGTACCTGTCTCCCCCTGACAAAGGGGTGGTGCAATAACTGTGGAAAATTGGTTTGGGGGATAACCAGGGACTGCTTCAGGGTGGATTTTGGAAGAGGGCACTTGGTGGGCTTCAGGGACTCTCATGGGTTCTTTGTTCTCTTCCAGGAGACTCGGGGGATCCCGCTGCGAGGAGGTGCCACTGGAGGGTTTGTCCTGGGAGTCCTGCAGACTCCTCCTGGTCACTCTGGGGGCTCAGTCCTCCACCTCAGCAGTACCTTGCGTGGTAGCAGAAGCCAGAGGAAGAGGAGGTGTTGCCAGTTCCTGGAGAAAAGAGGCAGTGGCCACAGCAACAGGTAGACCCTAAGCTTGTTTGGCCAGCAGTTCACTGAACCACTCTTTTAGGACATGCTCCCACTCCCTAGGGACATGCTCTTGTTCGCTAAGCTGTGTTTCCTGCTCCAGAAACTGGTTAATCAGTATCTCTTTCTGCCGACGAGCCCAATTCTCCTGTGCTCTGAGGGATTCAAATGGGTCCTGGTTCCTCCTGTCCATGCCAATAAATAGATCCTCCAAGGTCCTTCTCTGTTTGCTTCTGCTGTCTTTGAGGTGCTGCTCCTGCCCACCTACCAGAATGGTAAAAGTTTTCATTGAGGAGGTGGGGATTGGTTCCTTCCAGGAACTTTGTTACCAATTTGCAATTCTTCTTAAAGGCTGGCCAACCTTTGTAGAACATAGCAATTTTCAAGGTACCAGAATGGAAAGTAGAGGTGTCTTTCCAGTCCTGTGGAGGAGATTCAGAAACCTCTGACAGAGAGATGTTTCTGCTAATGGCCACCTCTCTACAGATTGCCAAATGGAGGGGTCTGGCCAGATATGAAAGTGGATTAAGCATATTTGCCCTGTCATTGAACCTCAAGGCCAAGATGAAGTTTCTGGTACACCAGAAATGTGCTGAAATGTGCTTACAGGACTGGGAGGCAAAGTTCTCTCCTGTTCTCCTCTGTGGTTCAGGCTAGCTACAGGCCTTTAGTCATCTTAGCCTTCAGCTAGCCCATTTTCCCACAGATTAGTTCTCCATCTTGGACAGATTCAGCAATCCAGCCTAATCCTGCTGCTATCTGCCCTGCTATGAAGAAGGAGGCAATGTATATGCTGGTCCCCTTCTTAAAGCTCATCCCAACTGGCTGGGGGAAAGGTGAGCTGTGATAAGCAAACACTGCCTCAAGCACCTTTTTGTGGCAGGTCACAGCACAAACAGTGTGCCTGTCTGAGTTTCCCTCATTCAGAGTTCCCAGTAAGTCCCCCGGAAGCTTTCTTGACTCAATATCCCCCTTTGGGGCCAGTTTATTATTAAAACATAGTGCAAAATAATCCATAACGAAAGTTCTCAAACATAGTCCATTTATCACTTCCCCTGAAAACACCCAGATGGAGGATGCTAACACTTCTATTATGTTGCTTCTTCCAGCCCAACAAGAGGGTGTTGTTTATCAATTTAAAATTCTGTATGTGTAGCTGGATTTTCAGTGAACAGGGTTTGATAGGACCAGACAAATAAGAAAACTAATGATCTAGACTGGCTCAACACCCTCATTCAGCTTTACTGTCTCATTACATTTAATAGAAACTGATTGGGGGGTTGAAGCAAATATTCACCAGCACTGAACAAGGAACCTATCCTTGCAACAAAGCCCGATGCCAACTCTGTCCACATATCTATTCAAGTGATATGCAAACTAGATACAATCAACTTAGGCTTGAATAGAGACTGGGAATGGCTGAGTCATTACAAACATTGAATCTATCTCCCCGTGTAAGTATTCTCACACTTCTTATCAAACTGTCTGTACTGGGCTATCTTGATTATCACTTCAAAAGTTTTTTTCTCTTACTTAATTGGCCTCTCAGAGTTGGTAAGACAACTCCCACCTTTTCATGCTCTCTGTATGTGTATATATATCTGCTCAATATACGTTCCATTCTATG